>NC_090924.1:1469030742-1469333772 GCF_040938575.1 Ambystoma mexicanum | reverse complement strand
TCCAGCCCTGCTGGGATCACCACTTGACCAGCCACCATGCTTCTGACCCAGAGAGCCCATCTGCCCATCGGTTGCTTCTCCCTGGCATGTTTCTGGTGGTGCCCTGCCCTGCCGGGATCACCACTTGACCAGCCACCATGCTTCTGACCCAGAGAGCCCATCTGCCCATTGGCTGTTTCTGGTGGTGCTGGGAAGCGGGGGGTGGTGGCACAGTGATCACCACTTCACCAGCCACCATGCTTCTGACCCAGAGAGCCCATCTACCCATTGGCTGCTTCTGGTGGTGCTGGGTGACGTATTGTTATATGGGGTTCTTTCTTTCATAAGTAGTTGTATGAATGGTAGTTGTAGTTGTATGAATGGTAGTTGTAGTTGTATGAATGGTAGACCAGCCACCATGCTTCTGACCCAGAGAGCCCATCTGCCCATTGGCTGTTTCTGGTGGTGCTGGGAAGCAGGGGGTGGTGGCACAGTGATCACCACTTCACCAGCCATCATGCTTCTGACCCAGAGAGCCCATCTGCCCATTGTCTGCTTCTCCCCGGCATGTTTCTGGTGGTGTCCAGCCCTTCCAGGATCACCACTTGACCAGCCACCATGCTTCTGACCCAGAGAGCCCATCTGCCCATTGGCTACTTCTCCCTTGCATGTTTCTGGTGGTGTCCAGTCCTGCCAAGATCACCACTTGACCAGCCACCATGCTTTTGACCCAGAGAGCCCGCCTGCCCATTGTCTGCTTCTCCCTGGCATGTTTCTGGTGGTGTCCAGCCCTTCCGGGATCACCACTTGACCAGCCACCATGCTTCTGACCCAGAGAGCCCATCTGCCCATTAGCTACTTCTCCCTTACATGTTTCTGGTGGTGTCCAGCCCTGCCGAGATCACCACTTGACCAGCCACCATGCTTCTGACCCAGAGAGCCCATCTGCCCATTGGCTGATTACCCCTGCCATGTTTCTGGTGGTGTCCAGCCCCGCCGGGATCACCACTTGACCAGCCACCATGCTTCTGACCCAGAGAGCCCATCTGCCCATTGGCTGCTTCTCCCTGGCATGTTTGTGGTGGTGTCCAGCCCTGCCGGGATCACCACTTGACCAGCCACCACGCTTATGATCCAGAGAGCCCTTCTGCCCATTGGCTGCTTCTCCCTGGCATGTTTGTGGTGGTGTCCAGCCCTGCCGGGATCACCACTTGACCAGCCACCATGCCTCTGACCCAGAGAGCCCATCTGCCCATTGGCTGTTTCTGGTGGTGCTGGGAAGCAGGGGGTGGTGGCACAGTGATCACCACTTCACCAGCCATCATGCTTCTGACCCAGAGAGCCCATCTGCCCATTGTCTGCTTCTCCCCGGCATGTTTCTGGTGGTGTCCAGCCCTTCCAGGATCACCACTTGACCAGCCACCATGCTTCTGACCCAGAGAGCCCATCTGCCCATTGGCTACTTCTTCCTTGCATGTTTCTGGTGGTGTCCAGTCCTGCCAAGATCACCACTTGACCAGCCACCATGCTTTTGACCCAGAGAGCCCATCTGCCCATTGTCTGCTTCTCCCTGGCATGTTTCTGGTGGTGTCCAGCCCTTCCGGGATCACCACTTGACCAGCCACCATGCTTCTGACCCAGAGAGCCCATCTGCCCATTAGCTACTTCTCCCTTACATGTTTCTGGTGGTGTCCAGCCCTGCCGAGATCACCACTTGACCAGCCACCATGCTTCTGACCCAGAGAGCCCATCTGCCCATTGGCTGATTACCCCTGCCATGTTTCTGGTGGTGTCCAGCCCCGCCGGGATCACCACTTGACCAGCCACCATGCTTCTGACCCAGAGAGCCCATCTGCCCATTGGCTGCTTCTCCCTGGCATGTTTGTGGTGGTGTCCAGCCCTGCCGGGATCACCACTTGACCAGCCACCACGCTTCTGACCCAGAGAGCCCTTCTGCCCATTGGCTGCTTCTCCCTGGCATGTTTGTGGTGGTGTCCAGCCCTGCCGGGATCACCACTTGACCAGCCACCATGCCTCTGACCCAGAGAGCCCATCTGCCCATTGGCTGTTTCTGGTGGTGCTGGGAAGCAGGGGGTGGTGGCACAGTGATCACCACTTCACCAGCCACCATGCTTCTGACCCAGAGAGCCCATCTGCCCATTGTCTGCTTCTCCCCGGCATGTTTCTGGTGGTGTCCAGCCCTTCCGGGATCACCACTTGACCAGCCACCATGCTTCTGACCCAGAGAGCCCATCTGCCCATTGGCTACTTCTCCCTTGCATGTTTCTGGTGGTGTCCAGTCTTGCCGAGATCACCACTTGACCAGCCACCATGCTTTTGATCCAGAGAGCCCATCTGCCCATTGTCTGCTTCTCCCTGGCATGTTTCTGGTGGTGTCCAGCCCTTCCGGGATCACCACTTGACCAGCCACCATGCTTCTGACCCAGAGAGCCCATCTGCCCATTGGCTACTTCTCCCTTGCATGTTTCTGGTGGTGTCCAGCCCTGCCGGGATCACCACTTGGCCAGTCACCATGCTTCTGACCCAGAGAGCCCATCTGCCCATTGGCTGCTTCTCCCTGGCATGTTTGTGGTGGTGTCCAGCCCTGCCGGGATCACCACTTGACCAGCCACCATGCTTCTGACCCAGAGAGCCCATCTGCCCATTGGCTGATTACCCCTGCCATGTTTCTGGTGGTGTCCAGCCCTGCCAGGATCACCACTTGACCAGCCACCATGCTTCTGACCCAGAGAGCCCATCTACCCATTGGCTGCTTCTGGTGGTGCTGGGTGACGTATTGTTGTATGGGGTTCTTTCTTTCATACGTAGTTGTATGAATGGTAGTTGTAGTTGTATGAATGGTAGTTGTAGTTGTATGAATGGTAGTTGTAGTTGTAGTTGTATGAATGATAGTTGTAGTTGTATGAATGGTAGTTGTAGTTGTAGTTGTATGAATGGTAGTTGTATGAATGGTAGTTGTAGTTGTAATTGTATGAATGATAGTTGTAGTTGTATGAATGGTAGTTGTAGGTGTAGTTGTATGAATGGTAGTTGTAGTTGTATGAATGGTAGTTGTAGTTGTATGAATGGTAGTTGTAGTTGTAGTTGTATGAATGGTAGTTGTAGTTGTATGAATGGTAGTTGTAGTTGTATGAATGGTAGTTGTAGTTGTATGAATGGTAGTTGTAGTTGTAGTTGTATGAATGGTAGTTGTAGTTGTATGAATGGTAGTTGTAGTTGTAGTTGTATGAATGATAGTTGTAGTTGTATGAATGGTAGTTGTAGTTGTAGTTGTATGAATGGTAGGTGTAGTTGTATGAATGGTAGTTGTAGTTGTAATTGTATGAATGATAGTTGTAGTTGTATGAATGGTAGTTGTAGGTGTAGTTGTATGAATGGTAGTTGTAGTTGTATGAATGGTAGTTGTAGTTGTATGAATGGTAGTTGTAGTTGTATGAATGGTAGTTGTAGTTGTATGAATGGTAGTTGTAGTTGTATGAATGGTAGTTGTAGTTGTAGTTGTATGAATGGTAGTTGTAGTTGTATGAATGGTAGTTGTAGTTGTAGTTGTATGAATGGTAGTTTTAGTTGTATGAATGGTAGTTGTAGTTGTAGTTGTATGAATGGTAGTTGTAGTTGTATGAATGGTAGTTGTAGTTGTATGAATGGTAGTTGTAGTTGTAGTTGTATGAATGGTAGTTGTAGTTGTATGAATGGTAGTTGTAGTTGTATGAATGGTAGTTGTAGTTGTATGAATGGTAGTTGTAGTTGTAGTTGTATGAATGGTAGTTGTAGTTGTATGAATGGTAGTTGTAGTTGTAGTTGTATGAATGGTAGTTGTAGTTGTATGAATGGTTCCAGAATGCTCGCATTGCAGAACCATTCAGTTAATGGTCGCTCTCCGGTGGCCGCTGCTCCGATGGCTCAGAGAATAAATACTCAAGTGAATAAATCACTACGCTGTCTCACCTCCTTCTTTACATCAATTGGCGATGAGATTGCTGAGGTTTCGGCAAGCCTCCGGAGGGAATCACAACCTTGCTTCGAAAGGCTGCGTCAGCTGTAGGGGTGGAGCCTGCGCATATATAACGAAAGTGCACAAAGAGAAGTGCGGATCAGAGGGTGAAGGTATGCCTAGCAAGTACCCTGCAACAGACGTTTAGGGTAAATAGATGGTAAAACCCCACAGCTCGGCGCAGGACAGGAGAGCATCATTCAAATGCTCCTGTAGTTAACTGGCACATTAGAGGAAAGGACCTCCGTGCGTGCACAAACGTGGCGGCCATCTTGCAAAAAATGTAACGGTTGCCGTGGCAACCAAAGCATTGAGATCAACAGAGCTTGTTACAAAAGTCACAATATTTATACAGCCATAGACAATAAGAAAGACTTCCACAATTCTTTACCTGAACATTTTAGCAACCAAAGAGAGACAAAAAGAAAGAAAGGAATATAATGAACTAAATAATAGTCTTACAAGGTGTGCTACCACATAAGCATAAACAACACCACTCAGTGTACTGGACTCTATAAGCAGCCTGCACAGTGATCACCACATAAACAGAGCAACACTGTGCATGCACATTTCGAGTGACTGTATATATACAACTTGCACGGTGTGCCACCAAAGGAATAGCTTTATACGAGACTCTTATTTTGCAAGTTGAGTACTGAGACCGCCGAATAAAAGGCCTGCAACCACAATATGGCCATGCAACACGTGACTGCTCCAAATCAATTTCTATCCCAACCTGGGAATCCCATATGCCGGTGGGAGCAATGGGTAGACGGGTTCCAAGTATACCTAAGGGCCATTGGAGGAGCCAAATACAGCAATAACTTAAAAGAAGCTACCTTATTAAATTGCATAGGCACAGAAGGTTCAAGAATATTCAGAGCTCTCCCTGACCTGGATAGTACTGATGGCGGATCGGGAGATAATAGCGGAAAATTTGAAAATGCTTTGAGAAAGTTACCCAAACACTTTGGAAACAAGGTCAATATTGTTCTAGAAAGATATTGTTTCTTTTCAAGGCGTCAACTAAAGAATGAGTCTATTGATACTTATATGGCAGCTCTAAGGAACCTCATGTCCATCTGTAAGTTTACAGCATTGCTGATGAGTATCTGAGGGACCAGTTAGAGCTCAATGTAGCAGACTCTCATATCCAACAAAGACTTTGGCAGGCTATTGACCCATCACTGGACAGGCACTGGAAATTGATAGGACACTAGGACAATAGATCATGCATGAAGGAGAGATTTGAGAGAAATGATATAAAAGAAGTGAAGACTATTCAAGAGGAAAAAAAGAGAAGGAAGACAGTGACGGTGGCATTAATAAGAAAAATGACCACTGGTGATGCCAGGATGAACCCCAGAAAGGAAAGAGAGACTAGTTATAGAGGTCAATCGAATCACTGCCAGAAATGTGGTTGGTACAAACATGTCAACAAAGAACGAGAATGTCCTGCTGCAGCGATTGAGTGTTATAAGTGTGGTCACCTGGGACATTTTGCTAAAGTCTGCAGAAATATTTGTGGACGAGGCAGGTACACACAACAAGGGATGAATTAACAAGGCATGAACAGAACACCACAAAATATGATCAGAATGATTGAGGAAAGTAAAGGTCATAGTAGTATGTTGTCCTTCATTGACGAAGATGCTCAACATGTACAAATTCTCACGGTCAGAGCCAAAGACATTAATAAAGGACCGTGGGTGAGCATGCAGTTTAATGGGAGCCCATACCCATCATGGTAGACACAGGCTCACCATACACGATGGTAGATATAGATGTTTTTGTTGAAGTGTTAATGGGTAAACCTGAAGAGCTTCTATGCACAAGGGTGAGAGCAACAGAGTACGGTAAAACACTGATAGACATTATTGGCTACACTTGGGTGAAACTACGTTCCAGGAAAGAGAGGCTTTCTGCAAGTTGTATGTGGCAAAGAATGGGTCGTCTGTGGTTGGATGGGAAGAACAAGCCACCCTTCGAGTTACAATTCATCCCGGAGGAGGATTGCAAATATTAAAAGTGCCTTGGCCAAACAATTTCCCAAAGTATTTAATGATTCCATTGGACTCCTAAAAGGGTTCCAACATAAAATAATACTCAAGAAAGGAGTGAAACCTGTAGCACACAAAGTAAGAGGAATTCCCATTGGGACAAAAGAGGCTCTGCAAATTGAACTTACCAGATTATGCGAACAAGGAATAATAGAGCGTATAGTGAGTTCTGAATGGTTGTTTCCTATTGTCCTAGTGAAGACACCTGACGGGGCCATAAGGATGTGCGTGGATCTAAGAGATCTAAATAAGAACATTTGGGTGGGCAGACATCCCTTACCAAACAAAGGTGAGTTGCTGGCAATCATGGTTCCGGCGAAATATTTCACTACATTGGATCTTTCTTCGGCATACCATCAAATAGAGTTGGAAGAGGCATCCAAACACTTATCATCGTTTGTCACTCCACTTGGGGATTTCATGTTCAAGAGGATGCCTTTTGGCCTTACTTCGGCTGCAGCAGTCTTTCAGAGGCTTACATTACACTTATTTAGGGGCCTCAAAGGAGTATATTGTTTCCAAGATGACATTCTGGTTTTGGCTGAGTCTGAAGAAGAACATGATGCTAAATTAGTGGGCGTGTTACAAGTGATTCAGGAGAAAGGACTTACATTGAAGTTGGAAAAGTGTAAGATAAAGAAAGAGGAAGTATCGTATTTGGGTCATTCAATAAATGCCAATGGAATAAGTCCCAAGAGAGAATTGGTTAATTCCATAATGAACATACCAGAGCCAAGCAACATGGACCAGTTAGGGTGCTTCCTAGGTATGAGTTAGTACTATTCAACATTTTTGTCAAACTACACAGAGAAAACCAAATGCATGAGAGAAGTGATGAAGAAATGTGCGAAATTTATATGGTCGGATGGATGCAAGCTAGAGTTTGAAAATTAGAAGAAAGAAATAAACAATGCTCCCACGTTGGATATGTTGACTGCAAAGTAAAGACAATATTCTCAGTGGATGCCAGCCAGATTGGTCTAGGTGGTATTTTGGAACAAGTTCCGGCCAAGGGGTCAGTTCCCATTGCTTTTGCGTCAAGAACTTTGAGGGATGCAGAGTTAAACTACTCAATGATAGAGAGAGAGGCACTAGATGTAAAATGGATACCAGAGCATTTCAGGAACCTGGTGTGGGGATTACCCATATTGCTTAAGACTGATCACAAGCCTCTTGTGCATGTACTATAATCCAAAACGCCACATCTCATCTCACTAAGAATCTTGGGCTGGATATTAATATCATACAATATAATATGATGTCAACACTGGATAACAAAGACTTGAGAGAATTTTGGGCCATAATTAACAACGTAGGTGCACCTCAAGGTGCGCCAATAACAAACATGGTCACGGAGCAGCAAAGGGTTGAACATTATTCATAGCTCTTCAAAAAACAAGGTGAACGACAAGGGAAGAAATTAATTCTCCTTCTATTTGGGACATTGAAATTTCTAAAGAGGACATTCTCGAAACAATAAAAAATACCAGCTCGTCGAGAGCGCCAGGACCCGACGGCATAACAAATATAGTGTTGAAAGAACATCCAGATGAATGGGCAGACTTCTGTGAAATATTATTTAAAAAAATTACAAAGGATGCAAATATTCCAAAGTAATGGAAGTCCGCAATCATCGTCCCCATTTTCAAAAAAGGTGAAAGATCGTACCCCAAAAATATAGGCCTATAGCCCTGCTTGATGTGATAGGGAAAATATTTGCTACTGAATTACTACATCGCTTAACATCTTGGATCAATCAAGCAGGGGCTTTCGATTGGAGACAGACTGGTTTTGTGAGGGGAGTCGGCTGCGGGTTGAACCTCCTAATACTAAACCTATTAAAGATGGAATCTCTAAGGACTGGAAGAAAAATCTACGCGGCTTTCGTGGATTTAGCTCACGTGTTTGACAGGGTGGACCGGGAACTATTATGGGAGAAGATGGCCAAGCTAAGATGCCCCCCGAGTCTGCTGCAAGCTATAAAAGAACTCCATTCTGACACAAATGTTAGAATCCGTCTTGATCAAAATGGAACTCTACCAAAACGGGTAAATACCACAAGAGGTGTAAAACAAGGTTGTTTGTTGGGATCCACTCTATTCAAACTACTAATTGGAGATGTGGGAGAAGCTCTAAGGGCAATCTCAGCATTCCCGCCAAAAATAAATGGGAACCACATAAGCTGGTTAATATACGCTGATGATATCGTCCTGCTAGATTTAACCCCGATAGGGCTCCAGCGGAAATTAATAGCACTTGCAACTACTTAAAGAAGAATGGGCTCGAAATAAACATTTAATAAACTGAGAATATACAACTATCGGATCTAAAAGGCCAGAAACAATCAAAGAAAGTCCGACCAAAATGGAAGTTGGAAAATGAGACAATTCAGAGTGCAACGCAAGTGATTTACTTAGGGGTAAAAATAGGTGCTAGTATTATGGATGAACCTATGGTGAGGAAAATAAAAACAAAATGTAAGGCGTTGGCAGTGCAAGGAGATGTGCTTCATAAGAAATACAGGAAATTTTCATACCAGGCATTGTAAATTTCTATAAAGCCAAAGTAATTCCTGCACTAATCCATAGAGCTGAGGCAATGTTTGGATGCCCTTACCATTTATGGTCACAGTGTGAAAACATGTTTTGAAAAAGGATCCTACAAGTGCCCCAAAGCACACCAAATGCATGTATAAAATATGAATTGGGTCGTCTTTCAATTAATGCGAGAGTACATTGTGTGGAATACTCTATCTACTTATAGGAAGATCATTGAAAAAGAAAGCGCACCACAATAAGAAATACTGAGACCAGATAAAACGAATAATCCAAATGAAGTTTTTCGAGATCTGGAGAAAGAATTGTGAAAACATGTTGGTACAACTGGCAACGACAAAAGAGATGTTGGAAAAGAAATCCAAGCAGCAGTATAGAAAAAACTATGGGAGACAGACTGGATCGATACTGTGGATCAGCGTGCAAAACATGTGTGCATGATGAACTATGTATGTGAAAGTAAGGCGCTAAATGTGATACCCAAGTAGTTAAAAAAATGTCCTTGTCCAAGGAGAAGACACATTTTCCTAAAATTAAGGCTGAATTTGTTTCACACGTCTGAGATTAAAAATATGAGAAAAAGGAAGGGTGCGACAATTGAAACTGTAGATTTTGCAAAAGAGAAACAGACATTAAAACACCTGCTAATCTCATGCCCAAAACTGAAAGCCATGAGAAAAACTATTTGGGAACGGAACTATCAAAATTCTCCCCTTATAGTGCGGAAGAGTGGTGGAAAAAAAGGCAAGACGGAGAAGATGGAAAACTGACATTTGGATTAACGTTTCTTTTGGAAGAACTGGACTCATTATTGAAAGAGTTTGAGGATTAAATTCTGTGAAGGAATTAAATGTATGTTTTTAAAAAGTTTGTAATAAACTGATTTAAATAAAATATATATATATAATATATGCATAAGTTATTCTCCAGGTAAACTCAATATGGTGGCTGATTGCTTTTCAAGGTTACCATGGGACTTTC
The DNA here is from genome assembly GCF_040938575.1 of Ambystoma mexicanum. Taxonomy (NCBI): domain Eukaryota; kingdom Metazoa; phylum Chordata; class Amphibia; order Caudata; family Ambystomatidae; genus Ambystoma; species Ambystoma mexicanum. Next base: position 1,469,324,182 of record NC_090924.1, on the reverse strand, counting down.
CAAGTGGGAAGAGTGAGCCCAGCAGTGATCCCGACGATATTGTGGCCATGGTAAATCCAGGAATAACTAAGGAGGATTGGTGTAAAGTGGAAAGTGATGACCCGGAACAAGGGAACCTCAGGCATGCAATAAAAGGTGAGTGGAATGACTATGACAAAAATGTGGGTGTGTACTCGTAGATAAAGGATGACATTTCAATGGATGCATCTTACGTGTACAGGGGCGATCAGATCATTCCACCTGCCAGTATTAGAGAAAGGATAAACTCATTGGCTCACGAAGGACACGTGGGCATAGACCTGACCAAAAGAATTGTTATTGGTGGCCAGGAATGTGGATGGACATGGTGGAAACTGACAAGAATTGTATTACTTGTGCTGCAAGCGACAAGGTGAAGAGAGTGAGGAAGACTGTGATGATACCGGAGCAAGTTTGGTCCAAATTAGCGATTTATGTAATGGGACCCTTTGAGAATCTGGATGCTCTCAAAATCTACATTGTGGTGCTATTGGATTACACCTCGAAATGGGTGGAGTGGGGTGTCATTGAAGACAATATTACTACTGGAAGAATTATAAACTTTTTAAGTGAGATATTCAAAAGAGAAGGTGACCCGAAGGAGATTGTTTCTGATAATGGAGCTCAATTTACCTCTGCTGAATTTCAATTATTTCTGGTGGAGGTGGACAAAAGCTGCGCATGCAATTGGGCGAGATCTGCAGTTACAGGACGCTTAGGGCTGGGTCTACGCAGCCACCCATCCAACAGTAAAGCAGTCAGATATCAGGCTCTCTGCAGCGAAGACCTGTGCTTTGAAGCCATACCAATGGGAAAAGGCACTATACACATGACAAAGTACATTACCTTACACTATTACACTGGAAAGGGGCTGACACCTGGTTGAGCTAACTAACACACCTTAGTTATTTATTTATTTATTTGTCGAGGTGCTGTTACAGGAGAAAATGACTTAGTTACATGGAGCGTACATAAAGTGTTGCATGTAAAACATTACTTATAATTGGATAAGGTAGATTACATGGCAAATTAAGTATGTTGGCTAAACAGCTAGCAGGTTAAGGCAAATAACAGTGTTTTGATACCTTAGCGGAAGACTATGTGGGATGTTTCTGCTCTCAGGTGGGTTGGCAGGGCGTTCCATTGCATAGCAGCGATGACCGGGAAGCTGGAGACGCCTGCTCTGGCTCGTTTCACTTTGGGCACTGTGGGTAGGTTGGCGTATGGTGCTCTAGTTGGCATGGAGGATAAGGATCTGCTTATTCTTTATATATTGAGAGCCTGTGTGGTTGATGCATTTATGGGTTAGGGCAAGTGTTTTGAAGAGGACACGTTCTTTGATGGGTAGTCAGTGGGCCTGTTTCCTGGCGGCTGAGATGTGGTCCCTTCTGGGGATACCAATGGTAGCACGGAGCGCGCTGTTTCAGATGGTTTGGAGTTCCTCCAGGTTTTTTCCTGACGTGCCAGCAAAGAGGACGTTGCAGTAGTCAAGTCGGATCCAATTATGCCTCTTGCGATGGTGAGGCAATTTTCCGAGGTCATGAAGGGCCTTGCTGCATTTAAGAGCTTTGTGTAGTAGGCTGCGGAGGACACAATGGCATTGACTTGCCTAGACATGGAGAGGTTGGAGTCCAGGAAGACTCAGAGGGATTTTACAGCATGTGATACTGCGATTTGATTGCTGTCAATGGTGATAACCAAGTATTGGTTATCCAATTTCTTTAGTGTTTCAGTGGATCCAATCAGGAGTAGTTCCTTCTTATCTCCATTCAGGCATGTCAGGATCTACGTTCCTCTACTGGCTCTAGATCACGCCTCTCTCATTCAAGTAATTCAAGACATATGCACACTTTGGGAAAATAAGTACACAAGTCCTGCTTGCAACCACATCTGTACTTGCCAAAGTTTAGGCATGTTTTCTCTCCTATGCACTACAAAGACCAGACACCTGTGCATAGCCACAAGAAGGGATGTTACGGCCTGGACAGGAGATTGCCATGGAGATTATGATATGATATGATGTGGCATTTGTAACGCGCCTATACACAAGTGTTTCAAGACGTGACGAGGCAGGGAAGGGGGAACACGGGGAGACAGACAATGATCCTACTAGGCCAGGTGTCATTCAGATCGCGCAAGTGCATGGGTAGGGGGGGACGGGAAAAGTGCAAGGGGGAAAGGGAGAGGGGAAAGTGCAGTACAGGGTTAGTAATGAACAGGATACATAATAAGGGCCAGCTGGTGGCAAGTGCAAGATAAGTGCAGACAGGTGCTGGGAAGGGGGGCTGTAGGGATGCAGAGACAGTCCCGCAGTGCAGGGGTTGCCAGGAAGGCAGTGCAGGGGAGAGTGGCTGGGCCAAGGACCGAGATTGGTGAGTGGCCCAGTTGCTGATTCAGTACAGTTTCAGTGATTTAGCAGGGGAGAGGGAGAGAGAAAGCAGAAGCAAAGAGGAAGGTTTTGAGGTGCTTCCGGAACTAGAGATGGTTCTCCTCAAGTTTCAGGGAGGCAGGAAGGCTGTTCCAGAGGGAGTCCCCTGCTGCAGAGAGAGATCTCCCCCCAATTGGTTGCTTGGAGAAGCGGCTGACCCTGAGGGAGTTGGAGGCGGAAGAGCGAAGTGCTCGAGAAGGAAGATATTTAGGAAGGGAGAGTTGAAGGTAAATTGGCCCCAGGCCCCAGAAGGCCTTGTGGACAATGCAGAGGGTTTTGAACTTAATCCTCGCAGCCACAGGGAGCCAGTGAAGCGATTTCAGTCCTGGAGAGATATGGTCCCTGGGCTTGAGGCCAAGGACAAGTGTCGCAGTCCTGTTCTGGATGAGTTGTAGAGGGCGGAAAGTAGAGGCAGGCAGATTTAGATAGAGGCTGTTACAGTAGTCCAGCTTCGAGAGAACCAGGGCTCTGGAGACAGTGAGCTTCTGGGGTAAACATTGACAGCACGGCCTTCACATTCCAGTCAGCGCACACCACTCTTTGGTCACGTGTTACCATCCCGTGAAATTTAAGCACCTCATTCCCGTTCCGTGGTGGTTCTGAATTTGCGGAAGTGCTTTGACCTTTTTGCCTTGCTGTTTGTGTTTTTTTGGATTACCTGTTTTTTTAACTTTTGCCTACTTCTGGATTGGTCTCGTCTTCTTCTGGTCTGGTTACATTAGCCAAATCCTTCTTGCCTTCCACCCTCCTCTGGAAACGCCACCTGGAACTGTCTCGTTTTGTCTTAGTCTGCTATGTTTGCTGTGTTGCTCCTTCAGCCTTGTTTTTGACCCGGAACATCCTTTGGATTGCCTTTTTCTTGCCATCTGGTTTTCATGCCCTTGGTTGACCATGTTCTCCTACCTGGATCTTCCTATCTAGTTGGAATTGGAGTACCCCAATGGGTCGCTACACACGGACTGGTGACTTTCTATGTGTGTTTAGCGATCCACGTCAGGCGTCAATGCTTCGTCGGGTTAGAACCTGGACTAGAGACTTACCGACTCAGGCGTCCTCGTTTCGTCGGGTATAGTCGTAAGGGGTTGCTCCAGTTTCTCAATACCCTGCTGCTGCTATGGCTCTGCAACTACTGATTTCTTCACAAGAGGACTTTCTGGATTCCACGGTAAGACACTTCCCTCGATTGTGTACACACACACACTTTGCAGACACACGTGCATTTTGCTAAACATCAGGGTACATGTCTTACAGGTGTCATAACAGTACATAAGGAAGAAACTCTACCGGCAGACTAAACCCACAGTTGGTACTTCAGCAGTTTTCTGTCCTTTATTCATCAAGGTTAGTTTGAGTTTTTCTGTATGTGCACAACACAGTTATTTTGCGAGAACAGGATTAATTAGTGTACGTCCTCGCTTAGGTCATCTGCTGGTCCCGGGTTCCTTTCTTCAGCCTGTGTTCGTGGGATCCATTCTTTCAAAGAATAGATCCTACTGTCTTCTTATTTTCACAGACAGTAGGTTATATCGTTGGCAAGAATCTGTCGGCTACACTACGAGGGCAAGTAGAGGCTGATTCTGACAAGGCATAACCAATTTTCTGCCATCCAAACTTGGAAGGTGGAATAGGCTGCGTTGAGGGTCTTGGCGTCAGACTCTTAGTCGCCAGATAAGGGGAGGAGGACTTTTGTGTTGTCCACGTAGTTAGTGTATGTGATGCCTATCGAATCCAAAATGTTGAAGAGGGGTCTGGTGAATATGTTATATAGTGTAGAGGATATGCATGAACCCTGTGGTACTCCACATTGGATAATACCGGGTGTAGCGCAGGCCTGGTCGGAGAAGACTCTAATGGATCTGCCTTGCAGGAATTATGTGATCCATGTTGTGGCCGTTGGGGGAGAAATGTGCTCAAGATGAGAGGTGGTGGCAGAGGATGTTATGATCTACAAGGTCAAAATCTGCTGACAGGTCCAGAAGGAGGAGTAGGGCAGGTTACCAGAGTCCCTGACGTCGTCCATTTGGTTATTTAAGTCGAGTAAAGCTGTTTCGGTTGCATGGCCAGGGTAGAAGCCAGACTGATGGAGGCCGAGGAGGCTGTTGGCTTCGAGGAACTGTTGGACTAGTAGGTAAGCTGCTTTGTCCAGGATTTTCTGCAGGAATGGAACATTGGTTATGTGCCTCTATTTGCCGGTGGATGTGGGGTCAAGTGAGTTTCTTTTTGGGAGTGGGCATACCCATGCTTCTTTGAGGCAGGCTGGGGCAAACCCAGCCATGAAGGAAATGTTTATGAAGGCAGTGAGGAAGGGTGTGAGTGTGCCAGCGCAGCCTTTAATGAGACGGGCTGTGCACATATCACCTTTACAGTTGTAGGGTTTGATGTTATTCATGAGGGCAATGACTTCCAGTTCGTGAACTTCCTTGAAGGAGAAGAGAGGTGTGTCGCTGGTTTTATGAGGTGGGTCTGGTGTATGCTGTGGCGTGGGTTGGACCAGTGCCTGTTGGTTGGCTTTGATTTTGCTGTGCAGGAAGTCTAGTTTGCTCAGCATGGCTGATTGTATAACGTTGCACCAAACTTCATCTTTGGTGTTAATCTGAGTGGGGTTGGTGTTTCTAATTCCCTGAAAATGGAAAAGATCTCTTTTGTGTCTGATTTGGCATTGGCAATCCTTGCGTTGAAAGAATTGGCTTTGGCTTGGACGATTGCTTTTTTGTATTCCCAAGCGAGTTTGCAAAACTCTATTTTAGCTGAGTCGAGGTGATTTGCTTGCCAAATGGATAGTGCTGTCCGTTTTTTGGAGCAGAGTTCTAGTAGCTCAGGGGAGAACCAGGTGTTGGTGTGTTTTGTAGGGTTGACTTTCCAGGACAGCAAAGGGGCAATGGCTTCCACCGCTAGTTTCATAGTGGTGCTATATGTGTGTGCCAGTATATCGTGGTCGTTGGAGAAGGGAGGCCTGAAAGCTGGCACTAGTAGGTGGGGTAAGAGCCTTTCTTTGGTGAGCTGGCGAGAGCTCCTGGTGAGAGCGGGTGGGAGTGGCGTAGCAGGCAGGTGCTCTTAATTGAGGGTGGCGATGCTAAATAGGATGATGTGGTGGTGTTTTCATGGAGAGGGAAAATTAACCTTGATAGTAGTGGGCAGTTGTTGCGAGCTAGCCATTCTAGGGTGCAGCCTTTGATATAGGTGGGATCTGTGTTGGAGTGTTTGAAACCTAGTTTTTTGAGTGCAGTGTCAAGTGATTTGACAAAAGAGTCTTTGGGGTCTTTGAGGCTGAGGTTGAGGTCTCCTATGAGGATGGCTTTGGTTGATTCTTTTAGGTTATCAGACAGGAGGTGTGTCAAGGCTGATTGGAAGTCAGCTATGTGTCCAGGGAGCCGATAGACAATATGGCGGTTGGTGGTACAGTTCAGAGAGGAGTTAATTTTGAGGAGTAGGTAGTCGCTATTGCTCGCCACTGTCCTTTCGACCTTTCTGATGAGGATGGACTCTTTTGCTATGTGAGCAACACCCCCGCATTTCGAGTGCAGGCGGTCCTGTCTGAAGATAGTGTAGCCTGATGGGAGTGGTAGAGTTAGGCTTCATGGAGCCAAGTTTTGGTGATGATGAGGAGATCGAGGTTGTGCATGGTGAAAAGGTTGTGTATTGATGAGAGCGCAGCTGGAGGTGGTGTGCTGTGCCGGGTTAGCACGGGCAGTATGGGGTGCTTTGACGTCATGGGGCAAGGGAGTGGTAGCTCTTTGGGCTCCAATGGGGTGCGCACAGCAGTGGGTGTCATAAGGGTGCCAGTAGCATTGGGTGAATGCAGGGATCTAGCATCATCAGGCCGCAGTATAGGGGTACTCATAGCATAAGGCATCAACAGGGTACTAGCAACATTGGGCATGTTCACATCATTAAGCATCAATGGAAGGCTAGTATCATTGGGCATGGGCAGGGTGCCAGCATTATCATGTGTCATAGAGGTGCTCACAACATTAGGCATCAACAGGATACTTGTGACAGTGGGCATGTTCACATCATTAAGCATCACCAGAGTGCTAGCAGCATTGGGCATAGACAAGGTGTCAGCATTACCCGGCAGCAACATGGTGGTGTTCATAGCATTAGGCAGCAAGAGCGTACTAGTAACATTGGGTAAATGCAGGGTTCTAGTAGCATCAAGCATCAAAGGGGATCTTACCACAGCATGGAACAGAGGGGTGCTCCGTTCCATGCTGTGTACATTGGATTCTTCTATTTCTCAAGGCAAATATTCAAATTAAACAATGGTGGGCAACTAGAGGCCTAGGCTGAAGTAAGACTCAGACCAGAAGCCTTAAAAAAAGTAAATTGTATAATGAAAAAACTGGCCACCTACACCACCACCCAATACAATTCAATTTGATCAGATAGTCACAAAATTGCTTCTCCTGATTAAGCACTTGATATTTTATTATACAGCCAACACGTGTTTTGACCTTTGAAAGGTTTTCCTCGGGACACTTCCTTAACTCGTTTTTGCATCAATGTCAATATCATCACAGCCTGTTGGTTAATGTCCTAATAAAAGCAGTCTTGTGTATCTATTATACTTAAATTCACCTCAAATTAGAAGGTATCTGACATAAAGGCGCTTGATACCCATATGTGGTTCAATTCTAGCTTTGGATCCAATGGAGTGGGTTGTTTAAGCCGAGCACCTTGTTAGGTTCCTGTGGCGAAACAAGGTGTTGGGCTTAAACAACCCACTCCATTGGATCCACATGTGTTTAATAATTCTGCAGCACCTGAAGAACTTGTTTCAGGTGAGATACATGATCCTGCGAGGTGTGGCTGAAAACAGCAATGTCGTCTAAATAGGCAACACTGAAGTTTTCCAGACCCAACAAAACCTGGTTAACCATCCTCTGAAATGTGGCAGGGGCATTCACCAATCCGATGGGCATCACAGTGAACAGATAATGTCCTTCCAGGGTGGACAATGCTGACCTCTCTCCTGCTCCATCTGTCAAGCCGACCTGCCAGTACCCCGCTGTGAGGTCAAAGGTACTCATGTACTCGGCAGCGCTGAGCTTGTCAATGAGCTCATCTGCGGAGGAATGGGGTGAGCATCTGTCTTTGTGACAGAATTGAGACCCCTGTAGTCTACACAAAAGCAAATTTCAGTCTTCTCACCACTGCTCTTTTTACGGACTAGTACCACTGGGCTAGCCCAGGAGCTGTGGGATGGCTCTATCACTCCAAGGGAGAGTATCTTGGAAACGTCATCCTTGCTGATGTCCCTGAAGTTATCAGACATCCAGTGAATCCTACTCTTCACCTGCATACTGTCTCCAGTGTCGAGATCATGGGTGCTCTAATCTGCGCAACCGGGAGTCAGAGATAACAGACCAGCAAACTGTCCCAGTAACCAGAGACAGTCTGTCAGTTGCTGTTCTGACAGGTCTGTTGCACGGTTGACACCTTCAACTTACCCATCTGTGGCTTTAGTGTGCAAGAGGTCCGGGAGGGTATCGGTCTCCCACTCAGTCTCTCTGTCAGTCACTAATGCCATGACCAAGTCATACCGGCTATAATAGGGTTTTAGCCAGTTAACGTGAAAGACCCAGCACATCTGGTTAGGTCCTTTCACGTCAATGAGATCATTCATCTCACTGGCCTTTATTAGCACACAATAAGGCCCAGTCCACTTGTCCTGAGAGGCACTGGGTTTGACAGGCTCCATAATCCACACCCACTAGCCTGGAGAATAGACTGTCACTGTGGCCTTCTGGTCATGCCAGTGCATCACCAGCTCCTGACTGGCCTTTACGTTCTTGGTTACATAGTCCACCACATCCTGTGTAGGGTATGAGAGTATGCTTTCCCAACCTTATTTCACTAGACTGAGGGGACCTCATACAGGGCATCCAAACAGAAGCTCAAAGGGGCTAAACCCTACCTGTAGGCGAACAGAAGGCATGGCAGGAGAATATCCCATTTTCTCCTCAGGTGCTCTTCCAAGCCACCTATCATACCTTTCAGGGTCTTGTTGAAGCGCTCAACAAACCCATTGGTTTGTGGATGGAAGGATGTAAAGAACCTATGAGTGACTCCACACTCTTCCCACATAGCCTTCATATACAGTGATAGGAAGTTTGATCCCCTGTCAGAAAGGACTTCCTGGGGCAATCTAACACCATAGACTATCCCAATCAGATCTTTTGCGACCACAGGTGCTTTGATGCTCCTCAGAGAGACGGCCTCAGGGTACCTTGTGGTGTGGTCTACCACCACGAAGATGTATGTGTTCCCTGAGCTGGTTTGAGGATCCAAAAGACCCACAGTATCCACGCATATTCTCTTGAAAGGCCGCCAAACCACGGGCAGTGGAATTAAGGTGGCCTTTGTGGCACCACCTGACTTGCCAGACGCTTGACAAGTCGGAACAGGACCAGACAAATTCCTTAACCTTCACGGCAAAGTGCAGCCAGCAAAAGTGCGTAGACAAGCGGTCTGATGTCTTAGTCACTCCCAAGTGACCCGCTAAAGGAACTTGGTGAGCCTGTGGCATTGGGGAATCATCAACCTCCTGGTGCCCTGGCCCTCAGAGTCTTATGGCTCACTGTACAGGAGTCCATCCTCTCAGTACACTTTGAACAGGCCAGGGGCCTCACCCATAGCCTGCTCCACTGCCTGCTTTCGCAGACCCACCAGAGTGGGACACTCTTGCTTGGCTGTGAAGAAGTCAGTCTGACCTGGGCCCCCAGCTGATGCAAACTCATCCAGCTTGGGCAGGCCCTTCAGATCAGCGCCCACCTCATCCTCCACCTTCGGTTACTGGGATGCGCCAGGCAACTCTGAAGTTACTGAGTCCCCTGCTAACAAAGTAGGGTCCTCAGTGGCTACTAGCCCTTGCCCTGCAGGAGTAGGTGACTCAGCAGTCTGTCGCACTGTACTAGGGGCTACCGGCCATGCCGGTCCTTCTAACAAGCCCTGTGAAAGCACTCCAGGCCCTAAGGCTCTGAGAGTGCACAATCTGGCGATCTCTTTGGCTGCCTTGGGATCAGGAAGATCATTACCCAACAAACACGGGGCAGGGATAGAGTGTTTTACTGCTACATGGTGCTGCGTCATTGCACCTCACTAGCTGAACTCTACTATCGCCAAGGGGCACTTACTCTTTCCATCAGACACCCTTACGCTACAATCAGGCTCATCAATATACTGGCCTGGCTGTACCCACTGCCAGGTGACAGCAGTGATGCTAGCCGCGGTGTCTTGAACTGCAGGGGTGTTGTATCCATTGATATACACATGTTCTAGATAGAGTTGAGTATTATTGGGAATGGGGGTCTCTTCTGGAGACCCAGTACCGTTCCCACTTAGTGTAACCAATCCACCTTCGGCCACTCCACTGCTTAGTGGGGAGTCCTCCTCTGAGAGACCCACACAAATGATGGCCTCTTCCATGAGTCCAACATTCAGTATGGCTTGCTTGGGTAAGCCCTTGCAAGCAGGATCCCCTTTCCTATGGCCCAGCTCCTTACACACGAAACAACCTTTAGGTGGTAAGAATGCAGGTGTCGCAGTGTTAGGGGTGCCTGCACTCTTGTTTTCCTGACCTAAATTCAAATAGGTTTGGGTTGGCCTTTGTCCATCCCATCCTTGTTTACTTTTTTGTCCGCTGATTTCTCTTCCGGTTTGGGTGTGCTCGCCTGAGCCTTTTTCTGGACTCGAGTACTTACAAACCTGTCGGCAACCTTTGCAATCTCCCTAGGGTCTGTGATAGTCTTGTCCACAAGATGCTGGTGTAGGCCAACCTTACAATGATTCAATCAATACGTGCTCATACGCAATCAAATTGTACATCCCTTTAAATGTGTCAATTTTGTTACCAGCCATCCAACCGCTCAGATATCTCAACAAGTGTGTGAATGCTTCAAATGCCTGCCCACTTTTCCTTCCGAGCTCTCTGAAGTTCTTGTGATACTGTTCTGGGGTTTTACAGAACTTTCTGAGGAGGGCTGCCTCATGCTCTCATAAACAGGCCTTTCCTCAGCAGTTAGCTGAAGAATTGCATCAGTCCCTGGTCTTAGTAAGTGACTCATCACAGCTGCACCCCACAGTACCTCATCCACCTCCTGCAGCTGGAATGCCAGCTCGAGCGCTTCAACCCAGTCACAAATACCCTTCCCCACTTCATAAACCTGTACTAAGTCTTTGGGGATGTGCCGCCGGGGCTTATCCCGGGCACTCTGGTTTGAGCCACTACTGCTGCTTTTGATAGAGGTGGATCTGCTCTTCAAGTGCGAGCTTGCGCTTGTTAGCACTTGTCTCCTCTCCTCAAGCAGGAGCTTTCTAATGGCTAACTCATTAACAGCTGGGAACAATTACTGGGCCATTTAGAGACTGTGCTGGGGCCTGGGACCTGCGGGACGCTTCACTAGTCCCTGTCCTCACTGACACTTTGGAGTGTTGAGAAACTACACTTGCTCCCCGGCAGGATGATTGGCGAGAAACACTGCTCATGCGGTCATCCTCATCATTTTCTCCCTCCGGAAGGTCTTGTCTGTTTGAGTACACAGGGCCTAGCCCATCCCCTGGGGTCTTCTCCCCAACTGCCTGCCCCCGCTTCTACCCAAGCTTGGAGGCTGGTCAGCAACTCAGGTTTATTAACCTTAGTGCTTTGGGGAAGTCCCCACTGTTGGCATAAGGCGCACAGGACATCCTTGGCCCTGCCTTTTACAGTTTCCATTTTAAGAACCATGAGTATTTCTAATACCTAGCAGCGACTAAAAGTTGCCTGAAATAGCGGCGGGGTGAGAGGGCTTTCCCGGGCTATAAGGATAAGTTGATTGTATAACAAAATTGTCTAAGGATAAATTGTTGGATTAAAACGAATAAAATACAAAGTGTTTAAAAAAAAAACGTTGCCTGCAACAGAACTATTATCGTTGGCTGACTAAGCTGTGCGCAAGGCTCCAACTGATCCGACCGCTTGCCACCAATGTGACAAATCAACTTCCGGGGCACCAGTGGTCCAGGGATGAATATCGGTTTCTAAACCATCATTCAGCCCCACACCTCTAGTACACCAGAAAGGATCCGAACAGATTGAAACACAGGTAAATTATAAACCTCCTTGTCTAATTTGTCCCAGGTGTGTCCCTTTTGTTTTAAAGTCCAAACATGAATCAACTAAGGGGTGGTCCTCCCCTTACAAAGGCAAAATGTTACAGTGTATTGAGTTTCCTTTAGAGGTCCCATCCAGGCTGATGTATCAAGTGTCCCTTGCCTTCTGACACCATACCCACAGTGCTGTGTCTGCCGGACGTGGGGAGGGGCAGGAAGGTTAGGGAGCCCTATCAGATGGTGAAACCCATTTCTAGGCTAAACCTCTCCTTTAAGTACTTTACCTCCACCCCATTACTCTGACTGTCTACTTCAAATGGACTTCAGTAACCAGCACCCATGTCTGAGAGGGACATTGACATGTCAGGACTGCTTTCTAACACTGTTCTCAGGTGACCTCCCAGGGAGGGTTCCTGAATTCTAGAGGAAGATGTTGCACTTCCTTGGGGGATCAAAAGAGGTACTTCCTGGGCAGAGTTCCACATGGCTGTTATTGGTACACCGAGGCTAGAGAGCTAACGAACTCCGCGCCCTGTCATAAATGAGTGTCCTAACCAAGCTGAAAATAATATGACATCCAAATGCTTTAGCATTATATGATCTCAGTGGCTACCATATCAGAACAAGGCATTGCTTATATTTAGGTATTTATATGCCATCAGGCTGCTAGGGTAAAAAAACTATCCGAATTGTGTGCCTGTGTTGCAAATGATTAATAAGCCACTGATGTCTGCTGGAGCTCTGTGTTCCATCAGCTTTCCAGTAATGCATATGCGACTTTTGAAACTGCCCTGCGGCCACTGCAGGGCAGGTGCTTGGCATGTCAAGAGAGTGTCAAAGCAAAGGTACATGGGTGCACTTTGGTGTTGGCCTGGAGCATTGTTTGACGGGGGCTCTGATTAGCATGATTCTGTTCCAGAAACAGAATTACCTGCATTCATTTACGGCTAAAAATCAAAAGGGTGCAGGCGACCTCGTCCTCACTAGAAGGCTTTCGGCCACTCTGCTAATGTAGGGCAATTCTGCACTGTTACTGAGTTGATCTTGGAACCATCTACTGCTCCTTGTCTTTCTTTCTCAGGAGCCCTTTCTGTACCAGGTGCTTGGGGGTAATGGACTGCACCGAGTTCCCGCCTGGGAAGAGGAGGGGAAAGAGTGTAGAGCCCATAGGAAAAGTGAGCTATCGGTTGTCTGCCTGCCTTGCCTTGGAACCCATCCACCTACTCTGGATCCCAGCACAAGCTATGTGGTGCTGCCATTCCTTCAGGAAAAGCTTGGCGGTGAAGCGCCTGGGCAGAAGGGGTGGGCCTCGCTGGGGAGAAGACGAATTGCAGCGCTGGAGCAGCGTACGAACCGCCGACCTGCAGCTCTGTCAACCATGACCACTGTGTGTGGCCAGTGCTAACACAGAAGAGACAGAGAAAGGATGGAAACTAGAGGCTTCCAACACACATCTCTGGGAAGAAAGAGGCTTTGGAACTGTGGCTGGCTATGAGGACCCTGAAACACTCTTGCTGTCACGCGGTGTCCTTTCCACTCCGTCCTCATTCCCCTGAATTCTTAGATCCTTATATTTAATTGCTTCCTTTCCATTGGATCCGATTGAAAGGCTTGTTTTCTTTCAATCAATCAATCAGTTATTCATAAAGCGCAGCCGTCACCAGTGGCATCAGGGCTCTAAACACTCTGAAGGAAGGATTAAGCACGACTAATCAATCAGGTAGGTCTTCAAGAGGGCTTTAAAAAGAGAAATGTCCTGAGGCTTGCGTAAAAAAAGAGGAATTGAATTCCCCAATTCAGGGCTATCCACCGAAGAAGCGCCCCGCCAAATCGCGGTGATCAAGACGATATCAAGACGATAATTTGGGACTTGAAGCAGCGATAGAGAAGTCAATGGCAGCAATGGGCCAGGACACTAGGGAACCATTTTATTTCCTGCAGTGCTTGGCAGCCTTTGCCCCGAAGAGTCCAATGTATAATACAAAGAGGGTTGAGCTGGATCCGGGCATTTACAGGCAACAAGTGTAAATCACACGGGCTGATGATACCACATTTCCATAAGGAAGACCTTTCACCAGATGGACTTCAGTGTTCGGTAACACCTGCAGCCAATCCAACAGATAGACTGGTTCGGCCAACAGGACCTCATGGCAGTAACCAAAGCTGCCATTAAAAGAGGCAGTGACGATCAACGCATGCAAACAGCTGGGGATGTAAAGTAAAATCTGTCAAATCACACCACTCTAAAGACCCAGCAAGCACCAGAGCGATGTACCTAAAAGCAGCATAATACAGAGAGAGAAGGACACAAGAACCTGGGGAAACGGAAGGGTGGAGATTAAACCACACCACTCTACAGACCGAGCAAGCACCAGAACTCTGTGCCTAAAAGCAGCATAATACAGAGAGAGGAGGACACGGGGGCCTGGGGAAACAGAAAGGTGGATATCAAACCACACCACTCTAAAGACCCAGCCAGCACCAGAACTCTGTGCCTAAAAGCATCATAATACAGAGAGAGGAGGACAGGGGATCCTGGGGAAACGGAAGGGTGGAGATTAAACCACACCACTCTACAGACCGAGCAAGCACCAGAACTCTGTGCCTAAAAGCAGCATAATACAGAGAGAGGAGGACACAGGGGCCTGGGGAAACAGAAAGGTGGATATAAAACCACACCACTCTAAAGACCCAGCCAGCACCAGAACTCTGTGCCTAAAAGCAGCATAATACAGAGAGAGGAGGACAGGGGAGCCTGGGGAAACGGGAGGGTGGATATCAAACCACACCACTGTAAAGACCCAGCAAGCACCACAGCTCTGTGCCTAAATGCAGCATAATACAGAGAGAGGAGGACAGGGGGCAAGCGGAAATGGAACGGTGGATATCAAACCACACCACTCTAAAGATCCAGCAATCACCAGAGCTCTGAACCTAAAAGCTCCATAGTACAGAGAGAGGAAGACAGGTGAACCTGGGGAAATGGAAGGGTGGATATCAAACCACACCACTCTAAAGACCCAACAAGCACCAGATCTCTGTGCCTAAAAGCAGCATAATACAGAGAGAGGAGAAAAGGGGAACCTGGGGAAACAGAAGGGTGGATATCAATCCACACCACTCTATAGACGCAGCAAGCACCAGAGCTCTGTGCCTGAAAGCAGCATAATACAGAGAGAGGAGGACAGGAAAGCCTGAGGAAATGAAAGGGTGGATATCAAACCACACCACTCTAAAGACCCAGCAAGCACCAGAGCTTTGTGCCTAAAAACAGCATAACACAAAGAGAGAATGACAGGGGAACCTGGGGAAACGGAAGGGCGGATATCAAACCAGTCCGCTCTACAGACCCAACAAGCACCAGAGCTCTGTACCTAAAAGCAGCATAATACAGAGAGAGGAGGACAGGGGATCCTGGGGAAACAGAAGGGTGGATATCAAACCACACCACTCTAAAGACCCAGCAAGCACCAGAGCTCTGTGCCTAAAAGCACCATAATACAGAGAGAGGATGGACAGGCGGCAAGGAGAAATGGAAGGGTGATTTTCAAACCCAACACTCATCGACCCATCGATGACCATTTGGCCACCGGGCCGTTGCTAGCCAATGGCGAAGGAAGGCTGCTTCAGGTCATTGTTTTCTAATGAGTCTTTCTGTATTTTAAGACCTGGGTAAGTTGAGGGCTCCTAGTTGTTCTCCCCACCCTTGAAGATGACATATGCTCGCAACGTTCCCCTACTGGGAGACCGGAATGACAACAATTCCGTCCTATTGTTTGACTTAACTTTTGTATGTTGAAGTTGCTGAGGGGAGTCGGTGTCAAAAGAGAAACTTTAATCAACCCCCTATGTCTTGGACTTGGGACAGCTCTGACACACGTTGCTAACACATCTGCATTCATTTGCAGTCCTAGAAGGAGACTATCACCTTTTACGTGTGTCTTCATTCACCGCTGAACACTGTAGATAAGCTGTTGAGGGAGAGTCAAGGGCCATGAATGTTTGCAACAGGTGCCTTCCAATTCCCTCTCATTGTGCTCACATTGTAGGCCAAAACCTTATGGTAATTACCTGGGAGGAGCCAGATTCTGTTCAAGGAACTCTTCGATCTTGATGAAGTCTGTCTTCAGCTCTCGGTTGTAGAGCAGGAACGGTGGGTTGGTACCAGGCGCCAAGTCCTTCAGCTCCTCTGGCTTCCTGTAGTGGAATAAAAAACATAGCTTGGTACTGACCCATCCAATATGGGACTAACCCAGTGAGTGCTGAGCTGATCCTAGCAAGGGGTGATATGGGACTCCCCCAGTGAATACTGAGAAGATGCAGATTCAGCAATGGGTGATATCGGCCTACCCCAGAGAGTACTAAGGGATCCTAGCAAGGGGTGGTATGGGGCTACTCCAGTGAGTGATGAGAAGATCTAAGCAAGGGGTCGATATGGGACTACACCAGCAATACTGAGCAGATCCTAGCAAGGGGTAATATGGGGCTCCTCTAATGAGTACTGAGAATATCCAGCAAGGGGTGATATCGGCCTACCCCAAAGCGTACTTAGGGATCCTAGCAAGGGTTGATATCGGCCTACCCCAGAGAGTACTAAGGGATCCTAGCAAGGGGTAATACAGGGCTATTCCATTGAGTACCGAGAAGGTCCAGCAAGGGATGATATCGGCCTACCCCAGAGTGCACTAAGGGACCCTAGCAAGGGGTGAAACAGGGCTACTCCAGTGAGTACTGAGAAGATCCAGCAAGGGGTGATATCGGCCTACCCCAGAGAGTACTAAGGGATCCTAGCAAGGGGTGATACAGGGCTACTCCAGTGAGTACTGAGAAGATCCAGCAAGGGGTGATATTGGCCTACCCCAGAGAGTACTTAGGGATCATAGCAAGGGGTGATATGGGGCTATCCCAGAGAGAATACTGAGAAGATCCTAGTAAGAGGTGATATGGGGCTACCCCAGAGAGTACTTAGGAATCCTATCAAGGGTTGATATCAGCCTATCCCAGAGAGTACCAAGGGATCCTAGCATGGGGTGATACTGGGTTACTGCAGTGAGTACTGAGAAGATCATAGCAATGGGTGATATCGGCCTACCCCAGAGAGTACTTAGGGATCCTAGCAAGGGTTGATATATCGGCCTATCCCAGAGAGTACTAAGGGATCCGAGCAAGGAGGATACATGGCTACTTCAGTGAGTACCTAGAAGATCCAGAAAGGGGTGATATCGGCCTACCCCAGAGAGTACTTAGGGATCCTAGCAAGGGGTGTTATGAGGTTAGCTCGGAGAGTACTGAGAAGATCCAAGTAAGAAGTGATATGGGGCTACCCGAGAGAGTACTTAGGAATCTTATAAAGGGTTGATAGCCTACCCCAGAGAGTACTAAGGGATCCTAGCAAGGGGTGATACAGGGCTACTCCAGTGAGTACTGAGAAGATAGTAGCAATGGGTGATATGGGGCTACTCCAGTTAGTGCTGAGCAAGTCCTAGCAAGGGGTGATATCGGCCTACCCCAGAGAGTACTAAGGGATCCTAGCAAAGGGTGATACAGGGCTACTCCAGTGAGTACTGAGAAGATCCAGCAAGGGTTGATATCAGCCTACCCCAGAGAGTACTAAGGGATCCTAGCAAGGGGTGATACAGGGCTACTCCAGTGAGTACTGAGAATATCCAGCAAGGGGTGATATCGGCCTTCCCCAAAGCGTACTTAGGGATCCTAGCAAGGGTTGATATCGGCCTACCCCAGAGAGTACTAAGGGATCCTAGAAAGGGGTGATACAGGGCTACTCCAGTGAGTACTGAGAAGGTCCAGCAAGGGATGATATTGGCCTACCCCAGAGAGCACTAAGGGACCCTAGCAAGGGGTGATACAGGGCTACTCCAGTGAGTACTGAGAAGATAGTAGCAATGGGTGATATGGGGCTACTCCAGTTAGTGCTGAGCAAGTCCTAGCAAGGGGTGATATCGGCCTACCCCAGAGAGTACTAAGGGATCCTAGCAAAGGGTGATACAGGGCTACTCCAGTGAGTACTGAGAAGATCCAGCAAGGGTTGATATCAGCCTACCCCAGAGAGTACTAAGGGATCCTAGCAAGGGGTGATACAGGGCTACTCCAGTGAGTACTGAGAATATCCAGCAAGGGGTGATATCGGCCTACCCCAAAGCGTACTTAGGGATCCTAGCAAGGGTTGATATCGGCCTACCCCAGAGAGTACTAAGGGATCCTAGAAAGGGGTGATACAGGGCTACTCCAGTGAGTACTGAGAAGGTCCAGCAAGGGATGATATTGGCCTACCCCAGAGAGCACTAAGGGACCCTAGCAAGGGGTGATACAGGGCTACTCCAGTGAGTACTGAGAAGATCCAGCAAGGGGTGATATCGGCCTACCCCAGAGAGTACTTAGGGATCCTAGCAAAGGTTGATATCGGCCTACCCCAGAGAGTACTAAGGGATCCTAGCAAGGGGCGGTACAGGGCTACTCCAGTGAGTACTGAGAAGATCCAGCAAGGGGTGATATTGGCCTACCCCAGAGAGTACTTAGGGATCATAGCAAGGGGTGATATGGGGCTATCCCAGAGAGAATACTGAGAAGATCCTAGTAAGAGGTGATATGGGGCTACCCCAGAGAGTACTTAGGAATCCTATCAAGGGTTGATATCAGCCTATCCCAGAGAGTACCAAGGGATCCTAGCATGGGGTGATACTGGGTTACTGCAGTGAGTACTGAGAAGATCCAGCAAGGGGTGATATCAGCCTGCCCCAGAGAGTACTTAAGGATTCTAGCAAGGGGTGATATCAGCCTACCCCAGAGAGTACTAAGGGATCCTAGCAAGGAGGATACATGGCTACTTCAGTGAGTACTGAGAAGATCCAGAAAGGGGTGATATCGGCCTACCCCAGAGAGTACTTAGGGATCCTAGCAAAGGGTGTTATGAGGTTAGCCCGGAGAGTACTGAGAAGATCCTAGTAAGAAGTGATATGGGGCTGCCCGAGAGAGTACTTAGGAATCTTAGCAAGGGTTGATATCAGCCTACCCCAGAGAGTACTAAGGGATCCTAGCAAGGGGTGATACAGGGCTACTCCAGTGAGTACTGAGAAGATCGTAGCAATGGGTGATATGGGGCTACTCCAGTTAGTGCTGAGCAAGTCCTAGCAAGGGGTGATATCGGCCTACCCCAGAGAGTACTAAGGGATCCTAGCAAAGGGTGATACAGGGCTACTCCAGTGAGTACTGAGAAGATCCAGCAAGGGTTGATATCAGCGTCCCCCAGAGAGTACTAAGGGATCCTAGCAAGGGGTGATGCGGGGCTACTCCAGTGAGTACTGAGAAGATCCTAGCAATGGGTGATATCAGCCTACCCCAAAGAGTACTAAGGGATCCTAGCAAGGGGTGGTATGGGGCTACTCCAGTGAGTGATGAGAAGATATTAACAAGGGGTTGATGTGGGACTACACCAGCAATATTGAGCAGACCCTAGCAAGGGGTAATATGGGGCTCCCCTAATGAGCATTGAGAAGATCCAGCAAGGGGTGATACTGGCCTAGCCCAGAGAGTACTTAGGGATGCTAGCAAGAGGTGATATCGGCCTATTCCAGAAAGTACTAAGGGATCGTAGCAAGGGGTGATACAGGGCTACTCCAGTGAGTACTGAGAACATCCAGCAAGGGGTGATATTGGCCTACCCCAGAGAGTACTTAGGGATCCTAGCAAGGGGTGACACAGGGCTACTCCAGTAAGTACTGAGAAGATCCAGCAAGGGGTGATATCAGCCTTCCCCAGAGAGTACTTAAGGATTCTAGCAAGGGGTGATATCAGCCTACCCCAGAGAGTACTAAGGGATCCTAGCAAGGTGTGATACAGGGCTACTCCAGTGAGTACTGAGAAGATGCAGAAAGGGGTGATATCGGCCTACCCCAGAGAGTACTTAGGGATCCTAGCAAAGGTTGATATGAGGCTAGCCCGGAGAGTACTGAGAAGATCCTAGTAAGAGGTGATATGGGGCTACCCGAGAGAGTACTTAGGAATCCTAGCAAGGGTTGATATCAGCCTACCCCAGAGAGTACTAAGGGATACTATCAAGGGGTGATACAGGGCTACTCCAGTGATTAATGAGAAGGTCGTAGAAGTGGGTGATGTGGGGCTACTCCAGTTAGTGCTGAGCAAGTCCTAGCAAAGGGTGATATCAGCCTACCCCAGAGAGTACTAAGGGATCCTAGCAAGGGGTGATACAGGGCTACTCCAGTGAGTACTGAGAAGATCCAGCAAGGGGTGATATCGGCCTACCCCAGAGAGTACTTAGGGATCCTAGCAAGGGGTGATATGCAGCTACCCTGGAGAGTACTGAGACGATCCTAGTAAGAGGTGATATGGGGCTACCCGAGAGAATACTAAGGGATCCTAGCAAGGGATGATGTGGGGCTACTCCAGTGAGTACTGAGAAGATCCTAGCAATGGGTGATATCGGCCTACCCCAGAGAGTACTAAGGGATCCTAGCAAGGGGTGGTATGGGGCTACTCCAGTGAGTGATGAGAAGATCTTAGCAGGTGGTTGATATGGTACTACACCAGCAATACTGAGCAGATCCTACCAAGGGGTAATATGGGGCTCCCCTAATGAGCATTGAGAAGATCCAGCAAGGGGGGATATTGGCCTAGCCCAGAGAGTACTTAGGGATCATAGCAAGAGGTGATATCGGCCTACCCCAGAGAGTACTAAGGGATCCTAGCAAGGGGTGATATGGGGGTACCGCAGAAAGTACTGAGAAGATCTTAGCAAGAGGTGATAAGGGGCTACCCCAGTTAGTGCGGAGCAAATCCTAGCAAAGAGTAATATAGGACTACCAGAGAAGGTACTAAGGGATCCTAGCAAGGGGTGATACAGGGCTACTCCAGTGAGTACTGAGAATATCCAGCAAGGGGTGATATCGGCCTACCCCAGAGAGTACTTAGGGATCCTAGCAAGGGTTGATATCGGCCTACCCCAGAGAGTACTAAGGGATCCTGGCAAGGGGTGATACAGGGCTACTCCAGTGAGTACTGAGAAGGTCCAGCAAGGGGTGATATCGGCCTACCCCAGAGAGTACTAAGGGACCCTAGTAAGGGGTGATACAGGGCTACTCCTGTGAGTACTGAGAAGATCCAGCAAGGGGTGATATCGGCCTACCCCAGAGAGTACTTAGGGATCCTAGCAAGGGTTGATATCGGCCTACCCCAGAGAGTACTAAGGGATCCTAGCAAGGGATGATACAGGGCTACTCCAGTGAGTACTGAGACGCTCCAGCAAGGGGTGATATTGGCCTACCGCAGAGAGTACTTAGGGATCCTAGCAAGGGGTGATATGGGGCTACCCCAGAGAGAATACTGAGAAGATCCTACTAAGAGGTGATATGGGGCAACCCCAGAGAGTATTAGGAATCTTAGCAAGGGTTGCTATCAGCCTACCCCAGAGAGTACTAAGGGATCCTAGCATGGGGTGATATGGGGTTACTCCAGTGAGTAATGAGAAGATACTAGCAATGGGTGATATCGGCCTACCCCAGAGAGTACTTACGGATCCTAGCAAGGGGTGATATGAGGCTAGCCCGAGAGTACTGAGAAGATCCTAGTATGAGGTGATATGGGGCTACCCGAGAGAGTACTTAGGAATCCTAGCAAGGGTTGATATCAGCCTACCCCAGAGAGTACTAAGGGATCCTAGCAAGGGGTGAAACGGGGATACTCCAGTGAGTACTGAGAAGATCGTAGCAATGGGTGGTATGGGGCTACTCCAGTTAGTGCTGGGCATGTCCTCGCAAGGGGTGATGTCAGCCAATCCCAGAGAGTACTAAGGGATCCTAGCAAGGGGCTATACAGGGCTACTCCAATGAGTACTGAGAAGATCCAGCAAGGGGTGATATCGGCCTACCCCAGAGAGTACTTAGGGATCCTAGCAAGGGGTGATGTGGGGCTACCCCAGAGAGTACTGAGAAGATTCTAGTAAGAGGTGATATGAGGCTACCCCAGAGAGTACTTAGGAATCCTAGCAATGGTTGATATCAGCCTACCCCAGAGAGTGCTAAGGGATCCTAGCAAGGGGTGATACAGGGCTTCTCCAGTGAGTACTGAGAAGATCCTAGCAATGGGTGATATTGGCCTACCCCAGAGAGTACTTAGGGATCTTAGCAAGGGTTGATATTGGCCTACCCCAGAGAGTACTAAGGGATCCTAACAAGGGGTGATACAGGGCTACTCCAGTGAGTACTGAGAAGGTCCAGCAAGGGGTTATATTGGCCTACCCCAGAGAGTACTTAGGGATCCTTGCAAGGGGTGATATGAGGCTACCCCAGAGAGTACTTAGGAATCCTAGCAAGGGTTGTTATCAGCCTACCCCAGAGAGTACTAAGGGATCCTAGCAAGGGGTGATACAGGGCTACTCCAGTGAGTACTGAGAAGATCCAGCAAGGGGTGATATCGGCCTACCCCAGAGAGTACTTAGGGATCCTAGCAAGGGGTGATATGGGGCTACCCCAGAGAAAATACTGAGAAGATCCTAGTAAGAGGTGATATGGGGCTACCCCAGAGAGTACTTAGGAATCTTAGCAAGGGTTGATATCAGCCTACCCCAGAGAGTACTAAGGGATCCTAGCAAGGGGTGAAATAGGCATACTCCAGTGAGTACTGAGAAGATCATAGCAATGGGTGAAATGGAGCTACTCCAGTTAGTGCTGAGCAAGTCCTAGCAAGGGGTGATATCGGCCTACCCCAGAGAGTACTAAGGGATCCTAGCAAGGGATGATATGGGGCTACTCCAGAGAGAATACTGAGAAGATCCTAGTAAGAGGTGATATGGGGCTTCCCCAGAGAGTACTTAGGAATCTTAGCAAGGGTTGATATCAGCCTACCCCAGAGAGTACTTAGGGATCTTAGCAAGGGTTGATATTGGCCTACCCCAGAGAGTACTTAGGGATCCTAGCAAGGGGTGACATTGGGCTACCCCAGAGAGAATACTGAGAAGATCCTAGTAAGAGGTGATATGGGGCTACCCCAGAGAGTACTTAGGAATCTTAGCAAGGGTTGATATCAGCCTACCCCAGAGAGTACTAAGGGATCCTAGCAAGGGGTGAAATAGGAATACTCCAGTGAGTACTGAGAAAATCCAGCAAGGGGTGATATCGGCCTACCCCAGAGAGTACTTAGGGATCCTAGCAAGGGGTGATATGTGGCTACCCCGGAGAGTACTGAGAAGATTCTAGCAAGTTGTGATATGGGGCTACCCCAGAGAGTACTTAGGAATCCTAGCAAGGGTTGATATCAGCCTACCACAGAGAGTACTAAGGGATCCATGCAAGGGGTGATGCGGGGCTACTCCAGTGAGTACTGAGAAGATCCTAGCAATGGGTGATATTGACCTTCCCCAGAGAGTACTTAGGGATCCTAGCAAGGGTTGATATTGGCCTACCCCAGAGAGAACTAAGGGATCCTAACAAGGGTGATACAGGGCTACTCCAGTGAGTACTGAGAAGATCCAGCAAGGGGTGATATCGGCCTACCCCAGAGAGTACTTATGGATCCTAGCAAGCGGTCATATGAGGCTACCCCAGAGAGTACTTAGGAATCCTAGCAAGGGTTGATATCAGCCTACCCCAGAGAGTACTAAGGGATCCTAGCAAGGGGTGATACGGGGCTACTCCAGTGAGTACTGCGAAGATCCAGCAAGGGGTGATATAGGGCGACTCCAGAGAGTACTCTGAGTGGGCAGAAATGAGAGGCAGACACAAATTTGTTGTACTCTTATTGTCAATTGATTGTGGTGAGTCAGGCACTCCTTAAATTTTAGGCAAATTCTATTAAATTATGTTGATATAGTGATTAAGACTTGGGATGCAAACCCACTGAAACAGATACCTCCATGATGGGGTACCTAAAAAAGCATAAAGAAAAGACCTTGGCCTTATGGCCAGCGGTGCGGGCCGCACTCCCTTCTTCCACTAAAAAGTGGTGTAACTCAAAAAATAAGTAATGATGAAAGTATCCTTGAATTGTTTCTTCATTCAAAAAGTTTTAATTAATCAAGCTTCATATGTATTCTCATTTTCAGTCATTGAAAGAAATGGGTTGGAAAAACGCCTCTCGAGCCCTATCCTGAGGAAGGAGGTTCTCTACCTAAGAATCAGTCTGTGTCAAGTGGTTATAACTTAGAAGCTGTCCTTGTGTCCAAAAACGGACCCTCACACTACAAACAAACAACTAAGGGTGCAAGGAAATGTCTCTGACATGTGCTTAGTGAAAAGTGTTCAGAATCAAAACATACAAATAAATTCAACAGTGTTTTCCCAAGTATAAATCCTAAACACCAGAGGTTAGTTCCCTTCCCCAGGACATTTAGGTGGGATGGCGAAAGTGTCTCGTTCAAACAACAGCTTCTCTGTATCCAACAATTCCTTGAGGCTTTTCACACAATGGGCCTCATTATGACCCAGGCGGTAGCCGTGCCCTTATTAATGGCATGGCTGCCCCCGGTAATTATTTTTTACCGGGTCCCAGAAAAGGGCAATAACCGGGTCATTCTGACCTTGGCGGACCCAGTAATTGTCCTTTTCTGGGACCCAGTAAAAATCAATCCCCATTCCCATTGAGCTATAGGGCTCAATGGGAATGGGGAGGATGCTAACAACAGGCCCGTTAATGACGGGCCCGTTGTTAGCGTCCTGGCCTGCTAGCGGGTCCCGCTTTTCACGTCTGCTCTGACCAGGCGTGAAAAGCGGGACCCGCTAGCAGGCCTCATAATAGGGCACAGAGAGTGGGTTTACTCCTGGTTATCTCGCTTGGAATTTTCAAAATGAATTTTTCTAACACAGTGGTTGATGCGATAAAAATTCGCTTTTATTCTTGGTATTCTGAGCAGTTCATGATACAAATAAAGAGTGTATTTAAACACTGTGTTAGCATTTGTGTGCTAGATTATGTCAGCCGATACGTGTTTCGACCCTGAGGGTCTTTCTCAAGGCATGTCGTCAGGACGATCAAATACTCAAACCCAGGGTCCAACAGGAGCCACCACTCTCTTAAGGACAGCGATCACAGCGTCACAAGGACCCCACTTTGGGCTCACAACCATATTGACATGCCTCGAGAAAGACCCTCAGGGTCGAAACACATGTCGGCTGACTTGTCGGCTGACATAATCTAGCGCACAAATGCTAACACAGTGTTTAAATACACTCTTTATTTGTATCATGAACTGCTCAGAATACCAAGAATAAAAGCGAATTTTTATCGCATAAACCACTGTGTTAGAAAAATTCATTTTGAAAATTCCAAGTGAGATAACCAGGAGTAAACCCACTCTCCGTACCTACCACATTGGGGTCCAGGCTAAACCCCAACCCACTCCTGTGATCTTGCAACACCAGAGCACCCATTCAACCTGAATAATAAGTGGAGCTCAGCATGGGCAGGTTCCATCTCTAGAGCCATCCCAGACCCAACTCGTAATAGGGCAGCCCGTAATTAACGGTGCTGGTCCCGTACCGGCACTGTTCATTACGGGACCGCCAGGGTCCTAATGAGTCCCAATATCTCCCAAAACAACCATCAGTGCCTTTGTAGCAAAAGTGTTTCTCTTGAACAACAATGGGCCTCAGTATAAGTTTGGCGGTAGCCTTCAGGCTGCCACCAAACTTGCAAAACATTCCGGCCCGCTTGAATAGTCAATTACCGGGTCATTACGGCCTTGCCGGATGCAGTATTTGCCCATTCACAGGCGCCAGTATGAAATGTGCCCCATTCCCATTTGAGCCCTATGGGGCTCAATGGGAATGGGGAGGTTGGATGCACCGACACCATTCAGAATGGTGCCGGGGCAAGCGACATGCTTTGCTTGTGGTGCCGGTCTGCCCGCCAGGTCAGACATGGTGGGTAGAAAGGCACCCGTGAGCAGAACTCGTAGTTTGCCTGTCCGGAAACTATGGTACCGGCAAGCTTACCTGTACTGTAGTTCCCAAACCGACAAACTTGTAATGACCCCAAATGTCTTTAAATTGGATTCACAAAGTTCTTGTTCTGTAAACCTAAAGGTTTGGTTGGTGTACTTTCCAGATTCCGCGGTGGTCTTCCTTGCCAGGTATTATGTATCACTGTTAGTTTTTACTTTACCACTTCTGTTGGATTGCCTGGCATACTCCCCTGCCAGGAATTCTTTTGTCGGTTCTCCAGATTCCCTGGTGTACTCCCCTGCCAGGTATCTTCCCACAGTCTCAAAATGCCTGGTAGTTTTGACAACCAGGACTTCTTTTATGCATGTCTAGTTTAGTGGATTACCTGGTATACTCCTTTGCCAGAACACCCTTAAGGGCTTTCACTGACTGGACTGCTTTGATGTCAGGAGGGGACAAGCTTTGCAGTGGTGAGTGGCCAGGAGACACAAGAAGCGGAAGTGGGATTCAGTACAAGGAGGACCAAGGACATAGAGATTGTTGGGAGATAGAGTGGAGAACATTGAGGCAACAAACAGGTCAATCTAGTCTATCGAAAGCTTCTGTTCTGACACTCCTCTGGTTCAGTGTTGTATAGGGTCGGGTTTAATGCTATGGTGCCATGGATACACTCTCCACTGTTTACTATAAAGGGCACATTCTATTCCTTAAATACCTCAATTCATTGTATTTACTATACATGTTCTTAACCCCGAACAAGTACAACCTTTACATATTCTGATATATGCGTGGCTAAACTTTCATTGTATTTATCCACTGGGGCATTTCCCGATATAAGGCAGTTTGGAAGCACCATGGACCCAAACTCCTATCGTGTCGGAGGAGAGACCTCTCTAATGCACTGCTCCTTCTTTCATCATCAGCCTGACAGCCCAGTAGTGGCAGTTAATGCACACTTTGTTGGTCATTTTCAGGATGTTTATTTATCTTTGTGAGTTTTTGGCTACAGAGCCTTTTTAGTATTTTTTCTCTTTGTCTGGATCTTGGTTGGCCAAAGACGTTCCTCAACCCTTGTTTTTCAGGGAAGATTTGGCTCTTGGTAGAGGTGTGTAGAGAAGGAGCTAAGCACCCCCACCTCAATCACTTTGCCTATATTTCCTATATGTTGAGAGCCAGAGTATGAGACATGTATAGAGCCATTTAAACTGCAGATACCAAGGAGAATCCTGGAAGCAAGGTTCCCATTGAGACAAACATACCTGCATAACGAGACAGCAGGACGGTTGAATAACAAAGGAAAATGATGACGTCATACAGAGCAGAGCTGACATACATAGAAGAGATACAGAGACCAGAGATTGCAGGCAACTCTATAAGACGTCAAGAAAGTATCGTAGATAAGTGACATCACAGGCTCAAGATGAAGAAACTCATGTTATAGAAAGATATCATGCTGTTTTACACGTGTAAATATGCAAAGAAACGCAAGCATACAATGTATTCTTGAGGCTAGCTTAATAGTGAATAGATTGCAGCATGCGCCAACTGTATATATATATAGATTGGAGTCAGTAAAGAATCGGTGTTCCCACTATGAACAATAGCAGAGCTGAGCAAACGAAGAAAGGCCGTTTTTTCCAGTATGTCGCAGTTAGAAAACAAGTGAATTACAGGCGAATCTCAGAAAGGTGAGGCTGGATGAGCCAAGAAGCCAAGGCCATATCAAACTAGGGTGAACCGATATTGGATACAAATCGTGAGAAAGAATGACCCTCTTCTTCAGGAGGCATGGACAAAAATAAGAAGACGTCAGAGGCCTTTTAGAAGACAGTATTTTAATACATTAGAAAGTCAAAGTCGTGGTCTTCAGTCACGTGGGAGAAGTTGGACAAGCATGATGGTCACACCGACGCACGAGGGCAGAGTGTGCCTTCACGCCCCTGAATTCTCCAGAGCAAGGAACATTTCCAAGGCCGAGTTCAAAGCCCTAATTGACAGCAGACCACTGAGGTGATTATAGATGGATATGTTAATTGGTGGGAAGCTATGGTTAAGGCGAGCTCACCAGCAGCTGGAGGCTCAGCCTGCGTGCTTCTTTAAGTAGGTGGGAAGGTACTGACGGAGGTTAGAAACTAAACAATAATAGAGGACCGCATGATCAAAGGTCCTATAGTTGTGTAGCCAATAAGACTTAGTATATTTAGTATCGTTATTAGTGACATATTTTGGAGGAGGGCTTAGTTGCCCAACTGATGTTAAGAAGCAAACCACATTATTCCACTGCCCTAAACGAGTATGGACCATATACCTAGATGATCCTTTTAGAACCTATCACACTCACCATTAGGATTTTTAAGTATGCCACGTAGGATGACGTTAGAAATACGCAGGTGAACGTCATCAATGACGAACATATACTATAAATATGTAATTTTTTATGAAATGCTTTGAGAAGTCTTGAGAGAATCATTACGCTGAGACGTCAGCTAATGTCCGTTGTACTCCCTGTTTTAGATAATTGATATTAAAACAGCTATCCTTTTGCCTAACTACCGGAGTTGTTTTGATTATTGATGTTTGAATAATGACTGCATCCCCTTCCATCTCAAGGGTATTGCTACCTCATCTTAAAGTGCTGGAAGCTCCAGTTTTGTTTGTTTGTTTGTTTATTTATTTGTATAGCGCACCTGACCCAGAGGTATATGGGCGCTTGAGCATCAAGTTACAGGCATAGGTAGGAGCATTTGTACAATTGTGCAATGTAAGTATAGTTACAACAACGGTTATGACAGCAGTTATAGTAGAATTAGTGACATACATACATACGGTGCTAGTTAATTGTTAAGTAACCAGGTGATGATCTTAGTTCTGAAAGGTTGAAATGTAGGGGTAGATTTGATGTCCGATGGGATAGTGTTCCATAATTGTGAAGCTAGAACTGGGAAACTGGATCCACCGGCTCTTTTGAGGGAGTATTTGGGCACTGTCAGTTGTAGTGTGTTAGAGGATCTGGTGGTTCTAATATTCTGTCTTAAGATGAATTTATCGGTTAAATAAGGTG
Organism: Ambystoma mexicanum; assembly: GCF_040938575.1. Classification (NCBI taxonomy): domain Eukaryota; kingdom Metazoa; phylum Chordata; class Amphibia; order Caudata; family Ambystomatidae; genus Ambystoma; species Ambystoma mexicanum. The sequence goes on along the minus strand of NC_090924.1, from coordinate 1,469,295,675 downwards.
GGGCCAGGTGGTTAAGAGCTTTGTAGGTGAGGCAGATAGTTCATGGGTTCTCTGTTAATAGATGGGGACCTATCGTTTGGGGACCCTGTGAAACATGGAGCTACCCGCAACAAGAAGGGAGGGAAGCGGGCAACTCCAGCAAGGAACAGGCAGTACATAGAAAGAGTAGCGTATCAGGACAGCTCACCCCACGAGTAGTCACCAGAGGAGTGCAAGGTGGAAGTATAGGGGTAACACTAGCAGATTGTGATAAGATCATTACATGGGGAGATGTGGGGCTCCTCCAAAACATATGCAGCGGGCCTGAGCAATGTCAAATCATAGAGCAATCGCAGCAAGCACTGACGCGGCCGTAGCCGGGACGAGATACCAGGCCCACCGCGTAAGAACCACAGTAAGGTGAACCACCAGTGAATACTGGTAAGACCCTACAAAAGGTTAGCTCAGTGAATGCTGAGGGCAAGAGTAAAGGAAGATACGGTGCTACTAGGATGATGATATCAACAGCAGATATATGGCTATCCTGTGAGTAGTTTTAAGAGCGTGGTGGCCTTCATGAGAACCAAGTGGACCATAGAAGGGGCTACTGGTCACACCTTCACAGGGAATAATATAAGGATAGCCCAGAGAGGACTCTCCAGACCAAAATGCCTTGTTTCTGCCTCAACTGTTTTCCTTTGGGCTGTGCCCTAGAGTCCTGTCTGTCCATTTTCTCATTCTGGAAACGCCCAGCCTCTGTCTGGACACTGTGCACCTACTCGTGTCTCTTTTCTTGCCTCTTTGAAAACCTATCTTTATTTTCTTCTCATCATTAACGCATTTGTATTTGCTCCTTGTACCACTTGTGTGTAGGCGCATTATAAATGAACAATAAATAGATAAAATAAATACAATTGCGCCTTGTTCATTTCCTGCTCTTGATCACAATTCTGCTATCATTTGATTAACTCAATTGTACATAAGGGTATAGTTGAGCCCCCTGAGCAGGCACACAGAGGACTATAGCCAAGATACTGCACCATCATCTCCATTACATTAGTGGCAGGCCGCTCCGCCTGAACATCAGAGCGAGGCCTAAAGCTGAGATCTTCCTGGCACGGCGGGTGGTGCAGAGGGGGGAGGCGGGCACACAATGACCTCAGTGGTTCCATGACTTGGAAATGGTCCAACCCAGCGACGGAAGTAAAGCATTATGAGGGCTCAACTCTCCGCTCTGCCTTCCCCACCAGCTCTCGTTCATCCTTCACAGAACCAGGCTCTTATCTACGAGCCCTAGCACTGGCCCGATTAGCGCATAACATCCGCTTACTGGCTATCAAGAGACACATGAATCCCTGGCAACATGGTTGAACATTGCACCCAGCTGAAATCTGCCCAGAAAGCATAATTTATTTATAAACTTTTGTAAAGCACGCTACAGCCCGAAGGCATCGTGCTGCTATTACAATACAGCATACTTAGTTACATAATACATACTTAGTTGTATCATCAGTACAAGAAGTAGGAGGAGGAGGAAGGTGGGGGGGCAAGAGGGAGAGAATAGGGAAGGTAGGCTGTGTTAGTTCAAAAGTGTAGTTTTTAGCACTTTCCGGAAGGCTGAGAGAGTGGTCTCTGCTCTGAGTGTGTTGGGTAGGGCATTCTATAGTTAGTTTCCATCATCGGCCCACCCCTTCCACCTTACGTGCCACAGAGGTGAGGGCATCCACACTTTGGCTGCTAATGCATGGCACAGACCAACCCCAGCATTGGAAGGAGCTTCTTCATGTCAGATGGGACTGACTCCATGTCAGGAAAGATACTGTGTCCCAGTACTGGGTTTTTGCTTCTTCATCAGTTTCCCGCTGGAGATGTAGTGTTGAGTCACCGCAAGTGAATGAAATGGAATGAAGTGAATCTAAGGTAAAAGCGCAGCCCAGAAATGGAGTAGGGTGTCCCTCATAACATGGAGTAAACTGGCACCGAACTCAAGACTCTCTATTTCATCGGCTATGCATCTAGCTGGGCAGCCTCTGGAAACCAGAACGTAGGGCTATGTAGGTAGACTCAGTGGCCCCATAAAGAGAACCAGTTTACTTTGCCTGGTCCTATCATCCTGCCACCCCTCCTCTGCCTTTAAATATAAAAGAACTGAATTCAACACATAGTTTAGCTTGAAAGGTGCTCGGCAAATCAAAAGAACAATGGTTTATAATCAGACAGCCTGAGTATACCTACAGCTGAGCAGATAAGGCTGTGTTATGCTGACTCCCAAAGATCTCTGCTTTCTCCCACTGCTCCTATCCATCACCCTGGACCAGCAGCTCGGGGATGTGCCGAGCCTCGCTTCCCTCAAAAGAGCTTCACAGACGCTGATGTCTAAGGCCCCTTGAATTCTACCCCAAGCATGAAGGAACCTGGATTTAGCAGTCTCATGCACCATTATGCTGATCAGAACGTAAGAAGCCCCATCCCATCATGAGGCAACCCACGGGGTGGACATTTTCATCTGCTCCCATAGTGTAGCTGAGCCTTTCTCTAGGAAACAGGTATGGATCAGAACAAAGCAAGCGTCAAAGTTAGCAGAGCCCAGGAAATGCTGAGCCGATCGCAGAAAAGGGATGATACGATAGAACTGCCGGTGAGTAATGAGGAGAACATGGGACAACACTAGAGAATGCTGAGCAGATCGCAGCAAGGGGAAGATACAATAGAACTGCCAGTGAGTAATGAGGAGAACGTGGGACTACGCTAGGGAATACTGAGCAGATCGCAGCAAGGGGAAGATATGATAGTACCTCCAGTGAATAATGAGAAGAACATGGGACTACGCTAGGGAATACTGAGCAGATCGCAGCAAGGGGAAGATACGATAGTACCGCCGGTGAGTGATGAGGAGAACATGGGGACTATGCTTGGAAATGCTGAGCCGATAGCAGCAAAAGGGACGATACGATAGTACCGCCGGTGAGTGATGAGGAGAACATGGGGACTATGCTTGGAAATGCTGAGCCGATAGCAGCAAAAGGGACGATACGATAGAACTGCCGGTGAGTAATGAGGAGAACCTGGGACAACACTAGAGAATGTTGAGCTGATCGCAGCAAGGGGAAGATACAATAGAATTGCCAGTGAGTAATGAGGAGAACATGGGACTACGCTAGGAAATACTGAGTAGATCACAGCAAGGGGAAGATACGATAGTACCACCAGTGAGTAATGAGGAGAACATGGTACTACGCTAGGGAATGCTGAGCCGATCGCAGCAAAGGAAAGATACAATAGTACCGCCGGTGAGTAATGAGGAGAACATGGGACTACGCTAGGGAATGTTGAGCTGATCGCAGCAAGGGGAAGATACAATAGAATTGCCAGTGAGTAATGAGGAGAACATGGGACTACGCTAGGCAATACTGAGCAGATTGCAGCAAGGGGAAGATACGATAGTACCACCAGTGAGTAATGAGGAGAACATGGGACTACGCTAGGCAATACTGAGCAGATCGCAGCAAGGGGAAGATACGATAGTACCGCTGGTGAGTAATGAGGAGAACATGGGACTATGCTAGGGAATGCTGAGCCGATCGCAGCAAAGGAAAGATACAATAGTACCGCCGGTGAGTAATGAGAACATGGGACTACGCTAGGGAATACTGAGCAGATCGCAGCAAGGGGAAGATATGATAGTACCATTGGTGAGTAATGAGGAGAACATGGGACTATGCTAGGGAATACTGAGCCAATCGCAGCAAAGGGACAATACGATAGAACTGCCAGTGGGTAATGAGTAGAACATGGGACTACGCAAGGGAATACTGAGCAGATTGCAGCAAGGGGAATATACAATAGTACTGCCGGTGAGTAATTAGGAGAGCATGGGACCACGCTAGGGAATACTGAGCAGATGGCAGCAAGGGGGCAATAGGATAGAACTGCCGGTGAGTAATTAGGAGAGCATGGGACTACGCTAGGGAATGCTGAGCAGATCGCAGCAAAGGGACGATACGATAGAACTGCCAGTGAGTAATGAGGAGAACATGGGACTACGCTAGGGAATACTGAGCAGATCGCAGAAAGGGGAAGATACAATAGACCTGCCAGTGAGTAATGAGGAGAACACAGGACTACGCTAGGGAATGCTTAGCCGATCCCAGCAAAGGGACGATACGATAGAACTGCCAGTGAGTAATGAGGAGAACAAGGGACTACGCTAGGGAAAGCTGAGCAGATCGCAGCAAGGGGAAGATACGATAGTACCGCCGGTGAGTAATGAGGAGAACATGGGACTATGGTAGGGAATGCTGAGCCAATCGCAGCAAGGGGAAGATACGATAGTACCGCCGGTGAGTAATGAGGAGAACATGGGACTATGCTAGGGAATACATAGCCAATCGCAGCAAAGGGACAAAACGATAGAACTGCCAGTGGGTAATGAGGAGAACATGGGACTACGCAAGGGAATACTGAGCAGATTGCAGCAAGGGGAATATACAATAGTACTGCCGGTGAGTAGTTAGGAGAGCATGGGACAATGCTAGGGAATACTGAGCAGATCGCAGCAAGGGGGCGATAGGATAGAACTGCCGGTGAGTAATTAGGAGAGCATGGGACCACGCTAGGGAATGCTGAGCAGATCGCAGCAAAGGGACGATAGGATAGAACTGCCAGTGAGTAATGAGGAGAACAAGGGACTATGCTAGGGAATACTGAGCAGATCGCAGCAAGGGGAAGATACAATAGAACTGCCAGTGAGCAATGAGGAGAACACGGGACTACGCTAGGGAATACTGAGCAGATCGCAGCAAAGGGAAGATACGATAGTACCGCTGGTGAGTAATGAGGAGAACATGGGACTCCGCTAGGGAATGCTGAGCAGATTGCAGCAAGGGGAAGATATGATAGTACCGCCGGTGAGTAACGAGGAGAACATGGAACTATGCTAGGGAATACTGAGCAGATCGCATCAAGGGGAAGATACGATAGAACCGTCGGTGAGTCATGAGGAGAACATGGGACTACGCTAGGGAATGCTGAGCAGATTGCAGCAAGGGGAAGATATGATAGTACCGCCGGTGAGTAACGAGGAGAACATGGAACCATGCTAGGGAATACTGAGCAGGTTGCAGCAAGGGGACGATATGATAGTACCGTAAGTGAGTCATGAGGAGAACATGGGACTATGCTAGGGAATACTGAGCAGATCGCAGCAAGGGGCAGATACGATAGTACCATCGGTGAGTAATGAGGAGAACATGGGATTATGCTAGGGAATACTGAGCAGATCGCAGCAAGGGGGCGATAGGATAGAACTGCAGGTGAGTAATTAGGAGAGCATGGGACCACGCTAGGGAATGCTGAGCAGATCGCAGCAAAGGGACGATACGATAGAACAGCCAGTGAGTAATGAGGAGAACATGGGACTACGCTAGGGAATACTGAGCAGATCGCAGCAAGGTGAAGATACAATAGAACTGCCAGTGAGTAATGAGGAAAACACGGGACTACGCTAGGGAATGCTTAGCCGATCCCAGCAAAGGGAAGATACGATAGAACTGCCAGTGAGTAATGAGGAGAACAAGGGACTACGCTAGGGAAAGCTGAGCAGATCGCAGCAAGGGGAGGATACGATAGTACCGCCGGTGAGTAATGAGGAGAACATGGGACTATGGTAGGGAATGCTGAGCCAATCGCAGCAAGGGGAAGATACGATAGTACCGCCGGTGAGTAATGAGGAGAACATGGGACTATGCTAGGGAATACTGAGCCAATCGCAGCAAAGGGACGAAACGATAGAACTGCCAGTGGGTAATGAGGAGAACATGGGACTACGCAAGGGAATACTGAGCAGATTGCAGCAAGGGGAATATACAATAGTACTGCCGGTGAGTAGTTAGGAGAGCATGGGACAACGCTAGGGAATACTGAGCAGATCGCAGCAAGGGGGCGATAGGATAGAACTGCCGGTGAGTAATTAGGAGAGCATGGGACCACGCTAGGGAATGCTGAGCAGATCGCAGCAAAGGGACGATAGGATAGAACTGCCAGTGAGTAATGAGGAGAACAAGGAACTATGCTAGGGAATACTGAGCAGATCGCAGCAAGGGGAAGATACAATAGAACTGCCAGTGAGCAATGAGGAGAACACGGCACAGGACTACGCTAGGGAATACTGAGCAGATCGCAGCAAGGTGAAGATACAATAGAACTGCCAGTGAGTAATGAGGAGAACATGGGACTACGCTAGGGAATGCTGAGCAGATTGCAGCAAGGGGAAGATATGATAGTACCGCCGGTGAGTAACGAGGAGAACATGGGACTATGCTAGGGAATACTGAGCAGATCGCAGCAAGGGGCAGATACGATAGTACCATCGGTGAGTAATGAGGAGAACATGGGATTATGCTAGGGAATACTGAGCAGATCGCAGCAAGGGGGCGATAGGATAGAACTGCAGGTGAGTAATTAGGAGAGCATGGGACCACGCTAGGGAATGCTGAGCAGATCGCAGCAAGGGGGCAATAGGATAGAACTGCCGGTGAGTAATTAGGAGAGCATGGGACTACGCTAGGGAATGCTGAGCAGATCGCAGCAAAGGGACGATACGATAGAACTGCCAGTGAGTAATGAGGAGAACATGGGACTACGCTAGGGAATACTGAGCAGATCGCAGTAAGGGGAAGATACAATAGACCTGCCAGTGAGTAATGAGGAGAACACAGGACTACGCTAGGGAATGCTTAGCCGATCCCAGCAAAGGGACGATACGATAGAACTGCCAGTGAGTAATGAGGAGAACAAGGGACTACGCTAGGGAAAGCTGAGCAGATCGCAGCAAGGGGAGGATACGATAGTACCGCCGGTGAGTAATGAGGAGAACATGGGACTATGGTAGGGAATGCTGAGCCAATCGCAGCAAGGGGAAGATACGATAGTACCGCCGGTGAGTAATGAGGAGAACATGGGACTATGCTAGGGAATACTGAGCCAATCGCAGCAAAGGGACGAAACGATAGAACTGCCAGTGGGTAATGAGGAGAACATGGGACTACGCAAGGGAATACTGAGCAGATTGCAGCAAGGGGAATATACAATAGTACTGCCGGTGAGTAGTTAGGAGAGCATGGGACAACGCTAGGGAATACTGAGCAGATCGCAGCAAGGGGGCAATAGGATAGAACTGCCGGTGAGTAATTAGGAGAGCATGGGACCACGCTAGGGAATGCTGAGCAGATCGCAGCAAAGGGACGATAGGATAGAACTGCCAGTGAGTAATGAGGAGAACAAGGAACTATGCTAGGGAATACTGAGCAGATCGCAGCAAGGGGAAGATACAATAGAACTGCCAGTGAGCAATGAGGAGAACACGGCACAGGACTACGCTAGGGAATACTGAGCAGATCGCAGCAAAGGGAAGATACGATAGTACCGCCGGTGAGTAATGAGGAGAACATGGGACTACGCTAGGGAATGCTGAGCAGATTGCAGCAAGGGGAAGATATGATAGTACCGCCGGTGAGTAACGAGGAGAACATGGAACTATGCTAGGGAATACTGAGCAGATCGCATCAAGGGGAAGATACGATAGAACCGTCGGTGAGTCATGAGGAGAACATGGGACTATGCTAGGGAATACTGAGCAGATCACAGCAAGGGGAAGCTACGATAGTAATGCCGGTGAGTGATGAGGAGAACATGGGACCATGCTAGGGAATACTGAGCAGGTTGCAGCAAGGGGACGATATGATAGTACCGTAAGTGAGTCATGAGGAGAACATGGGACTATGCTAGGGAATACTGAGCAGATCGCAGCAAGGGGCAGATACGATAGTACCATCGGTGAGTAATGAGGAGAACATGGGATTATGCTAGGGAATACTGAGCAGATCGCAGCAAGGGGGCGATAGGATAGAACTGCAGGTGAGTAATTAGGAGAGCATGGGACCACGCTAGGGAATGCTGAGCAGATCGCAGCAAAGGGACGATACGATAGAACAGCCAGTGAGTAATGAGGAGAACATGGGACTACGCTAGGGAATACTGAGCAGATCGCAGCAAGGTGAAGATACAATAGAACTGCCAGTGAGTAATGAGGAAAACACGGGACTACGCTAGGGAATGCTTAGCCGATCCCAGCAAAGGGAAGATACGATAGAACTGCCAGTGAGTAATGAGGAGAACATGGGACTACGCTAGGGAATTCTGAGCAGATCACAGCAAAGGGACGATACGATAGAACTGCCAGTGAGTAATGAGGAGAACAAGGGACTACGCTAGGGAATGCTTAGCCGATCCCAGCAAAGGGAAGATACGATAGAACTGCCAGTGAGTAATGAGGAGAACATGGGACTACGCTAGGGAATACTGAGCACATCGCAGCAAGGGGAAGATACAATAGAACTGCCAGTGAGTAATGAGGAGAAGATGGGACTAAGCTAGGGAAAACTGAGCAGATCGCAGCAAGGGGAAGATACGATAGTACCGCCGGTGAGTAATGAGGAGAACATGGGACTATGCTAGGGAATGCTGAGCCAATCGCAGCAAAGGGACGAAACGATAGAACTGCCAGTGGGCAATGAGGAGAACATGGGACTACGCAAGGGAATACTGAGCAGATTGCAGCAAGGGGAATATACAATAGTACTCCGGTGAGTAGTTAGGAGAGCATGGGACCACGCTAGGGAATACTGAGCAGATCGCAGCAAGGGGGCGATAGGATAGAACTGCCGGTGAGTAATTAGGAGAGCATGGGACCACGCTAGGGAATGCTGAGCAGATCGCAGCAAAGGGACGATACGATGGAACTGCCAGTGAGTAATGAGGAGAACACGGGACTACGCTAGGGAATACTGAGCAGATCGCAGCAAAGGGAAGATACGATAGTACCGCCGGTGAGTAATGAGGAGAACATGGGACTACGCTAGGGAATGCTGAGCAGATTGCAGCAAGGGGAAGATATGATAGTACCGCCGGTGAGTAACGAGGAGAACATGGAACTATGCTAGGGAATACTGAGCAGATCGCATCAAGGGGAAGATACGATAGAACCGTCGGTGAGTCATGAGGAGAACATGGGACTATGCTAGGGAATACTGAGCAGATCACAGCAAGGGGAAGCTACGATAGTAATGCCGGTGAGTGATGAGGAGAACATGGGACCATGCTAGGGAATACTGAGCAGGTTGCAGCAAGGGGACGATATGATAGTACCGTAAGTGAGTCATGAGGAGAACATGGGACTATGCTAGGGAATACTGAGCAGATCGCAGCAAGGGGCAGATACGATAGTACCATCGGTGAGTAATGAGGAGAACATGGGATTATGCTAGGGAATACTGAGCAGATCGCAGCAAGGGGGCGATAGGATAGAACTGCAGGTGAGTAATTAGGAGAGCATGGGACCACGCTAGGGAATGCTGAGCAGATCGCAGCAAAGGGACGATACGATAGAACAGCCAGTGAGTAATGAGGAGAACATGGGACTACGCTAGGGAATACTGAGCAGATCGCAGCAAGGTGAAGATACAATAGAACTGCCAGTGAGTAATGAGGAAAACACGGGACTACGCTAGGGAATGCTTAGCCGATCCCAGCAAAGGGAAGATACGATAGAACTGCCAGTGAGTAATGAGGAGAACATGGGACTACGCTAGGGAATTCTGAGCAGATCACAGCAAAGGGACGATACGATAGAACTGCCAGTGAGTAATGAGGAGAACAAGGGACTACGCTAGGGAATGCTTAGCCGATCCCAGCAAAGGGAAGATACGATAGAACTGCCAGTGAGTAATGAGGAGAACATGGGACTACGCTAGGGAATACTGAGCACATCGCAGCAAGGGGAAGATACAATAGAACTGCCAGTGAGTAATGAGGAGAAGATGGGACTAAGCTAGGGAAAACTGAGCAGATCGCAGCAAGGGGAAGATACGATAGTACCGCCGGTGAGTAATGAGGAGAACATGGGACTATGCTAGGGAATGCTGAGCCAATCGCAGCAAAGGGACGAAACAATAGAACTGCCAGTGGGCAATGAGGAGAACATGGGACTACGCAAGGGAATACTGAACAGATTGCAGCAAGGGGAATATACAATAGTACTCCGGTGAGTAGTTAGGAGAGCATGGGACCACGCTAGGGAATACTGAGCAGATCGCAGCAAGGGGGCGATAGGATAGAACTGCCGGTGAGTAATTAGGAGAGCATGGGACCACGCTAGGGAATGCTGAGCAGATCGCAGCAAAGGGACGATACGATGGAACTGCCAGTGAGTAATGAGGAGAACACAGGACTACGCTAGGGAATACTGAGCAGATCGCAGCAAAGGGAAGATACGATAGTACTGCCGGTGAGTAATGAGGAGAACATGGGACTACGCTAGGGAATGCTGAGCAGATTGCAGCAAGGGGAAGATATGATAGTACCGCCGGTGAGTAACGAGGAGAACATGGGACTATGCTAGGGAATACTGAGCAGATCGCATCAAGGGGAAGATACGATAGAACCGTCGGTGAGTCATGAGGAGAACATGGGACTATGCTAGGGAATACTGAGCAGATCACAGTAAGGGGAAGCTACGATAGTAATGCCGGTGAGTAATGAGGAGAACATGGGACCATGCTAGGGAATACTGAGCAGGTTGCAGCAAGGGGAAGATATGATAGTAGCGTAAGTGAGTCATGAGGAGAACATGGGACTATGCTAGGGAATACTGAGCAGATTGCAGCAAGGGGCAGATACGATAGTACCATTGGTGAGTAATGAGGAGAACATGGGACTATGCTAGGGAATACTGAGCAGATCGCAGCAAGGGGGCGATAGGATAGAACTGCTGGTGAGTAATTAGGAGAGCATGGGACCATGCTAGGGAATGCTGAGCAGATCACAGCAAAGGGACGATACTATAGAACTGCCAGTGAGTAATGAGGAGAACATGGGACTACGCTAGGGAATACTGAGCAGATCGCAGCAAGGGGAAGATACTATAGAACTGCCAGTGAGTAATGAGGAGAACATGGGACTACGCTAGGGAATACTGAGCAGATCACAGCAAGGGGAAGATACAATAGTACTGCTGGTGAGTAATGAGGAGAACATGGGACTATGCTAGGGAATGCTTAGCCGATCCCAGCAAAGGGAAGATATGATAGAACTGCCAGTGAGAAATGAGGAGAACATGGGACTAAACTAGGGAATACTGAGCAGATCGCAGCAAGGGGAAGATACGATAAAACTGCCAGTGATTAATGAGGAGAACATGGGACTATGCTAAGGAATACTGAGCAGATCGCAGCAAGGGGAAGATACGATTGTACCGCCGGTGAGTAATGAGGAGAACATGGGACTATGCTAGGGAATGCTGAGCCAATCGCAGCAAAGCGACGATACGATAGAACTGCCAGTGAGTAATGAGGAGAACATGGGACTACGCTAGGGTATACTGAGCAGATCGCAGCAAGGGGAAGATACAATAGTACTGCCGGTGAGTAATGAGGAGAACATGGTACTATGCTAGGGAATGCTTAGCCAATCCCAGAAAAGGGAAGACACGATAGTACCGCCGGTGAGTAATGAGGAGAACATGGGACTATGCTAGGGAATGCTGAGCAGATTGCAGCAAGGGGAAGATATGATAGTACCGCCGGTGAGTAACGAGGAGAACATGGAACTATGCTAGGGAATACTGAGCAGATCGCATCAAGGGGAAGATACGATAGTACCGCCGGTGAGTAACGAGGAGAACATGGGACTATGCTAGGGAATACTGAGCAGATCGCATCAAGGGGAAGATACGATAGAACCGTCGGTGAGTCATGAGGAGAACATGGGACTATGCTAGGGAATACTGAGCAGATCACAGCAAGGGGAAGCTACGATAGTAATGCCGGTGAGTAGTGAGGAGAACATGGGACCATGCTAGGGAATACTGAGCAGATCGCAGCAAGGGGCAGATACATTAGTACCATCGGTGAGTAATGAGGAGAACATGGACTATGCTAGGGAATACTGAGCAGATCGCAGCAAGGGGGCGATAGGTTAGAACTGCTGGTGAGTAATTAGGAGAGCATGGGACCACGCTAGGGAAAGCTGAGCAGATCGCAGCAAAGGGACGATACTATAGAAATGCCAGTGAGTAATGAGGAAAACATGGGACTACGCTAGGGAATACTGAGCAGATCGCAGCAAGGGGAAGATACTATAGAACTGCCAGTTAGTAATGGGGAGAACATGGGACGACGCTAGGGAATACTGAGCAGATCACAGCAAGGGGAAGATACAATAGAACTGCCCGTGAGTAATGAGGAGAACATGGGAATATGCTAGGGAATGCTGAGCCGATCGCAGTAAAGGAAAGATACGATAGTACCGCCGGTGAGTAATGAGGAGAACATGGGACTACGCTAGGGAATGTTGAGCTAATCGCAGCAAGGGGAAGATACAATAGAATTGCCAGTGAGTAATGAGGAGAACATGGGACTATGCTAGGCAATACTGAGCAGATCGCAGCAAGGGGAAGATACGATAGTACCACCAGTGAGTAATGAGTAGAACATGGGACTACGCTAGGCAATACTGAGCAGATCGCAGCAAGGGGAAGATACGATAGTACCGCTGGTGAGTAATGAGGAGAACATGGGACTATGCTAGGGAATGCTGAGCCGATCGCAGCAAAGGAAAGATACAATATTACCGCCGGTGAGTAATGAGGAGAACATGGGACTACGCTAGGGAAGGCTGAGCATTTCGCAGCAAGGGGAAGATATAATAGTACCGCCGGTGAGTAATGAGGAGAACATGGGACTATGCTATGGAATACTGAGCAGATTGCAGCAAGGGGAAGATACAATAGTAGCGCCAGTGAGTAATGAGCATAACATGGGACTATGCTAGGGAATACTGAGCAGATTGCAGCAAGGGGAAGATACAATAGTAACGCTGGTGAGTAACAAGGAGAACATGGGACTATGCTAGGGAATGCTGAGCCAATCACAGCAAAGGGACGATACGATGGAACTGCCAGTGAGTAATGAGGAGAACATGGGACTACGCTAGGGAATACTGAGCAGATCGCAGCAAGGGGAAGATATGATAGTACCATCGGTGAGTAATGAGGAGAACATGGGACTATGCTAGGGAATGCTGAGCCAATCACAGGAAAGGGACGATAAGATGGAACTGCCAGTGAGTAATGAGGAGAACATGGGACTACGCTAGGGAATACTGAGCAGATCGCAGCAAGGGGAAGATATGATAGTACCATCGGTGAGTAATGAGGAGAACATGGGACTACGCAAGGGAATACTGAGCAGATCGCAGCAAGGGGAATATACAATAGTACTGCCGGTGAGTAATTAGGAGAGCATGGGACCACGCTAGGAAATACTGAGCTGATCGCAGCAAGGGGGCAATAGGATAGAACTGCCAGTGAGTAATGAGGAGAACATGGGACTACGCTAGGGAATACTGAGCAGATCGCAGAAAGGGGAAGATACAATAGAACTGGCAGTGAGTAATGAGGAGAAGACTGGACTACGCTAGGGAATGCTTAGCCGATCCCAGCAAAGGGAAGATACAATAGAACTGCCAGTGAGTAATGAGGAGAACATGGGACTAAGCTAGGGAATTCTGAGCAGATCACAGCAAAGGGACGATACGATAGAACTGCCAGTGAGTAATGAGGAGAACATGGGACTACGCTAGGGAATACTGAGCAGATCGCAGAAAGGGGAAGATACAATAGAACTGCCAGTGAGTAATGAGGAGAACACAGGACTACGCTAGGGAATGCTTAGCCGATCCCAGCAAAGGGAAGATACAATAGAACTGCCAGTGAGTAATGAGGAGAACATGGGACTATGCTAGGGAATGCTGAGCCAATCGCAGCAAAGGGACGAAACGATAGAACTGCCAGTGGGCAATGAGGAGAACATGGGACTACGCAAGGGAATACTGAGCAGATCGCAGCAAGGGGAAGATACGATAAAACTGCCAGTGATTAATGAGGAGAACATGGGACTATGCTAAGGAATACTGAGCAGATCGCAGCAAGGGGAAGATACGATTGTACCGCCGGTGAGTAATGAGGAGAACATGGGACTATGCTAGGGAATGCTGAGCCAATCGCAGCAAAGCGACGATACGATAGAACTGCCAGTGAGTAATGAGGAGAACATGGGACTACGCTAGGGTATACTGAGCAGATCGCAGCAAGGGGAAGATACAATAGTACTGCCGGTGAGTAATGAGGAGAACATGGTACTATGCTAGGGAATGCTTAGCCAATCCCAGAAAAGGGAAGACACGATAGTACCGCCGGTGAGTAATGAGGAGAACATGGGACTATGCTAGGGAATACTGAGCAGATCGCATCAAGGGGAAGATACGATAGTACCGCCGGTGAGTAACGAGGAGAACATGGGACTATGCTAGGGAATACTGAGCAGATCGCATCAAGGGGAAGATACGATAGAACCGTCGGTGAGTCATGAGGAGAACATGGGACTATGCTAGGGAATACTGAGCAGATTGCAGCAAGGGGAAGATATGATAGTACCGCCGGTGAGTAACGAGGAGAACATGGAACTATGCTAGGGAATACTGAGCAGATCGCATCAAGGGGAAGATACGATAGTACCGCCGGTGAGTAACGAGGAGAACATGGGACTATGCTAGGGAATACTGAGCAGATCGCATCAAGGGGAAGATACGATAGAACCGTCGGTGAGTCATGAGGAGAACATGGGACTATGCTAGGGAATACTGAGCAGATCACAGCAAGGGGAAGCTACGATAGTAATACCGGTGAGTAGTGAGGAGAACATGGGACCATGCTAGGGAATACTGAGCAGATCGCAGCAAGGGGCAGATACGATAGTACCATCGGTGAGTAATGAGGAGAACATGGACTATGCTAGGGAATACTGAGCAGATCGCAGCAAGGGGGCGATAGGATAGAACTGCTGGTGAGGAATTAGGAGAGCATGGGACCACGCTAGGGAATGCTGAGCAGATCGCAGCAAAGGGACGATACTATAGAACTGCCAGTGAGTAATGAGGAGAACATGGGACTACGCTAGGGAATACTGAGCAGATCGCAGCAAGGGGAAGATACTATAGAACTGCCAGTTAGTAATGGGGAGAACATGGGACTACGCTAGGGAATACTGAGCAGATCGCAGTAAGGGGAAGATACAATAGAACTGCCCGTGAGTAATGAGGAGAACATGGGAATATGCTAGGGAATGCTGAGCCGATCGCAGTAAAGGAAAGATACGATAGTACCGCCGGTGAGTAATGAGGAGAACATGGGACTACGCTAGGGAATGTTGAGCTGATCGCAGCAAGGGGAAGATACAATAGAATTGCCAGTGAGTAATGAGGAGAACATGGGACTATGCTAGGCAATACTGAGCAGATCGCAGCAAGGGGAAGATACGATAGTACCACCAGTGAGTAATGAGTAGAACATGGGACTACGCTAGGCAATACTGAGCAGATCGCAGCAAGGGGAAGATACGATAGTACCGCTGGTGAGTAATGAGGAGAACATGGGACTATGCTAGGGAATGCTGAGCCGATCGCAGCAAAGGAAAGATACAATAGTACCGCCGGTGAGTAATGAGGAGAACATGGGACTACGCAAGGGAAGGCTGAGCAGATCGCAGCAAGGGGAAGATATAATAGTACCGCCGGTGAGTAATGAGGAGAACATGGGACTATGCTATGGAATACTGAGCAGATTGCAGCAAGGGGAAGATACAATAGTAGCGCCAGTGAGTAATGAGCATAACATGGGACTATGCTAGGGAATACTGAGCAGATTGCAGCAAGGGGAAGATACAATAGTAACGCTGGTGAGTAACAAGGAGAACATGGGACTATGCTAGGGAATGCTGAGCCAATCACAGCAAAGGGACGATACGATGGAACTGCCAGTGAGTAATGAGGAGAACATGGGACTACGCTAGGGAATACTGAGCAGATCGCAGCAAGGGGAAGATATGATAGTACCATCGGTGAGTAATGAGGAGAACATGGGACTATGCTAAGGAATGCTGAGCCAATCACAGCAAAGGGACGATACGATGGAACTGCCAGTGAGTAATGAGGAGAACATGGGACTACGCTAGGGAATACTGAGCAGATCGCAGCAAGGGGAAGATATGATAGTACCATCGGTGAGTAATGAGGAGAACATGGGACTACGCAAGGGAATACTGAGCACATCGCAGCAAGGGGAATATACAATAGTACTGCCGGTGAGTAATTAGGAGAGCATGGGACCACGCTAGGGAATACTGAGCAGATCGCAGCAAGGGGGCAATAGGATAGAACTGCCAGTGAGTAATGAGGAGAACATGGGACTACGCTAGGGAATACTGAGCAGATCGCAGAAAGGGGAAGATACAATAGAACTGCCAGTGAGTAATGAGGAGAACACTGGACTACGCTAGGGAATGCTTAGCCGATCCCAGCAAAGGGAAGATACAATAGAACTGCCAGTGAGTAATGAGGAGAACATGGGACTACGCTAGGGAATTCTGAGCAGATCACAGCAAAGGGACGATACGATAGAACTGCCAGTGAGTAATGAGGAGAACATGGGACTATGCTAGGGAATGCTGAGCCAATCGCGCAAAGCGACGATACGATAGACCTGCCAGTGAGTAATGAGGAGAACATGGGACTACGCTATGGTATACTGAGCAGATCGCAGCAAGGGGAAGATACAATAGTACTGCCGGTGAGTAATGAGGAGAACATGGTACTATGCTAGGGAATGCTTAGCCAATCCCAGAAAAGGGAAGACACTATAGTACCGCCGGTGACTAATGAGGAGAACATGGGACTATGCTAGGGAATGCTGAGCAGATTGCAGCAAGGGGAAGATATGATAGTACCGCCAGTGAGTAACGAGGAGAACATGGGACTATGCTAGGGAATACTGAGCAGATCGCATCAAGGGGAAGATACGATAGTACCGCCGGTGAGTAACGAGGAGAACATGGGACTATGCTAGGGAATATTGAGCAGATCGCATCAAGGGGAAGATACGATAGAACCGTCGGTGAGTCATGAGGAGAACATGGGACTATGCTAGGGAATACTGAGCAGATCACAGCAAGGGGAAGCTACGATAGTAATGCCGGTGAGTAGTGAGGAGAACATGGGACCATGCTAGGGAATAATGAGCAGATCGCAGCAAGGGGCAGATACGATAGTACCATCGGTGAGTAATGAGGAGAACATGGACTATGCTAGGGAATACTGAGCAGATCGCAGCAAGGGGGCGATAGGATAGAACTGCTGGTGAGTAATTAGGAGAGCATGGGACCACGCTAGGGAATGCTGAGCAGATCGCAGCAAAGGGACGATACTATAGAACTGCCAGTGAGTAATGAGGAGAACATGGAACTACGCTAGGGAATACTGAGCAGATCGCAGCAAGGGGAAGATACTATAGAACTGCCAGTTAGTAATGGGGAGAACATGGGACTACGCTAGGGAATACTGAGCAGATCGCAGCAAGGGGAAGATACAATAGAACTGCCCGTGAGCAATGAGGAGAGCATGGGACTATGCTAGGGAATGCTGAGCCGATCGCAGTAAAGGAAAGATAGGATAGTACCGCCGGTGAGTAATGAGGAGAACATGGGACTACGCTAGGGAATGTTGAGCTGATCGCAGCAAGGGGAAGATACAATAGAATTGCCAGTGAGTAATGAGGAGAACATGGGACTATGCTAGGCAATACTGAGCAGATCGCAGCAAGGGGAAGATACGATAGTACCACCAGTGAGTAATGAGTAGAACATGGGACTACGCTAGGCAATACTGAGCAGATCGCAGCAAGGGGAAGATACGATAGTACCGCTGGTGAGTAATGAGGAGAACATGGGACTATGCTAGGGAATGCTGAGCCGATCGCAGCAAATGAAAGATACAATAGTACCGCCGGTGAGTAATGAGGAGAACATGGGACTACGCTAGGGAAGGCTGAGCAGATCGCAGCAAGGGGAAGATATGATAGTACCACCGGTGAGTAATGAGGAGAACATGGGACTATGCTATGGAATACTGAGCAGATTGCAGCAAGGGGAAGATACAATAGTAGCGCCAGTGAGTAATGAGGAGTACATGGGACTATGCTAGGGAATACTGGACAGATCGCAGCAAGGGGAAGATACGATAGTGCTGAAGGTGAGTAATGAGCATAACATGGGACTATGCTAGGGAATACTGAGCAGATTGCAGCAAGGGGAAGATACAATAGTAACGCTGGTGAGTAACAAGGAGAACATGGGACTATGCTAGGGAATGCTGAGCCAATCACAGCAAAGGGACGATATGATGGAACTGCCAGTGAGTAATGAGGAGATCATGGGACTACGCTAGGGAATACTGAGCAGATCGCAGCAAGGGGAAGATATGATAGTACCATCGGTGAGTAATGAGGAGAACATGGGACTATGCTAGGGAATGCTGAGCTAATCACAGCAAAGGGACGATACTATAGAACTGCCAGTGAGTAATGAAGAGAACATGGGACTACGCTAGGGAATACTGAGCAGATCGCAGCAAGGGGAAGATACTATAGAACTGCCAGTGAGTAATGAGGAGAACATGGGACTACGCTAGGGAATACTGAGCAGATCACAGCAAGGGGAAGATACAATAGTACTGCTGGTGAGTAATGAGGAGAACATGGGACTATGCTAGGGAATGCTTAGCCGATCCCAGCAAAGGGAAGATATGAAAGAACTGCCAGTGAGAAATGAGGAGAACATGGGACTAAACTAGCGAATACTGAGCAGATCGCAGCAAGGGGAAGATACGATAAAACTGCCAGTGATTAATGAGGAGAACATGGGACTATGCTAAGGAATACTGAGCAGATCGCAGCAAGGGGAAGATACGATTGTACCGCCAGTGAGTAATGAGGAGAACATGGGACTATGCTAGGGAATTCTGAGCCAATCGCAGCAAAGCGACGATACGATAGACCTGCCAGTGAGTAATGAGGAGAACATGGGACTACGCTAGGGTATACTGAGCAGATCGCAGCAAGGGGAAGATACAATAGTACTGCCGGTGAGTAATGAGGAGAACATGGTACTATGCTAGGGAATGCTTAGCCAATCCCAGAAAAGGGAAGACACGATAGTACCGCCGGTGAGTAATGAGGAGAACGTGGGACTATGCTAGGGAATGCTGAGCAGATTGCAGCAAGGGGAAGATATGATAGTACCGCCGGTGAGTAACGAGGAGAACATGGGACTATGCTAGGGAATACTGAGCAGATCGCATCAAGGGGAAGATACGATAGTACCGCCGGTGAGTAACGAGGAGAACATGGGACTATGCTAGGGAATACTGAGCAGATCGCATCAAGGGGAAGATACGATAGAACCGTCGGTGAGTCATGAGGAGAACATGGGACTATGCTAGGGAATACTGAGCAGATCACAGCAAGGGGGCGATAGGATAGAACTGCTGGTGAGTAATTAGGAGAGCATGGGACCACGCTAGGGAATGCTGAGCAGATCGCAGCAAAGGGACGATACTATAGAACTGCCAGTGAGTAATGAGGAGAACATGCGACTACGCTAGGGAATACTGAGCAGATCGCAGCAAGGGGAAGATACTATAGAACTGCCAGTTAGTAATGGGGAGTACATGGGACTATGCTAGGGAATACTGAGCAGATCGCAGCAAGGGGAAGATACAATAGAACTGCCCGTGAGTAATGAGGAGAGCATGGCACTATGCTAGGGAATGCTGAGCCGATCGCAGTAAAGGAAAGATACGATAGTACCGCCGGTGAGTAATGAGGAGAACATGGGACTACGCTAGGGAATGTTGAGCTGATCGCAGCAAGGGGAAGATACAATAGAATTGCCAGTGAGTAATGAGGAGAACATGGGACTATGCTAGGCAATACTGAGCAGATCGCAGCAAGGGGAAGATACGATAGTACCACCAGTGAGTAATGAGTAGAACATGGGACTACGCTAGGCAATACTGAGCAGATCGCAGCAAGGGGAAGATACAATAGTACCGCCGGTGAGTAATGAGGAGAACATGGGACTATGCTAGGGAATGCTGAGCCGATCGCAGCAAAGGAAAGATACAATAGTACCGCCGGTGAGTATGAGGAGAACATGGGACTACGCTAGGGAAGGCTGAGCAGATCGCAGCAAGGGGAAGATACGATAGAACCGTCGGTGAGTCATGAGGAGAACATGGGACTATGCTAGGGAATACTGAGCAGATCACAGCAAGGGGAAGCTACGATAGTAATGCCGGTGAGTAGTGAGGAGAACATGGGACCATGCTAGGGAATAATGAGCAGATCGCAGCAAGGGGCAGATACGATAGTACCATCGGTGAGTAATGAGGAGAACATGGACTATGCTAGGGAATACTGAGCAGATCGCAGCAAGGGGGCGATAGGATAGAACTGCTGGTGAGTAATTAGGAGAGCATGGGACCACGCTAGGGAATGCTGAGCAGATCGCAGCAAAGGGACGATACTATAGAACTGCCAGTGAGTAATGAGGAGAACATGGGACTACGCTAGGGAATACTGAGCAGATCGCAGCAAGGGGAAGATACTATAGAACTGCCAGTTAGTAATGGGGAGAACATGGGACTACGCTAGGGAATACTGAGCAGATCGCAGCAAGGGGAAGATACAATAGAATTGCCAGTGAGTAATGAGGAGAACATGGGACTATGCTAGGCAATACTGAGCAGATCGCAGCAAGGGGAAGATACGATAGTACCACCAGTGAGTAATGAGTAGAACATGGGACTACGCTAGGCAATACTGAGCAGATCGCAGCAAGGGGAAGATACGATAGTACCGCTGGTGAGTAATGAGGAGAACATGGGACTATGCTAGGGAATGCTGAGCCGATCGCAGCAAAGGAAAGATACAATAGTACCGCCGGTGAGTAATGAGGAGAACATGGGACTACGCTAGGGAAGGCTGAGCAGATCGCAGCAAGGGGAAGATATGATAGTACCACCGGTGAGTAATGAGGAGAACATGGGACTATGCTATGGAATACTGAGCAGATTGCAGCAAGGGGAAGATACAATAGTAGCGCCAGTGAGTAATGAGGAGAACATGGGACTATGCTAGGGAATACTGGACAGATCGCAGCAAGGGGAAGATACGATAGTGCTGAAGGTGAGTAATGAGCATAACATGGGACTATGCTAGGGAATACTGAGCAGATTGCAGCAAGGGGAAGATACAATAGTAACGCTGGTGAGTAACAAGGAGAACATGGGACTATGCTAGGGAATGCTGAGCCAATCACAGCAAAGGGACGATACGATGGAACTGCCAGTGAGTAATGAGGAGAACATGGGACTACGCTAGGGAATACTGAGCAGATCGCAGCAAGGGGAAGATATGATAGTACCATCGGTGAGTAATGAGGAGAACATGGGACTATGCTAGGGAATGCTGAGCTAATCACAGCAAAGGGACGATACTATAGAACTGCCCGTGAGTAATGAAGAGAACATGGGACTACGCTAGGGAATACTGAGCAGATCGCAGCAAGGGGAAGATACTATAGAACTGCCAGTGAGTAATGAGGAGAACATGGGACTACGCTAGGGAATACTGAGCAGATCACAGCAAGGGGAAGATACAATAGTACTGCTGGTGAGTAATGAGGAGAACATGTGACTATGCTAGGGAATGCTTAGCCGATCCCAGCAAAGGGAAGATATGATAGAACTGCCAGTGAGAAATGAGGAGAACATGCGACTAAACTAGCGAATACTGAGCAGATCGCAGCAAGGGGAAGATACGATAAAACTGCCAGTGATTAATGAGGAGAACATGGGACTATGCTAAGGAATACTGAGCAGATCGCAGCAAGGGGAAGATACGATTGTACCGCCAGTGAGTAATGAGGAGAACATGGGACTATGCTAGGGAATTCTGAGCCAATCGCAGCAAAGCGACGATACGATAGACCTGCCAGTGAGTAATGAGGAGAACATGGGACTACGCTAGGGTATACTGAGCAGATCGCAGCAAGGGGAAGATACAATAGTACTGCCGGTGAGTAATGAGGAGAACATGGTACTATGCTAGGGAATGCTTAGCCAATCCCAGAAAAGGGAAGACACGATAGTACCGCCGGTGAGTAATGAGGAGAACGTGGGACTATGCTAGGGAATGCTGAGCAGATTGCAGCAAGGGGAAGATATGATAGTACCGCCGGTGAGTAACGAGGAGAACATGGGACTATGCTAGGGAATACTGAGCAGATCGCATCAAGGGGAAGATACGATAGTACCGCCGGTGAGTAACGAGGAGAACATGGGACTATGCTAGGGAATACTGAGCAGATCGCATCAAGGGGAAGATACGATAGAACCGTCGGTGAGTCATGAGGAGAACATGGGACTATGCTAGGGAATACTGAGCAGATCACAGCAAGGGGGCGATAGGATAGAACTGCTGGTGAGTAATTAGGAGAGCATGGGACCACGCTAGGGAATGCTGAGCAGATCGCAGCAAAGGGACGATACTATAGAACTGCCAGTGAGTAATGAGGAGAACATGCGACTACGCTAGGGAATACTGAGCAGATCGCAGCAAGGGGAAGATACTATAGAACTGCCAGTTAGTAATGGGGAGAACATGGGACTATGCTAGGGAATACTGAGCAGATCGCAGCAAGGGGAAGATACAATAGAACTGCCCGTGAGTAATGAGGAGAGCATGGCACTATGCTAGGGAATGCTGAGCCGATCGCAGTAAAGGAAAGATACGATAGTACCGCCGGTGAGTAATGAGGAGAACATGGGACTACGCTAGGGAATGTTGAGCTGATCGCAGCAAGGGGAAGATACAATAGAATTGCCAGTGAGTAATGAGGAGAACATGGGACTATGCTAGGCAATACTGAGCAGATCGCAGCAAGGGGAAGATACGATAGTACCACCAGTGAGTAATGAGTAGAACATGGGACTACGCTAGGCAATACTGAGCAGATCGCAGCAAGGGGAAGATACAATAGTACCGCCGGTGAGTAATGAGGAGAACATGGGACTATGCTAGGGAATGCTGAGCCGATCGCAGCAAAGGAAAGATACAATAGTACCGCCGGTGAGTAATGAGGAGAACATGGGACTACGCTAGGGAAGGCTGAGCAGATCGCAGCAAGGGGAAGATATGATAGTACCGCCGGTGAGTAATGAGGAGAACATGGGACTATGCTATGGAATACTGAGCAGATTGCAGCAAGGGGAAGATACAATAGTAGCGCCAGTGAGTAATGAGGAGAACATGGGACTATGCTAGGGAATGCTGAGCCAATCACAGCAAAGGGACGATACGATGGAACTGCCAGTGAGTAATGAGGAGAACATGGGACTACGCTAGGGAATACTGAGCAGATCGCAGCAAGGGGAAGATATGATAGTACCATCGGTGAGTAATGAGGAGAACATGGGACTACGCAAGGGAATACTGAGCAGATCGCAGCAAGGGGAATATACAATAGTACTGCCGGTGAGTAATTAGGAGAGCATGGGACCACGCTAGGGAATACTGAGCAGATCGCAGCAAGGGGGCAATAGGATAGAACTGCCAGTGAGTAATGAGGAGAACATGGGACTACGCTAGGGAATACTGAGCAGATCGCAGCAGGGGGAAGATACAATAGAACTGCCCGTGAGTAATGAGGAGAGCATGGCACTATGCTAGGGAATGCTGAGCAGATCGCAGCAAGGGGAAGATACAATAGAACTGCCCGTGAGTAATGAGGAGAGCATGGCACTATGCTAGGGAATGCTGAGCCGATCGCAGTAAAGGAAAGATACGATAGTACCGCCGGTGAGTAATGAGGAGAACATGGGACTACGCTAGGGAATGTTGAGCTGATCGCAGCAAGGGGAAGATACAATAGAATTGCCAGTGAGTAATGAGGAGAACATGGGACTATGCTAGGCAATACTGAGCAGATCGCAGCAAGGGGAAGATACGATAGTACCACCAGTGAGTAATGAGTAGAACATGGGACTACGCTAGGCAATACTGAGCAGATCGCAGCAAGGGGAAGATACAATAGTACCGCCGGTGAGTAATGAGGAGAACATGGGACTATGCTAGGGAATGCTGAGCCGATCGCAGCAAAGGAAAGATACAATAGTACCGCCGGTGAGTAATGAGGAGAACATGGGACTACGCTAGGGAAGGCTGAGCATATCGCAGCAAGGGGAAGATATGATAGTACCGCCGGTGAGTAATGAGGAGAACATGGGACTATGCTATGGAATACTGAGCAGATTGCAGCAAGGGGAAGATACAATAGTAGCGCCAGTGAGTAATGAGGAGAACATGGGACTATGCTAGGGAATGCTGAGCCAATCACAGCAAAGGGACGATACGATGGAACTGCCAGTGAGTAATGAGGAGAACATGCGACTACGCTAGGGAATACTGAGCAGATCGCAGCAAGGGGAAGATACTATAGAACTGCCAGTTAGTAATGGGGAGAACATGGGACTATGCTAGGGAATACTGAGCAGATCGCAGCAAGGGGAAGATACAATAGAACTGCCCGTGAGTAATGAGGAGAGCATGGCACTATGCTAGGGAATGCTGAGCCGATCGCAGTAAAGGAAAGATACGATAGTACCGCCGGTGAGTAATGAGGAGAACATGGGACTACGCTAGGGAATGTTGAGCTGATCGCAGCAAGGGGAAGATACAATAGAATTGCCAGTGAGTAATGAGGAGAACATGGGACTATGCTAGGCAATACTGAGCAGATCGCAGCAAGGGGAAGATACGATAGTACCACCAGTGAGTAATGAGTAGAACATGGGACTACGCTAGGCAATACTGAGCAGATCGCAGCAAGGGGAAGATACAATAGTACCGCCGGTGAGTAATGAGGAGAACATGGGACTATGCTAGGGAATGCTGAGCCGATCGCAGCAAAGGAAAGATACAATAGTACCGCCGGTGAGTAATGAGGAGAACATGGGACTACGCTAGGGAAGGCTGAGCAGATCGCAGCAAGGGGAAGATATGATAGTACCGCCGGTGAGTAATGAGGAGAACATGGGACTATGCTATGGAATACTGAGCAGATTGCAGCAAGGGGAAGATACAATAGTAGCGCCAGTGAGTAATGAGGAGAACATGGGACTATGCTAGGGAATGCTGAGCCAATCACAGCAAAGGGACGATACGATGGAACTGCCAGTGAGTAATGAGGAGAACATGGGACTACGCTAGGGAATACTGAGCAGATCGCAGCAAGGGGAAGATATGATAGTACCATCGGTGAGTAATGAGGAGAACATGGGACTACGCAAGGGAATACTGAGCAGATCGCAGCAAGGGGAATATACAATAGTACTGCCGGTGAGTAATTAGGAGAGCATGGGACCACGCTAGGGAATACTGAGCAGATCGCAGCAAGGGGGCAATAGGATAGAACTGCCAGTGAGTAATGAGGAGAACATGGGACTACGCTAGGGAATACTGAGCAGATCGCAGCAGGGGGAAGATACAATAGAACTGCCCGTGAGTAATGAGGAGAGCATGGCACTATGCTAGGGAATGCTGAGCAGATCGCAGCAAGGGGAAGATACAATAGAACTGCCCGTGAGTAATGAGGAGAGCATGGCACTATGCTAGGGAATGCTGAGCCGATCGCAGTAAAGGAAAGATACGATAGTACCGCCGGTGAGTAATGAGGAGAACATGGGACTACGCTAGGGAATGTTGAGCTGATCGCAGCAAGGGGAAGATACAATAGAATTGCCAGTGAGTAATGAGGAGAACATGGGACTATGCTAGGCAATACTGAGCAGATCGCAGCAAGGGGAAGATACGATAGTACCACCAGTGAGTAATGAGTAGAACATGGGACTACGCTAGGCAATACTGAGCAGATCGCAGCAAGGGGAAGATACAATAGTACCGCCGGTGAGTAATGAGGAGAACATGGGACTATGCTAGGGAATGCTGAGCCGATCGCAGCAAAGGAAAGATACAATAGTACCGCCGGTGAGTAATGAGGAGAACATGGGACTACGCTAGGGAAGGCTGAGCATATCGCAGCAAGGGGAAGATATGATAGTACCGCCGGTGAGTAATGAGGAGAACATGGGACTATGCTATGGAATACTGAGCAGATTGCAGCAAGGGGAAGATACAATAGTAGCGCCAGTGAGTAATGAGGAGAACATGGGACTATGCTAGGGAATGCTGAGCCAATCACAGCAAAGGGACGATACGATGGAACTGCCAGTGAGTAATGAGGAGAACATGGGACTACGCTAGGGAATACTGAGCAGATCGCAGCAAGGGGAAGATATGATAGTACCATCGGTGAGTAATGAGGAGAACATGGGACTACGCAAGGGAATACTGAGCAGATCGCAGCAAGGGGAATATACAATAGTACTGCCGGTGAGTAATTAGGAGAGCATGGGACCACGCTAGGGAATACTGAGCAGATCGCAGCAAGGGGGCAATAGGATAGAACTGCCAGTGAGTAATGAGGAGAACATGGGACTACGCTAGGGAATACTGAGCAGATCGCAGAAAGGGGAAGATACAATAGAACTGCCAGTGAGTAATGAGGAGAACACTGGACTACGCTAGGGAATGCTTAGCCGATCCCAGAAAAGGGAAGATACAATAGAACTGCCAGTGAGTAATGAGGAGAACATGGGACTACGCTAGGGAATTCTGAGCAGATCACAGCAAAGGGACGATACGATAGAACTGCCAGTGAGTAATGAGGAGAACATGGGACTACGCTAGGGAATACTGAGCAGATCGCAGAAAGGGGAAGATACAATAGAACTGCCAGTGAGTAATGAGGAGAACACAGGACTACGCTAGGGAATGCTTAGCCGATCCCAGCAAAGGGAAGATACAATAGAACTGCCAGTGAGTAATGAGGAGAACATGGGACTACGCTAGGGAATTCTGAGCAGATCACAGCAAAGGGACGATACGATAGAACTGCCAGTGAGTAATGAGGAGAACAAGGGACTAGGCTAGGGAAAGCTGAGCAGATCGCAGCAAGGGGAAGATACGATAGTACCGCCGGTGAGTAATGAGGAGAACATGGGACTATGCTAGGGAATGCTGAGCCAATCGCAGCAAAGGGAAGATACGATAGTACCGCCGGTGAGTAATGAGGAGAACATGGGACTATGCTATGGAATACTGAGCAGATTGCAGCAAGGGGAAGATACAATAGTAGCGCCAGTGAGTAATGAGGAGAACATGGGACTATGCTAGGGAATACTGGACAGATCGCAGCAAGGGGAAGATACGATAGTGCTGCCGGTGAGTAATGAGCATAACATGGGACTATGCTAGGGAATACTGAGCAGATTGCAGCAAGGGGAAGATACAATAGTAACGCTGGTGAGTAACAAGGAGAACATGGGACTATGCTAGGGAATGCTGAGCCAATCACAGCAAAGGGACGATACGATGGAACTGCCAGTGAGTAATGAGGAGAACATGGGACTACGCTAGGGAATACTGAGCAGATCGCAGCAAGGGAAAGATATGATAGTACCATCGGTGAGTAATGAGGAGAACATGGGACTATGCTAGGGAATGCTGAGCCAATCACAGCAAAGGGACGATACGATGGAACTGCCAGTGAGTAATGAGGAGAACATGGGACTACGCTAGGGAATACTGAGCAGATCGCAGCAAGGGGAAGATATGATAGTACCATCGGTGAGTAATGAGGAGAACATGGGACTATGCAAGGGAATACTGAGCAGATCGCAGCAAGGGGAATATACAATAGTACTGCCGGTGAGTATTTAGGAGAGCATGGGACCACGCTAGGGAATACTGAGCAGATCGCAGCAAGGGGCAAAAGGATAGAACTGCCAGTGAGTAATGAGGAGAACATGGGACTACGCTAGGGAATACTGAGCAGATCGCAGAAAGGGGAAGATACAATAGAACTGCCAGTGAGTAATGAGGAGAACACTGGACTACGCTAGGGAATGCTTAGCCGATCCCAGCAAAGGGAAGATACTATAGAACTGCCAGTGAGTAATGAGGAGAACATGGGACTACGCTAGGGAATTCTGAGCAGATCACAGCAAAGGGACGATACGATAGAACTGCCAGTGAGTAATGAGGAGAACATGGGACTACGCTAGGGAATACTGAGCAGATTGCAGAAAGGGGAAGATACAATAGAACTGCCAGTGAGTAATGAGGAGAACACAGGACTACGTTAGGGAATGCTTAGCCGATCCCAGCAAAGGGAAGATACAATAGAACTGCCAGTGAGTAATGAGGAGAACATGGGACTACGCTAGGGAATTCTGAGCAGATCACAGCAAAGGGACGATACGATAGAACTGCCAGTGAGTAATGAGGAGAACAAGGGACTACGCTAGGGAAAGCTGAGCAGATCGCAGCAAGGGGAAGATACGATAGTACCGCCGGTGAGTAATGAGGAGAACATGGGACTATGCTAGGGAATGCTGAGCCAATCGCAGCAAGGGGAAGATACGATAGTACCACCGGTGAGTAATGAGGAGAACATGGGACTATGCTAGGGAATGCTGAGCCAATCGCAGCAAAGGGACGAAACGATAGAACTGCCAGTGGGTAATGAGGAGAACATGGTACTACGCAAGGGAATACTGAGCAGATTGCAGCAAGGGGAATATACAATAGTACTGGCGGTGAGTAGTTAGGAGAGCATGGGACCACGCTAGGGAATACTGAGCAGATCGCAGCAAGGGGG
The DNA here is from genome assembly GCF_040938575.1 of Ambystoma mexicanum. NCBI lineage: Eukaryota > Metazoa > Chordata > Amphibia > Caudata > Ambystomatidae > Ambystoma > Ambystoma mexicanum. Next base: position 1,469,266,912 of record NC_090924.1, on the reverse strand, counting down.
CGATAGGATAGAACTGCCGGTGAGTAATTAGGAGAGCATGGGACCACGCTAGGGAATGCTGAGCAGATCGCAGCAAAGGGACGATACGAAAGAACTGCCAGTGAGTAATGAGGTGAACATGGGACTACGCTAGGGAATACTGAGCAGATCGCAGCAAGGGGAAGATACAATAGAACTGCCAGTGAGTAATGAGGAGAACACGGGACTACGCTAGGGACTACTGAGCAGATCGCAGCAAAGAGAAGATACGATAGTACCGCCGGTGAGTAATGAGGAGAACATGGGACTACGCTAGGGAATGCTGAGCAGATTGCAGCAAGGGGAAGATATGATAGTACCGCCGGTGAGTAACGAGGAGAACATGGAACTATGCTAGGTAATACTGAGCAGATCGCATCAAGGGGAAGATACGATAGAACCGTCGGTGAGTGATGAGGAGAACATGGGACCATGCTAGGGAATACTGAGCAGGTTGCAGCAAGGGGAAGATATGATAGTACCGTAAGTGAGTCATGAGGAGAACATGGGACTATGCTAGGGAATACTGAGCAGATCGCAGCAAGGGGCAGATACGATAGTACCATCGGTGAGTAATGAGGAGAACATGGGATTATGCTAGGGAATACTGAGCAGATCGCAGCAAGGGGGCGATAGGATAGAACTGCAGGTGAGTAATTAGGAGAGCATGGGACCACGCTAGGGAATGCTGAGCAGATCGCAGCAAAGGGACGATACAATAGAACAGCCAGTGAGTAATGAGGAGAACATGGGACTACGCTAGGGAATACTGAGCAGATCGCAGCAAGGTGAAGATACAATAGAACTGCCAGTGAGTAATGAGGAGAACACGGGACTACGCTAGGGAATGCTTAGCCGATCCCAGCAAAGGGAAGATACGATAGAACTGCCAGTGAGTAATGAGGAGAACATGGGACTACGCTAGGGCATTCTGAGCAGATCACAGCAAAGGGACGATACGATAGAACTGCCAGTGAGTAATGAGGAGAACAAGGGACTACGCTTGGGAATGCTTAGCCGATCCCAGCAAAGGGAACATACGATAGAACTGCCAGTGAGTAATGAGGAGAACATGAGACTACGCTAGGGAATACTGAGCACATCGCAGCAAGGGGAAGATACAATAGAACTGCCAGTGAGTAATGAGGAGAACATGGGACTAAGCTAGGGAAAACTGAGCAGATCGCAGCAAGGGGAAGATACGATAGTACCGCCGGTGAGTAATGAGGAGAACATGGGACTATGCTAGGGAATGCTGAGCCAATCGCAGCAAAGGGACGAAACGATAGAACTGCCAGTGGGTAATGAGGAGAACATGGGACTACGCAAGGGAATACTGAGCAGATTGCAGCAAGGGGAATATACAATAGTACTCCGGTGAGTAGTTAGGAGAGCATGGGACCACGCTAGGGAATACTGAGCAGATCGCAGCAAGGGGAAGATACGATAAAACTGCCAGTGATTAATGAGGAGAACATGGGACTATGCTAAGGAATACTGAGCAGATCGCAGCAAGGGGAAGATACGATTGTACCGCCAGTGAGTAATGAGGAGAACATGGGACTATGCTAGGGAATGCTGAGCCAATCGCAGCAAAGCGACGATACGATAGAACTGCCAGTGAGTAATGAGGAGAACATGGGACTACGCTAGGGTATACTGAGCAGATCGCAGCAAGGGGAAGATACAATAGTACTGCCGGTGAGTAATGAGGAGAACATGGTACTATGCTAGGGAATGCTTAGCCAATCCCAGAAAAGGGAAGACACGATAGTACCGCCGGTGAGTAATGAGGAGAACATGGGACTATGCTAGGGAATGCTGAGCAGATTGCAGCAAGGGGAAGATATGATAGTACCGCCGGTGAGTAACGAGGAGAACATGGGACTATGCTAGGGAATACTGAGCAGATCGCATCAAGGGGAAGATACGATAGTACCGCCGGTGAGTAACGAGGAGAACATGGGACTATGCTAGGGAATACTGAGCAGATCGCATCAAGGGGAAGATACGATAGAACCGTCGGTGAGTCATGAGGAGAACATGGGACTATGCTAGGGAATACTGAGCAGATCACAGCAAGGGGAAGCTACGATAGTAATGCCGGTGAGTAGCGAGGAAAACATGGGACCATGCTAGGGAATACTGAGCAGGTTGCAGCAAGGGGAAGATATGATAGTACCGTAAGTGAGTCATGAGGAGAACATGGGAATATGCTAGGGAATACTGAGCAGATCGCAGCAAGGGGCAGATACGATAGTACCATCGGTGAGTAATGAGGAGAACATGGACTATGCTAGGGAATACTGAGCAGATCGCAGCAAGGGGGCGATAGGATAGAACTGCTGGTGAGTAATTAGGAGAGCATGGGACCACGCTAGGGAATGCTGAGCAGATCGCAGCAAAGGGACGATACTATAGAACTGCCAGTGAGTAATGAGGAGAACATGGGACTACGCTAGGGAATACTGAGCAGATCGCAGCAAGGGGAAGATACTATAGAACTGCCAGTTAGTAATGGGGAGAACATGGGACTACGCTAGGGAATACTGAGCAGATCGCCGCAAGGGGAAGATACAATAGAACTGCGCGTGAGTAATGAGGAGAACATGGGACTATGCTAGGGAATGCTGAGCTGATCGCAGTAAAGGAAAGATACGATAGTACCGCCGGTGAGTAATGAGGAGAACATGGGACTACGCTAGGGAATGTTGAGCTGATCGCAGCAAGGGGAAGATACAATAGAATTGCCAGTGAGTAATGAGGAGAACATGGGACTATGCTAGGCAATACTGAGCAGATCGCAGCAAGAGGAAGATACGATAGTACCACCAGTGAGTAATGAGTAGAACATGGGACTACGCTAGGCAATACTGAGCAGATCGCAGCAAGGGGAAGATACGATAGTACCACTGGTGAGTAATGAGGAGAACATGGGACTATGCTAGGGAATGCTGAGCCGATCGCAGCAAAGGAAAGATACAATAGTACCGCCGGTGAGTAATGAGGAGAACATGGGACTACGCTAGGGAAGGCTGAGCAGATCGCAGCAAGGGGAAGATATGATAGTACTGCCGGTGAGTAATGAGGAGAACATGGGACTATGCTAGGGAATACTGAGCAGATTGCAGCAAGGGGAAGATACAATAGTAACGCTGGTGAGTAACAAGGAGAACATGAGACTATGCTAGGGAATGCTGAGCCAATCACAGCAAAGGGACGATACGATGGAACTGCCAGTGAGTAATGAGGAGAACATGGGACTACGCTAGGGAATACTGAGCAGATTGCAGCAAGGGGAAGATATGATAGTACCATCTGTGAGTAATGAGGAGAACATGGGACTATGCTAGGGAATGCTGAGCCAATCACAGCAAAGGGACGATACGATGGAACTGCCAGTGAGTAATGAGGAGAACATGGGACTACGCTAGGGAATGTTGAGCTGATCGCAGCAAGGGGAAGATACAATAGAATTGCCAGTGAGTAATGAGGAGAACATGGGACTATGCTAGGCAATACTGAGCAGATCGCAGCAAGGGGAAGATACGATAGTACCACCAGTGAGTAATGAGAAGAACATGGGACTACGCTAGGCAATACTGAGCAGATCGCAGCAAGGGGAAGATACGATAGTACCACTGGTGAGTAATGAGGAGAACATGGGACTATGCTAGGGAATGTTGAGCTGATCGCAGCAAGGGGAAGATACAATAGAATTGCCAGTGAGTAATGAGGAGAACATGGGACTATGCTAGGCAATACTGAGCAGATCGCAGCAAGAGGAAGATACGATAGTACCACCAGTGAGTAATGAGTAGAACATGGGACTACGCTAGGCAATACTGAGCAGATCGCAGCAAGGGGAAGATACGATAGTACCACTGGTGAGTAATGAGGAGAACATGGGACTATGCTAGGGAATGCTGAGCCGATCGCAGCAAAGGAAAGATACAATAGTACCGCCGGTGAGTAATGAGGAGAACATGGGACTACGCTAGGGAAGGCTGAGCAGATCGCAGCAAGGGGAAGATATGATAGTACTGCCGGTGAGTAATGAGGAGAACATGGGACTATGCTATGGAATACTGAGCAGATTGCAGCAAGGGGAAGATACAATAGTAGCGCCAGTGAGTAATGAGGAGAACATGGGACTATGCTAGGGAATACTGGACAGATCGCAGCAAGGGGAAGATACGATAGTGCTGCCGGTGAGTAATGAGCATAACATGGGACTATGCTAGGGAATACTGAGCAGATTGCAGCAAGGGGAAGATACAATAGTAACGCTGGTGAGTAACAAGGAGAACATGAGACTATGCTAGGGAATGCTGAGCCAATCACAGCAAAGGGACGATACGATGGAACTGCCAGTGAGTAATGAGGAGAACATGGGACTACGCTAGGGAATACTGAGCAGATCGCAGCAAGGGGAAGATATGATAGTACCATCTGTGAGTAATGAGGAGAACATGGGACTATGCTAGGGAATGCTGAGCCAATCACAGCAAAGGGACGATACGATGGAACTGCCAGTGAGTAATGAGGAGAACATGGGACTACGCTAGGGAATGTTGAGCTGATCGCAGCAAGGGGAAGATACAATAGAATTGCCAGTGAGTAATGAGGAGAACATGGGACTATGCTAGGCAATACTGAGCAGATCGCAGCAAGGGGAAGATACGATAGTACCACCAGTGAGTAATGAGAAGAACATGGGACTACGCTAGGCAATACTGAGCAAATCGCAGCAAGGGGAAGATACGATAGTACCACTGGTGAGTAATGAGGAGAACATGGGACTATGCTAGGGAATGCTGAGCCGATCGCAGCAAAGGAAAGATACAATAGTACCGCCGGTGAGTAATGAGGAGAACATGGGACTACGCTAGGGAAGGCTGAGCAGATCGCAGCAAGGGGAAGATATGATAGTACCGCCGGTGAGTAATGAGGAGAACATGGGACTATGCTATGGAATACTGAGCAGATTGCAGCAAGGGGAAGATACAATAGTAGCGCCAGTTAGTAATGAGGAGAACATGGGACTATGCTAGGGAATACTGGACAGATCGCAGCAAGGGGAAGATACGATAGTACCGCCGGTGAGTAATGAGGAGAACATGGGACTACGCTAGGGAAGGCTGAGCAGATCGCAGCAAGGGGAAGATATGATAGTACCGCCGGTGAGTAATGAGGAGAACATGGGACTATGCTATGGAATACTGAGCAGATTGCAGCAAGGGGAAGATACAATAGTAGCGCCAGTGAGTAATGAGGAGAACATGGGACTATGCTAGGGAATACTGGACAGATCGCAGCAAGGGGAAGATACGATAGTGCTGCCGGTGAGTAATGAGCATAACATGGGACTATGCTAGGGAATACTGAGCAGATTGCAGCAAGGGGAAGATACAATAGTAACGCTGGTGAGTAACAAGGAGAACATGGGACTATGCTAGGGAATGCTGAGCCAATCACAGCAAAGGGACGATACGATGGAACTGCCAGTGAGTAATGAGGAGAACATGGGACTACGCTAGGGAATACTGAGCAGATCGCAGCAAGGGGAAGATATGATAGTACCATCTGTGAGTAATGAGGAGAACATGGGACTATTCAGGGGAATGCTGAGCCAATCACAGCAAAGGGACGATACGATGGAACTGCCAGTGAGTAATGAGGAGAACATGGGACTACGCTAAGGAATGTTGAGCTGATCGCAGCAAGGGGAAGATACAATAGAATTGCCAGTGAGTAATGAGGAGAACATGGGACTATGCTAGGCAATACTGAGCAGATCGCAGCAAGGGGAAGATACGATAGTACCACCAGTGAGTAATGAGTAGAACATGGGACTACGCTAGGCAATACTGAGCAGATCGCAGCAAGGGGAAGATACGATAGTACCACTGGTGAGTAATGAGGAGAACATGGGACTATGCTAGGGAATGCTGAGCCGATCGCAGCAAAGGAAAGATACAATAGTACCGCCGGTGAGTAATGAGGAGAACATGGGACTACGCTAGGGAAGGCTGAGCAGATCGCAGCAAGGGGAAGATATGATAGTACCGCCGGTGAGTAATGAGGAGAACATGGGACTATGCTATGGAATACTGAGCAGATTGCAGCAAGGGGAAGATACAATAGTAGCGCCAGTGAGTAATGAGGAGAACATGGGACTATGCTAGGGAATACTGGACAGATCGCAGCAAGGGGAAGATACGATAGTGCTGCCGGTGAGTAATGAGCATAACATGGGACTATGCTAGGGAATACTGAGCAGATTGCAGCAAGGGGAAGATACAATAGTAACGCTGGTGAGTAACAAGGAGAACATGGGACTATGCTAGGGAATGCTGAGCCAATCACAGCAAAGAGACGATACGATGGAACTGCCAGTGAGTAATGAGGAGAACATGGGACTACGCTAGGGAATACTGAGCAGATCGCAGCAAGGGGAAGATATGATAGTACCATCTGTGAGTAATGAAGAGAACATGGGTCTATGCTAGGGAATGCTGAGCCAATCACAGCAAAGGGACGATACGATGGAACTGCCAGTGAGTAATGAGGAGAACATGGGACTACGCTAGGGAATACTGAGCAGATCGCAGTAAGGGGAAGATATGATAGTACCATCGGTGAGTAATGAGGAGAACATGGGACTACGCAAGGGAATACTGAGCAGATCGCAGCAAGGGGAATATACAATAGTACTGCCGGTGAGTAATTAGGAGAGCATGGGACCACGCTAGGGAATACTGAGCAGATCGCAGCAAGGGGGCAATAGGATAGAACTGCCAGTGAGTAATGAGGAGAACATGGGACTACGCTAGGGAATACTGAGCAGATCGCAGAAAGGGGAAGATACAATAGAACTGCCAGTGAGTAATGAGGAGAACACTGGACTACGCTAGGGAATGCTTAGCCGATCCCAGCAAAGGGAAGATACAATAGAACTGCCAGTGAGTAATGAGGAGAACATGGGACTACGCTAGGGAATTCTGAGCAGATCACAGCAAAGGGACGATACGATAGAACTGCCAGTGAGTAATGAGGAGAACAAGGGACTACGCTAGGGAATTCTGAGCAGATCACAGCAAAGGGACGATACGATAGAACTGCCAGTGAGTAATGAGGAGAACAAGGGACTACGCTAGGGAAAGCTGAGCAGATCGCAGCAAGGGGAAGATACGATAGTACCGCCGGTGAGTAATGAGGAGAACATGGGACTATGCTAGGGAATGCTGAGCCAATCGCAGCAAGGGGAAGATACGATAGTACCGCCGGTGAGTAATGAGGAGAACATGGGACTATGCTAGGGAATGCTGAGCCAATCGCAGCAAAGGGATAAAACGATAGAACTGCCAGTGGGTAATGAGGAGAACATGGGACTACGCAAGGGAATACTGAGCAGACTGCAGCAAGGGGAATATACAATAGTACTTCCGGTGAGTAGTTAGGAGAGCATGGGACCATGCTAGGGAATACTGAGCAGATCGCAGCAAGGGGACGATACGATAGAACTGCCAGTGAGTAATGAGGAGAACATGGGACTACGCTAGGAAATACTGAGCAGATCGCAGCAAGGGGAAGATACAATATAACTGCCAGTGAGTAATGAGGAGAACACGGGACTACGCTAGGGAATACTGAGCAGATCGCAGCAAAGGGAAGATACGATAGTACCGCCGGTGAGTAATGAGGAGAACATGGGACTACGCTAGGGAATGCTGAGCAGATTGCAGCAAGGGGAAGATATGATCGTACCGCCGGTGAGTAACGAGGAGAACATGGGACTATGCTAGGGAATACTGTGCCGATCGCATCAAGGGGAAGATTCGATAGAACCGTCGGTGAGTCATGAGGAGAACATGGGACTATGCTAGGGAATACTGAGCAGATCACAGCAAGGGGAAGCTACGATAGTAATGCCGGTGAGTGATGAGGAGAACATGGGACCATGCTAGGGAATACTGAGCAGGTTGCAGCAAGGGGCAGATACGATAGTACCATCGGTGAGTAATGAGGAGAACATGGGATTATGCTAGGGAATACTGAGCAGATCGCAGCAAGGGGGCGATAGGATAGAACTGCAGGTGAGTAATTAGGAGAGCATGGGACCACGCTAGGGAATGCTGAGCAGATCGCAGGACAGGGACGATACGATAGAACTGCCAGTGAGTAATGAGGAGAACATGGGACTACGCTAGGGAATACTGAGCAGATCGCAGCAAGGTGAAGATACAATAGAACTGCCAGTGAGTAATGAGGAGAACACGGGACTACGCTAAGGAATGCTTAGCCGATCCCAGCAAAGGGAAGATACGATAGAACTGCCAGTGAGTAATGAGGAGAACATGGGACTACGCTAGGGAATTCTGAGCAGATCACAGCAAAGGGACGATACGATAGAACTGCCAGTGAGTAATGAGGAAAACATGGGACTACGCTAGGGAATACTGAGCACATCGCAGCAAGGGGAAGATACAATAGAACTGCCAGTGAGTAATGAGGAGAACATGGGACTAAGCTAGGGAAAACTGAGCAGATCGCAGCAAGGGGAAGATACGATAGTACCGCCGGTGAGTAATGAGGAGAACATGGGACTATGCTAGGGAATGCTGAGCCAATCGCAGCAAAGGGACGAAACGATAGAACTGCCAGTGGGTAATGAGGAGAACATTGGACTACGCATGGGAATACTGAGCAGATTGCAGCAAGGGGAATATACAATACTACTGCCGGTGAGTAGTTAGGAGAGCATGGGACCACGCTAGGGAATACTGAGCAGATCGCAGCAAGGGGGCGATAGGATAGAACTGCCGGTGAGTAATTAGGAGAGCATGGGACCACGCTAGGGAATTCTGAGCAGATCGCAGCAAAGGGACGATACGATGGAACTGCCAGTGAGTAATGAGGAGAACACGGGACTACGCTAGGGAATACTGAGCAGATCGCAGCAAAGGGAAGATACGATAGTACCGCCGGTGAGTAATGAGGAGAACATGGGACTACGCTAGGGAATGCTGAGCAGATTGCAGCAAGGGGAAGATATGATAGTACTGCCGGTGAGTAACGAGGAGAACATGGGACTATGCTAGGGAATACTGAGCAGATCGCGTCAAGGGGAAGATACGATAGAACCGTCGGTGAGTCATGAGGAGACCATGGGACTATGCTAGGGAATACTGAGCAGATCACAGCAAGGGGAAGCTACGATAGTAATGCCGGTGAGTAATGAGGAGAACATGGGACCATGCTAGGGAATACTGAGCAGGTTGCAGCAAGGGGAAGATATGATAGTACCGTAAGTGAGTCATGAGGAGAACATGGGACTATGCTAGGGAATACTGAGCAGATCGCAGCAAGGGGCAGATACGATAGTACCATTGGTGAGTAATGAGGAGAACATGGGACTATGCTAGGGAATACTGAGCAGATCGCCGCAAGGGGGCGATAGGATAGAACTGCTGGTGAGTAATTAGGAGAGCATGGGACCACGCTAGGGAATGCTGAGCAGATCACAGCAAAGGGACGATACTATAGAACTGCCAGTGAGTAATGAGGAGAAAATGGGACTACGCTAGGGAATACTGAGCAGATCGCAGCAAGGGGAAGATACTATAGAACTGCCAGTGAGTAATGAGGAGAACATGGGACTACGCTAGGGAATTCTGAGCAGATCACAGCAAAGGGACGATACGATAGAACTGCCAGTGAGTAATGAGGAGAACAAGGGACTACGCTAGGGATAGCTGAGCAGATCGCAGCAAGGGGAAGATACGATAGTACCGCCGGTGAGTAATGAGGAGAACATGGGACTATGCTAGGGAATGCTGAGCCAATCGCAGCAAAGGGACGAAACGATAGAACTGCCAGTGGGTAATGAGGAGAACATGAGACTACGCAAGGGAATACTGAACAGATTGCAGCAAGGGGAATATACAATAGTACTGCCGGTGAGTAGTTAGGAGAGCATGGGACCACGCTAGGGAATACTGAGCAGATCGCAGCAAGGGGGCGATAGGATAGAACTGCCGGTGAGTAATTAGGAGAGAATGGGACCACGCTAGGAAATACTGAGCAGATCGCAGCAAGGGGAAGATACAATAGAACTGCCAGTGAGTAATGAGGAGAACACAGGACTACGCTAGGGAATACTGATTAGATCGCAGCAAAGGGAAGATACGATAGTACCTCCGGTGAGTAATGAGGAGAACATGGGACTACGCTAGGGAATGCTGAGCAGATTGCAGCAAGGGGAAGATATGATAGTACCGCCGGTGAGTAACGAGGAGAACATGGGACTATGCTAGGGAATACTGAGCAGATCGCATCAAGGGGAAGATACGATAGAACCGTCGGTGAGTCATGAGGAGAACATGGGACTATGCTAGGGAATACTGAGCAGATCACAGCAAGGGAAAGCTACGATAGTAATGCCGGTGAGTGATGAGGAGAACATGGGACCATGCTAGGGAATACTGAGCAGGTTGCAGCAAGGGGAAGATATGATAGTACCGTAAGTGAGTCATGAGGAGAACATGGGACTATGCTAGGGAATACTGAGCAGATCGCAGCAAGGGGCAGATACGATAGTACCATCGGTGAGTAATGAGGAGAACATGGGATTATGCTAGGGAATACTGAGCAGATCGCAGCAAGGGGGCGATAGGATAGAACTGCAGTTGAGTAATTCGGAGAGCATGGGACCACGCTAGGGAATGCTGAGCAGATCGCAGGAAAGGGACGATACGATAGAACTGCCAGTGAGTAATGAGGAGAACATGGGACTACGCTAGGGAATACTGAGCAGATCGCAGCAAGGTGAAGATACAATAGAACTGCCAGTGAGTAATGAGGAGAACACGGGGCTACGCTAGGGAATGCTTAGCCGATCCCAGCAAAGGGAAGATACGATAGAACTGCCAGTGAGTAATGAGGAGAACATGGGACTACGCTAGGGAATTCTGAGCAGATCACAGCAAAGGGACGATACGATAGAACTGCCAGTGAGTAATGAGGAGAACAAGGGACTACGCTAGGGAATGCTTAGCCGATCCCAGCAAAGGGAAGATACGATAGAACTGCCAGTGAGTAATGAGGGGAACATGGGACTACGCTAGGGAATACTGAGCACATCGCAGCAAGGGGAAGATACAATCGAACTGCCAGTGAGTAATGAGGAGAAGATGGGACTAAGCTAGGGAAAACTGAGCAGATCGCAGCAAGGGGAAGATACGATAGTACCGCCGGTGAGTAATGAGGAGAACATGGGACTATGCTAGGGAATGCTGAGCCAATCGCAGCAAAGGGACGAAACGATAGAACTGCCAGTGGGTAATGAGGAGAACATTGGACTACGCATGGGAATACTGAGCAGATCGCAGCAAGGGGAATATACAATAGTACTGCCGGTGAGTAGTTAGGAGAGCATGGGACCACGCTAGGGAATACTGAGCAGATCGCAGCAAAGGGACGATACGATGGAACTGCCAGTGAGTAATGAGGAGAACACGGGACTACGCTAGGGAATACTGAGCAGATTGCAGCAAGGGAAGATATGATAGTACCGCCGGTGAGTAACGAGGAGAACATGGGACTATGCTAGGGAATACTGAGCAGATCGCATCAAGGGGAAGATACGATAGAACCGTCGGTGAGTCATGAGGAGAACATGGGACTATGCTAGGGAATACTGAGCAGATCACAGCAAGGGGAAGCTATGATAGTAATGCCGGTGAGTAATGAGGAGAACATGGGACCATGCTAGGGAATGCTGAGCAGATTGCAGCAAGGGAAGATATGATAGTACCGCCGGTGAGTAACGAGGAGAACATGGGACTATGCTAGGGAATACTGAGCAGATCGCATCAAGGGGAAGATACGATAGAACCGTCGGTGAGTCATGAGGAGAACATGGGACTATGCTAGGGAATACTGAGAAGATCACAGCAAGGGGAAGCTATGATAGTAATGCCGGTGAGTAATGAGGAGAACATGGGACCATGCTAGGGAATACTGAGCAGGTTGCAGCAAGGGGAAGATATGATAGTACCGTAAGTGAGTCATGAGGAGAACATGGGACTATGCTAGGGAATACTGAGCAGATCGCAGCAAGGGGCAGATACGATAGTACCATTGGTGAGTAATGAGGAGAACATGGGACTATGCTAGGGAATGCTGAGCAGATCGCAGCAAGGGGGCGATAGGATAGAACTGCTGGTGAGTAATTAGGAGAGCATGGGACCACGCTAGGGAATGCTGAGGAGATCACAGCAAAGGGACGATACTATAGAACTGCCAGTGAGTAATGAGGAGAACATGGGACTACGCTAGGGAATACTGAGCAGATCGCAGCAAGGGGACGATACTATAGAACTGCCAGTGAGTAATGAGGAGAACATGGGACTACGCTAGGGAATACTGAGCAGATCACAGCAAGGGGAAGATACAATAGTACTGCTGGTGAGTAATGAGGAGAACATGGGACTATGCTAGGGAATGCTTAGCCAATCTCAGCAAAGGGAAGATATGATAGAACTGCCAGTGAGTAATGAGGAGAACATGGGACTAAACTAGGGAATACTGAGCAGATCGCAGCAAGGGGAAGATACGATAAAACTGCCAGTGATTAATGAGGAGAACATGGGACTATGCTAAGGAATACTGAGCAGATCGCAGCAAGGGGAAGATACGATTGTACTGCCAGTGAGTAATGGGGAGAACATGGGACTATGCTAGGGAATGCTGAGCAGATCGCAGCAAGGGGGCGATAGGATAGAACTGCTGGTGAGTAATTAGGAGAGCATGGGACCACGCTAGGGAATGCTGAGGAGATCACAGCAAAGGGACGATACTATACAACTGCAAGTGAGTAATGAGGAGAACATGGGACTACGCTAGGGAATACTGAGCAGATCGCAGCAAGGGGACGATACTATAGAACTGCCAGTGAGTAATGAGGAGAACATGGGACTACGCTAGGGAATACTGACCAGATCACAGCAAGGGGAAGATACAATAGTACTGCTGGTGAGTAATGAGGAGAACATGGGACTATGCTAGGGAATGCTTAGCCGATCTCAGCAAAGGGAAGATATGATAGAACTGCCAGTGAGTAATGAGGAGAACATGGGACTAAACTAGGGAATACTGAGCAGATCGCAGCAAGGGGAAGATACGATAAAACTGCCAGTGATTAATGAGGAGAACATGGGACTATGCTAAGGAATACTGAGCAGATCGCAGCAAGGGGAAGATACAATAGTACTGCTGGTGAGTAATGAGGAGAACATGGGACTATGCTAGGGAATGCTTAGCCGATCTCAGCAAAGGGAAGATATGATAGAACTGCCAGTGAGTAATGAGGAGAACATGGGACTAAACTAGGGAATACTGAGCAGATCACAGCAAGGGGAAGATACAATAGTACTGCCATTGATTAATGAGGAGAACATGGGACTATGCTAAGGAATACTGAGCAGATCGCAGCAAGGGGAAGATACGATTGTACTGCCAGTGAGTAATGAGGAGAACATGGGACTATGCTAGGGAATGCTGAGCCAATCGCAGCAAAGCGACGATACGATAGAACTGCCAGTGAGTAATGAGGAGAACATGGGACTACGCTAGGGTATACTGAGCAGATCGCAGCAAGGGGAAGATACAATAGTACTGCCGGTGAGTAATGAGGAGAACATGGTACTATGCTAGGGAATGCTTAGCCGATCCCAGAAAAGGGAAGACACGATAGTACCGCCGGTGAGTAATGAGGAGAACATGGGACTATGCTAGGGAATGCTGAGCAGATCGCAGCAAGGGGAAGATATGATAGTACCGCCGGTGAGAAATTAGGAGAACATGGGACTATGCTAGGAAATACTGAGCAGATTGCAGCAAGGGGAAGATACAATAGTAGCACTGGTGAGTAACGAGTAGAACATGGGACTATGCTAGAGAATACTGAGCAGATCGCAGCAAGGGGAAGATACGATAGTACTGCCGGTGAGTAATGAGGAGAACATGGGACTATTCTAGGGAATGCTTAGCTGATCCCAGCAAAGGGAAGATACGATAGAACTGCCAGTGAGTAATGAGGAGAACATGGGACTACGCTAGGGAATACTGAACAGATCGCAGCAAGGGAAATATACGATAGTACTGCCAGTGAGTAATGAGGAGAACATGGGACTATGCTAGGGAATACTGAGCAGATCGCAGCAAGGGGGCGATAGGATAGAACTGCCGGTGAGGAATGAGGAGAACATGGGACTACGGTAGAGAATACTGAGCAGATCGCAGCAAGGGGAAGATGCGATAGAACTGCCAGTGAGTAATGAGGAGAACATGGGACTAAGCTAGGGAAAACTGAGCAGATCGCAGCAAGGGGAAGATACGATAGTACCGCCGGTGAGTAATGAGGAGAACATGCGACTACGCTAGGGAATGCTGAGCAGATTGCAGCAAGGGGAAGATATGATAGTACCGCCGGTGAGTAACGAGGAGAACATGGGACTATGCTAGGGAATACTGAGCAGATCGCATCAAGGGGAAGATACGATAGAACCGTCGGTGAGTCATGAGGAGAACATGGGACTATGCTAGGGAATACTGAGCAGATCACAGCAAGGGGAAGCTACGATAGTAATGCCGGTGAGTAATGAGGAGAACATGGGACCATGCTAGGGAATACTGAGCAGGTTGCAGCAAGGGGAAGATATGATAGTACCGTAAGTGAGTCATGAGGAGAACATGGGACTATGCTAGGGAATACTGAGCAGATCGCAGCAAGGGGGCGATAGGATGGAACTGCTGGTGAGTAATTAGGAGACCATGGGACCACGCTAGGGAATGCTGAGCAGATCACAGCAAAGGGACGATACTATAGAACTGCCAGTGAGTAATGAGGAGAACATGGGACTATGCTAGGGAATACTGAGCAGATCGCAGCAAGGGGAAGATACTATAGAACTGCCATTGATTAATGAGGAGAACATGGGACTATGCTAAGGAATACTGAGCAGATCGCAGCAAGGGGAAGACACGATTGTACTGCCAGTGAGTAATGAGGAGAACATGGGACTATGCTAGGGAATGCTGAGCCAATCGCAGCAAAGCGACGATACGATAGAACTGCCAGTGAGTAATGAGGAGAACATGGGACTACGCTAGGGTATACTGAGCAGATCGCAGCAAGGGGAAGATACAATAGTACTGCCGGTGAGTAATGAGGAGAACATGGTACTATGCTAGGGAATGCTTAGCCGATCCCAGAAAAGGGAAGACACGATAGTACCGCCGGTGAGTAATGAGGAGAACATGGGACTATGCTAGGGAATGCTGAGCAGATCGCAGCAAGGGGAAGATATGATAGTACCGCCGGTGAGAAATTAGGAGAACATGGGACTATGCTAGGGAATACTGAGCAGATTGCAGCAAGGGGAAGATACAATAGTAGCACTGGTGAGTAACGAGTAGAACATGGGACTATGCTAGAGAATACTGAGCAGATCGCAGCAAGGGGAAGATACGATAGAACTGCCAGTGAGTAATGAGGAGAACATGGGACTACGCTAGGGAATACTGAGCAGATCGCAGCAAGGGGAAAATACGATAGTACTGCCGGTGAGTAATGAGGAGAACATGGGACTATGCTAGGGAATGCTTAGCCGATCCCAGCAAAGGGAAGATACGATAGAACTGCCAGTGAGTAATGAGGAGAACATGGGACTACGCTAGGGAATACTGAATAGATCGCAGCAAGGGAAATATACGATAGTACTGCCAGTGAGTAATGAGGAGAACATGGAACTATGCTAGGGAATACTGAGCAGATCGCAGCAAGGGGGCGATAGGATAGAACTGCCGGTGAGGAATGAGGAGAACATGGGACTACGCTAGGGAATACTGAGCAGATCGCAGCAAGGGGAAGATGCGATAGAACTGCCAGTGAGTAATGAGGAGAACATGGGACTATGCTAGGGAATACTGAGCTGATCGCAGAAAGGGGAATATACGATAGAACTGCCAGTGAGTAATGAGGAGAACATGGGACTACGCTAGTGAATACTGAGCAGATCGCAGCAAGGGGAAGCTACGATAGTAATGCCGGTGAGTAATGAGGAGAACATGGGACCATGCTAGGGAATACTGAGCAGGTTGCAGCAAGGGGAAGATATGATAGTACCGTAAGTGAGTCATGAGGAGAACATGGGACTATGCTAGGGAATACTGAGCAGATCGCAGCAAGGGGCAGATACGATAGTACCATCGGTGAGTAATGAGGAGAACATGGGACTATGCTAGGGAATACTAGATCGCAGCAGATCGCAGCAAGGGGGCGATAGGATAGAACTGCTGTTGAGTAATTAGGAGAGCATGGGACCACGCTAGGGAATGCTGAGCAGATTGCAGCAAGGGGAAGATACGATAGTACCGCCGGTGAGTGATGAGGAGAACATGGGGACTATGCTTGGAAATGCAGAGCCGATCGCAGCAAAAGGGACGATACGATAGAACTGCCAGTGAGTAATGAGGAGAACATGGGACTACGCTAGGCAATACTAAGTAGATTGCAGCAAGGGGAAGATACGATAGTACCACCAGTGAGTAATGAGGAGAACATGGGACTACGCTAGGCAATACTGAGCAGATCGCAGCAAGGGGAAGATACAATAGAACTGCCCGTGAGTAATGAGGAGAACATGGGACAATGCTAAGGAATGCTGAGCCAATCGCAGCAAAGGATAGATACGATAGTACCGCCGGTGAGTAATGAGGAGAACATGGGACTACGCTAGGGAATGTTGAGCTGATCGCAGCAAGGGGAAGATATAATAGAATTGCCAGTGAGTAATGAGGAGAACATGGGACTACGCTAGGCAATACTGAGTAGATCACAGCAAGGGGAAGATACGATAGTACCACCAGTGAGTAATGAGGAGAACATGGGACTACGCTAGGCAATACTGAGCAGATCGCAGCAAGGGGAAGATACGATAGTACCGCTGGTGAGTAATGAGGAGAACATGGGACTATGCTAGGGAATGCTGAGCCGATCGCAGCAAAGGAAAGATACGATAGTACCGCCGGTGAGTAATGAGGAGAACATGGGACTACGCTAGGGAAGGCTGAGCAGATCGCAGCAAGGTGAAGATATGATAGTACCACCGGTGAGTAATGAGGAGAACATGGGACTATGCTATGGAATACTGAGCAGATCGCAGCAAGGGGAAGATACGATAGTACTGCCGGTGAGTAATGAGCATATAATGGAACCACGCTAGGGAATACTGAGCAGGTTGCAGCAAGGGAAGGATATCATAGTACCGCCAGTGTGTCATGAGGAGATCATGGGACTGTGTTAGGGAATACTGAGCAGATCGCAGCAAGGGGAAGATACGATAGTACTGTCCGTGAGTAATGAGGAGAACATGGGACTATGCTAGGGAATACTGAGCAGATTGCAGAAAGGGGACAATATGATAGAACTGCCGGTGAGTAATGAAGAGAACATTGGACAACACTAGATAATGCTGAGCAGATCGCAGCAAGTGGAAGATACAATATATCTGCCAGTGAGTAATGAGGAGAAAATGGGACTACGCTAGGCAATACTGAGCAGATCGCAGCAAGGGGAAGATACGATAGTACCTTCGGTGAGTAATGAGGAGAACATGGGATTATGCTAGGGAATACTGAGCAGATCGCAGCAAGGGGGCGATAGGATAGAACTGCAGGTGAGTAATTAGGAGAGCATGGGACCACGCTAGGGAATGCTGAGCAGATCGCAGGAAAGGGACGATACGATAGAACTGCCAGTGAGTAATGAGGAGAACATGGGACTACGCTAGGGAATACTGAGCAGATCGCAGCAAGGTGAAGATACAATAGAACTGCCAGTGAGTAATGAGGAGAACACGGGACTACGCTAGGGAATGCTTAGCCAATCCCAGCAAAGGGAAGATACGATAGAACTGCCAGTGAGTAATGAGGAGAACATGGGACTACGCTAGGGAATTCTGAGCAGATCACAGCAAAGGGACGATATGATAGAACTGCCAGTGAGTAATGAGGAGAACATGGGACTACGCTAGGGAATACTGAGCACATCGCAGCAAGGGGAAGATACAATAGAACTGCCAGTGAGTAATGAGGAGAACATGGGACTAAGCTAGGGAAAACTGAGCAGATCGCAGCAAGGGAAAGATACGATAGTACCGCCGGTGAGTAATGAGGAGAACATGGGACTATGCTAGGGAATGCTGAGCCAATCGCAGCAAAGGGACGAAACGATAGAACTGCCAGTGGGTAATGAGGAGAACATTGGACTACGCATGGGAATACTGAGCAGATCGCAGCAAGGGGAATATACAATAGTACTGCCGGTGAGTAGTTAGGAGAGCATGGGACCACGCTAGGGAATACTGAGCAGATCGCAGCAAGGGGGCGATAGGATAGAACTGCCGGTGAGTAATTAGGAGAGCATGGGACCACGCTAGGGAATGCTGAGCAGATCGCAGCAAAGGGACGATGCGATGGAACTGCCAGTGAGTAATGAGGAGAACACGGGACTATGCTAGGGAATACTGAGCAGATCGCAGCAAAGGGAAGATATGATAATACCGCCGGTGAGTAATGAGGAGAACATGGGACTACGCTAGGGAATGCTGAGCAGATTGCAGCAAGGGGAAGATATGATAGTACTGCCGGTGAGTAACGAGGAGAACATGGGACTATGCTAGGGAATACTGAGCAGATCGCGTCAAGGGGAAGATACGATAGAACCGTCGGTGAGTCATGAGGAGAACATGGGACTATGCTAGGGAATACTGAGCAGATCACAGCAAGGGGAAGCTACGATAGTAATGCCGGTGAGTAATGAGGAGAACATGGGACCATGCTAGGGAATACTGAGCAGGTTGCAGCAAGGGGAAGATATGATAGTACCGTAAGTGAGTCATGAGGAGAACATGGGACTATGCTAGGGAATACTGAGCAGATCGCAGCAAGGGGCAGATACGATAGTACCATTGGTGAGTAATCAGGAGAACATGGGACTATGCTAGGGAATACTGAGAAGATCGCAGCAAGGGGGCGATAGGATAGAACTGCTGGTGAGTAAGTAGGAGAGCATGGGACCACGCTAGGGAATGCTGAGCAGATCACAGCAAAGGGACGATACTATAGAACTGCCAGTGAGTAATGAGGAGAACATGGGACTACGCTAGGGAATACTGTGCAGATCGCAGCAAGGGGAAGATACTATAGAACTGCCAGTGAGTAATGAGGAGAACATGGGACTACGCTAGGGAATACTGAGCAGATCGCAGAAAGGGGAAGATACAATAGAACTGCAAGTGAGTAATGAGGAGAACACAGGACTACGCTAGGGAATGCTTAGCCGATCCCAGCAAAGGGAAGATACAATAGAACTGCCAGTGAGTAATGAGGAGAACATGGGACTACGCTAGGGAATTCTGAGCAGATCACAGCAAAGGGACGAGACGATAGAACTGCCAGTGAGTAATGAGGAGAACAAGGGACTACGCTAGGGAAAGCTGAGCAGATCGCAGCAAGGGGAAGATACGATAGTACCGCCGGTGAGTAATGAGGAGAACATGGGACTATGCTAGGGAATGCTGAGCCAATCGCAGCAAAGGGACGAAACGATAGAACTGCCAGTGGGTAATGAGGAGAACATGAGACTACGCAAGGGAATACTGAGCAGATTGCAGCAAGGGGAATATACAATAGTACTGCCGGTGAGTAGTTAGGAGAGCATGGGACCACGCTAGGGAATACTGAGCAGATCGCAGCAAGGGGGCGATAGGATAGAACTGCCGGTGAGTAATTAGGAGAGCATGGGACCACGCTAGGGAATGCTGAGCAGATCGCAGCAAAGGGACGATACGATAGAACTGCCAGTGAGTAATGAGGAGAACATGGGACTACGCTAGGAAATACTGAGCAGATCGCAGCAAGGGGAAGATACAATAGAACTGCCAGTGAGTAATGAGGAGAACACAGGACTACGCTAGGGAATACTGATTAGATCGCAGCAAAGGGAAGATACGATAGTACCTCCGGTGAGTAATGAGGAGAACATGGGACTACGCTAGGGAATGCTGAGCCGATTGCAGCAAGGGGAAGATATGATAGTACCGCCGGTGAGTAACGAGGAGAACATGGGACTATGCTAGGTAATACTGAGCAGATAGCATCAAGGGGAAGATACGATAGAACCGTCGGTGAGTCATGAGGAGAACATGGGACTATGCTAGGGAATACTGAGCAGATCACAGCAAAGGGAAGCTACGATAGTAATGCCGGTGAGTGATGAGGAGAACATGGGACCATGCTAGGGAATACTGAGCAGGTTGCAGCAAGGGGAAGATATGATAGTACCGTAAGTGAGTCATGAGGAGAACATGGGATTATGCTAGGGAATACTGAGCAGATCGCAGCAAGGGGGCGATAGGATAGAACTGCAGGTGAGTAATTCGGAAAGCATGGGACCACGCTAGGGAATGCTGAGCAGATCGCAGGAAAGGGACGATACGATAGAACTGCCAGTGAGTAATGAGGAGAACATGGGACTACGCTAGGGAATACTGAGCAGATCGCAGCAAGGTGAAGATATAATAGAACTGCCAGTGAGTAATGAGGAGAACACGGGACTACGCTAGGGAATGCTTAGCCGATCCCAGCAAAGGGAAGATACGATAGAACTGCCAGTGAGTAATGAGGAGAACATGGGACTACGCTAGGGAATTCTGAGCAGATCACAGCAAAGGGACGATACGATAGAACTGCCAGTGAGTAATGAGGAGAACAAGGGACTACGCTAGGGAATGCTTAGCCGATCCCAGGAAAGGGAAGATACGATAGAACTGCCAGTGAGTAATGAGGAGAACATGGGACTACGCTAGGGAATACTGAGCACATCGCAGCAAGGGGAAGATACAATAGAACTGCCAGTGAGTAATGAGGAGAACATGGGACTAAGCTAGGGAAAACTGAGCAGATCGCAGCAAGGGGAAGATACGATAGTACCGCTGGTGAGTAATGAGGAGAACATGGGACTATGCTAGGGAATGCTGAGCCAATCGCAACAAAGGGACGAAACGATAGAACTGCCAGTGGGTAATGAGGAGAACATTGGACTACGCATGGGAATACTGAGCAGATCGCAGCAAGGGGAATATACAATAGTACTGCCGGTGAGTAGTTAGGAGAGCATGGGACCACGCTAGGGAATACTGAGCAGATCACAGCAAGGGGGCGATAGGATAGAACTGCCGGTGAGTAATTAGGAGAGCATGGGACCACGCTAGGGAATGCTGAGCAGATCGCAGCAAAGGGACGATACGATGGAACTGCCAGTGAGTAATGAGGAGAACATGGGACTATGCTAGGGAATGCTGAGCAGATTGCAGCAAGGGAAGATATGATAGTACCGCCGGTGAGTAACGAGGAGAACATGGGACTATGCTAGGGAATACTGAGCAGATCGCATCAAGGGGAAGATACGATAGAACCGTCGGTGAGTCATGAGGAGAACATGGGACTATGCTAGGGAATACTGAGCAGATCACAGCAAGGGGAAGCTACGATAGTAATGCCGGTGAGTAATGAGGAGAACATGGGACCATGCTAGGGAATACTGAGCAGGTTGCAGCAAGGGGAAGATATGATAGTACCGTAAGTGAGTCATGAGGCGAACATGGGACTATGCTAGGGAATGCTGAGCAGATCGCAGCAAGGGGGCGATAGGATAGAACTGCTGGTGAGTAATTAGGAGAGCATGGGACCACGCTAGGGAATGCTGAGGAGATCACAGCAAAGGGACGATACGATAGAACTGCCAGTGAGTAATGAGGTGAACATGGGACTACGCTAGGGAATACTGAGCAGATCGCAGCAAGAAGACGATACTATAGAACTGCCAGTGAGTAATGAGGAGAACATGGGACTACGCTAGGGAATACTGAGCAGATCACAGCAAGGGGAAGATACAATAGTACTGCTGGTGAGTAATGAGGAGAACATGGGACTATGCTAGGGAATGCTTAGCCGATCTCAGCAAAGGGAAGATATAATAGAACTGCCAGTGAGTAATGAGGAGAACATGGGACTAAACTAGGGAATACTGAGCAGATCGTAGCAAGGGGAAGATACGATAAAACTGCCAGTGATTAATGAGGAGAACATGGGACTATGCTAAGGAATACTGAGCAGATCGCAGCAAGGGGAAGATATGATTGTACTGCCAGTGAGTAATGAGGAGAACATGGGACTATGCTAGGGAATGCTTAGCCAATCGCAGCAAAGCGACGATACGATAGAACTGCCAGTGAGTAATGAGGAAAACATGGGACTACGCTAGGGTATACTGAGCAGATCGCAGCAAGGGGAAGATACAATAGTACTGCCGGTGAGTAATGAGGAGAACATGGTACTATGCTAGGGAATGCTTAGCCGATCCCAGAAAAGGGAAGACACTATAGTACCGCCGGTGAGTAATGAGGAGAACATGGGACTATGCTAGGGAATGCTGAGCAGATTGCAGCAAGGGGAAGATATGATAGTACCGCCGGTGAGTAACGAGGAGAACATGGGACTATGCTAGGGAATACTGAGCAGATCGCATCAAGGGGAAGATACGATAGTACCGCTGGTGAGTAACGATGAGAACATGGGACTATGCTAGGGAATACTGAGCAGATCGCATCAAGGGGAAGATACGATAGAACCGTCGGTGAGTCATGAGGAGAACATGGGACTATGCTAGGGAATACTGAGCAGATCACAGCAAGGGGAAGCTACAAAAGTAATGCCGGTGAGTAATGAGGAGAACATGGGACCATGCTAGGGAATACTGAGCAGGTTGCAGCAAGGGGAAGATATGATAGTACCGTAAGTGAGTCATGAGGAGAACATGGGACTATGCTAGGGAATACTGAGCAGATCGCAGCAAGGGGCAGATACGATAGTACCATCGGTGAGTAATGAGGAGAACATGGACTATGCTAGGGAATACTGAGCACATCGCAGCAAGTGGGCGATAGGATAGAACTGCTGGTGAGTAATTAGGAGAGCATGGGACCACGCTAGGGAATGCTGAGCAGATCACAGCAAAGGGACGATACTATAGAACAGCCAGTGAGTAATGAGGAGAACATGGGACTACGCTAGGGAATACTGAGCAGATTGCAGCAAGGGGAAGATACTATAGAACTGCCAGTTAGTAATGAGGAGAACATGGGACTACGCTAGGGAATACTGAGCAGATTGCAGCAAGGGGAAGATACAATAGTACTGCTGGTGAGTAATGAGGAGAACATGGGACTATGCTAGGGAATGCTTAGCCGATCCCAGCAAAGGGAAGATATGATAGAACTGCCAGTGAGTAATGAGGAGAACATGGGACTACACTAGGGAATACTGAGCAGATCGCAGCAAGGGGAAGATACTATAAAACTGCCATTGATTAATGAGGAGAACATGGGACTATGCTAAGGAATACTGAGCAGATCGCAGCAAGGGGAAGATACGATTGTACTGCCAGTGAGTAATGAGGAGAACATGGGACTATGCTAGGGAATGCTGAGCCAATCGCAGCAAAGCGACGATACGATAGAACTGCCAGTGAGTAATGAGGAGAACATGGGACTACGCTAGGGTATACTGAGCAGATCGCAGCAAGGGGAAGATACAATAGTACTGCCGGTGAGTAATGAGGAGAACATGGTACTATGCTAGGGAATGCTTAGCCGATCCCAGAAAAGGGAAGACACGATAGTACCGCCGGTGAGTAATGAGGAGAACATGGGACTATGCTAGGGAATGCTGAGCAGATCGCAGCAAGGGGAAGATATGATAGTACCGCCGGTGAGAAATTAGGAGAACATGGGACTATGCTAGGGAATACTGAGCATATTGCAGCAAGGGGAAGATACGATAGTACCGCCGGTGAGTAACGAGGAGAACATGGGACTATGCTAGGGAATACTGAGCAGATTGCATCAAGGGGAAGATACGATAGAACCGTCGGTGAGTCATGAGGAGAACATGGGACTATGCTAGGGAATACTGAGCAGATCACAGCAAGGGGAAGCTACGATAGTAATGCCGGTGAGTAATGAGGAGAACATGGGACGATGCTAGGGAATACTGAGCAGGTTGCAGCAAGGGGAAGATATGATAGTAGCGTAAGTGAGTCATGAGGAGAACATGGGACTATGCTAGGGAATACTGAGCAGATCGCAGCAAGGGGCAGATACGATAGTACCATCGGTGAGTAATGAGGAGAACATGGACTATGCTAGGGAATACTGAGTAGATCGCAGCAAGTGGGCGATAGGATAGAACTGCTGGTGAGTAATTAGGAGAACATGGTACTATGCTAGGGAATGCTTAGCCGATCCCAGAAAAGGGAAGACACGATAGTACCGCCGGTGAGTAATGAGGAGAACATGGGACTATGCTAGGGAATGCTGAGCAGATCGCAGCAAGGGGAAGATATGATAGTACCGCCGGTGAGAAATTAGGAGAACATGGGACTATGCTAGGAAATACTGAGCAGATTGCAGCAAGGGGAAGATACAATAGTAGCACTGGTGAGTAACGAGTAGTACATGGGACTATGCTAGAGAATACTGAGCAGATCGCAGCAAGGGGAAGATACGATAGTACTGCCGGTGAGTAATGAGGAGAACATGGGACTATTCTAGGGAATGCTTAGCTGATCCCAGCAAAGGGAAGATACGATAGAACTGCCAGTGAGTAATGAGGAGAACATGGGACTACGCTAGGGAATACTGAACAGATCGCAGCAAGGGAAATATACAATAGTACTGCCAGTGAGTAATGAGGAGAACATGGGACTATGCTAGGGAATACTGAGCAGACCGCAGCAAGGGGGCGATAGGATAGAACTGCCGGTGAGGAATGAGGAGAACATGGGACTACGGTAGAGAATACTGAGCAGATCGCAGCAAGGGGAAGATGCGATAGAACTGCCAGTGAGTAATGAGGAGAACATGGGACTAAGCTAGGGAAAACTGAGCAGATCGCAGCAAGGGGAAGATACGATAGTACCGCCGGTGAGTAATGAGGAGAACATGCGACTACGCTAGGGAATGCTGAGCAGATTGCAGCAAGGGGAAGATATGATAGTACCGCCGGTGAGTAACGAGGAGAACATGGGACTATGCTAGGGAATACTGAGCAGATCGCATCAAGGGGAAGATACGATAGAACCGTCGGTGAGTCATGAGGAGAACATGGGACTATGCTAGGGAATACTGAGCAGATCACAGCAAGGGGAAGCTACGATAGTAATGCCAGTGAGTAATGAGGAGAACATGGGACCATGCTAGGGAATACTGAGCAGGTTGCAGCAAGGGGAAGATATGATAGTACCGTAAGTGAGTCATGAGGAGAACATGGGACTATGCTAGGGAATACTGAGCAGATCGCAGCAAGGGGCAGATACGATAGTACCATTGGTGAGTAATGAGGAGAACATGGGACTATGCTAGGGAATACTGAGCAGATCGCAGCAAGGGGGCGATAGGATGGAACTGCTGGTGAGTAATTAGGAGACCATGGGACCACGCTAGGGAATGCTGAGCAGATCACAGCAAAGGGACGATACTATAGAACTGCCAGTGAGTAATGAGGAGAACATGGGACTATGCTAGGGAATACTGAGCAGATCGCAGCAAGGGGAAGATACTATAGAACTGCCAGTGAGTAATGAGGAGAACATGGGACTACGCTAGGGTATACTGAGCAGATCGCAGCAAGGGGAAGATACTATAGAACTGCCATTGATTAATGAGGAGAACATGGGACTATGCTAAGGAATACTGAGCAGATCGCAGCAAGGGGAAGACACGATTGTACTGCCAGTGAGTAATGAGGAGAACATGGGACTATGCTAGGGAATGCTGAGCCAATCGCAGCAAAGCGACGATACGATAGAACTGCCAGTGAGTAATGAGGAGAACATGGGACTACGCTAGGGTATACTGAGCAGATCGCAGCAAGGGGAAGATAAAATAGTACTGCCGGTGAGTAATGAGGAGAACATGGTACTATGCTAGGGAATGCTTAGCCGATCCCAGAAAAGGGAAGACACGATAGTACCGCCGGTGAGTAATGAGGAGAACATGGGACTATGCTAGGGAATGCTGAGCAGATCGCAGCAAGGGGAAGATATGATAGTACCGCCGGTGAGAAATTAGGAGAACATGGGACTATGCTAGGGAATACTGAGCAGATTGCAGCAAGGGGAAGATACAATAGTAGCACTGGTGAGTAACGAGTAGAACATGGGACTATGCTAGAGAATACTGAGCAGATCGCAGCAAGGGGAAGATACGATAGAACTGCCAGTGAGTAATGAGGAGAACATGGGACTACGCTAGGGAATACTGAGCAGATCGCAGCAAGGGGAAAATACGATAGTACTGCCGGTGAGTAATGAGGAGAACATGGGACTATGCTAGGGAATGCTTAGCCGATCCCAGCAAAGGGAAGATACGATAGAACTGCCAGTGAGTAATGAGGAGAACATGGGACTACGCTAGGGAATACTGAACAGATCGCAGCAAGGGAAATATACGATAGTACTGCCAGTGAGTAATGAGGAGAACATGGAACTATGCTAGGGAATACTGAGCAGATCGCAGCAAGGGGGCGATAGGATAGAACTGCCGGTGAGGAATGAGGAGAACATGGGACTAAGCTAGGGAATACTGAGCAGATCGCAGCAAGGGGAAGATGCGATAGAACTGCCAGTGAGTAATGAGGAGAACATGGGACTATGCTAGGGAATACTGAGCTGATCGCAGAAAGGGGAATATACGATAGAACTGCCAGTGAGTAATGAGGAGAACATGGGACTACGCTAGTGAATACTGAGCAGATCGCAGCAAGGGGAAGCTACGATAGTAATGCCGGTGAGTAATGAGGAGAACATGGGACCATGCTAGGGAATACTGAGCAGGTTGCAGCAAGGGGAAGATATGATAGTACCGTAAGTGAGTCATGAGGAGAACATGGGACTATGCTAGGGAATACTGAGCAGATCGCAGCAAGGGGCAGATACGATAGTACCATCGGTGAGTAATGAGGAGAACATGGGACTATGCTAGGGAATACTAGATCGCAGCAGATCGCAGCAAGGGGGCGATAGGATAGAACTGCTGTTGAGTAATTAGGAGAGCATGGGACCACGCTAGGGAATGCTGAGCAGATTGCAGCAAGGGGAAGATACGATAGTACCGCCGGTGAGTGATGAGGAGAACATGGGGACTATGCTTGGAAATGCAGAGCCGATCGCAGCAAAAGGGACGATATGATAGAACTGCCAGTGAGTAATGAGGAGAACATGGGACTACGCTAGGCAATACTAAGTAGATTGCAGCAAGGGGAAGATACGATAGTACCACCAGTGAGTAATGAGGAGAACATGGGACTACGCTAGGCAATACTGAGCAGAACGCAGCAAGGGGAAGATACAATAGAACTGCCCGTGAGTAATGAGGAGAACATGGGACAATGCTAAGGAATGCTGAGCCAATCGCAGCAAAGGATAGATACGATAGTACCGCCGGTGAGTAATGAGGAGAACATGGGACTACGCTAGGGAATGTTGAGCTGATCGCAGCAAGGGGAAGATATAATAGAATTGCCAGTGAGTAATGAGGAGAACATGGGACTACGCTAGGCAATACTGAGTAGATCACAGCAAGGGGAAGATACGATAGTACCACCAGTGAGTAATGAGGAGAACATGGGACTACGCTAGGCAATACTGAGCAGATCGCAGCAAGGGGAAGATACGATAGTACCGCTGGTGAGTAATGAGGAGAACATGGGACTATGCTAGGGAATGCTGAGCCGATCGCAGCAAAGGAAAGATACGATAGTACCGCCGGTGAGTAATGAGGAGAACATGGGACTACGCTAGGGAAGGCTGAGCAGATCGCAGCAAGGTGAAGATATGATAGTACCACCGGTGAGTAATGAGGAGAACATGGGACTATGCTATGGAATACTGAGCAGATCGCAGCAAGGGGAAGATACGATAGTACTGCCGGTGAGTAATGAGCATAACATGGAACCACGCTAGGGAATACTGAGCAGGTTGCAGCAAGGGAAGGATATCATAGTACCGCCAGTGTGTCATGAGGAGATCATGGGACTGTGTTAGGGAATACTGAGCAGATCGCAGCAAGGGGAAGATACGATAGTACTGTCCGTGAGTAATGAGGAGAACATGGGACTATGCTAGGGAATACTGAGCAGATTGCAGAAAGGGGACAATATGATAGAACTGCCGGTGAGTAATGAGGAGAACATGGGACAACACTAGATAATGCTGAGCAGATCGCAGCAAGTGGAAGATACAATATATCTGCCAGTGAGTAATGAGGAGAACATGGGACTACGCTAGGCAATACTGAGCAGATCGCAGCAAGGTGAAGATACGATAGTACCTTCGGTGAGTAATGAGGAGAACATGGGATTATGCTAGGGAATACTGAGCAGATCGCAGCAAGGGGGCGATAGGATAGAACTGCAGGTGAGTAATTAGGAGAGCATGGGACCACGCTAGGGAATGCTGAGCAGATCGCAGGAAAGGGACGATACGATAGAACTGCCAGTGAGTAATGAGGAGAACATGGGACTACGCTAGGGAATACTGAGCACATCGCAGCAAGGGGAAGATACAATAAAACTGCCAGTGAGTAATGAGGAGAACATGGGACTAAGCTAGGGAAAACTGAGCAGATCGCAGCAAGGGAAAGATACGATAGTACCGCCGGTGAGTAATGAGGAGAACATGGGACTATGCTAGGGAATGCTGAGCCAATCGCAGCAAAGGGACGAAACGATAGAACTGCCAGTGGGTAATGAGGAGAACATTGGACTACGCATGGGAATACTGAGCAGATCGCAGCAAGGGGAATATACAATAGTACTGCCGGTGAGTAGTTAGGAGAGCATGGGACCACGCTAGGGAATACTGAGCAGATCGCAGCAAGGGGGCGATAGGATAGAACTGCCGGTGAGTAATTAGGAGAGCATGGGACCACGCTAGGGAATGCTGAGCAGATCGCAGCAAAGGGACGATACGATGGAACTGCCAGTGAGTAATGAGGAGAACACGGGACTATGCTAGGGAATACTGAGCAGATCGCAGCAAAGGGAAGATATGATAATACCGCCGGTGAGTAATGAGGAGAACATGGGACTACGCTAGGGAATGCTGAGCAGATTGCAGCAAGGGGAAGATATGATAGTACTGCCGGTGAGTAACGAGGAGAACATGGGACTATGCTAGGGAATACTGAGCAGATCGCGTCAAGGGGAAGATACGATAGAACCGTCGGTGAGTCATGAGGAGAACATGGGACTATGCTAGGGAATACTGAGCAGATCACAGCAAGTGGAAGCTACGATAGTAATGCCGGTGAGTAATGAGGAGAACATGGGACCATGCTAGGGAATACTGAGCAGGTTGCAGCAAGGGGAAGATATGATAGTACCGTAAGTGAGTCATGAGGAGAACATGGGACTATGCTAGGGAATACTGAGCAGATCGCAGCAAGGGGCAGATACGATAGTACCATTGGTGAGTAATCAGGAGAACATGGGACTATGCTAGGGAATACTGAGAAGATCGCAGCAAGGGGGCGATAGGATAGAACTGCTGGTGAGTAAGTAGGAGAGCATGGGACCACGCTAGGGAATGCTGAGCAGATCACAGCAAAGGGACGATACTATAGAACTGCCAGTGAGTAATGAGGAGAACATGGGACTACGCTAGGGAATACTGTGCAGATCGCAGCAAGGGGAAGATACTATAGAACTGCCAGTGAGTAATGAGGAGAACATGGGACTACGCTAGGGAATACTGAGCAGATCGCAGAAAGGGGAAGATACAATAGAACTGCCAGTGAGTAATGAGGAGAACACAGGACTACGCTAGGGAATGCTTAGCCGATCCCAGCAAAGGGAAGATACAATAGAACTGCCAGTGAGTAATGAGGAGAACATGGGACTACGCTAGGGAATTCTGAGCAGATCACAGCAAAGGGACGATACGATAGAACTGCCAGTGAGTAATGAGGAGAACAAGGGACTACGCTAGGGAAAGCTGAGCAGATCGCAGCAAGGGGAAGATACGATAGTACCGCCGGTGAGTAATGAGGAGAACATGGGACTATGCTAGGGAATGCTGAGCCAATCGCAGCAAAGGGACGAAACGATAGAACTGCCAGTGGGTAATGAGGAGAACATGAGACTACGCAAGGGAATACTGAGCAGATTGCAGCAAGGGGAATATACAATAGTACTGCCGGTGAGTAGTTAGGAGAGCATGGGACCACGCTAGGGAATACTGAGCAGATCGCAGCAAGGGGGCGATAGGATAGAACTGCCGGTGAGTAATTAGGAGAGCATGGGACCACGCTAGGGAATGCTGAGCAGATCGCAGCAAAGGGACGATACGATAGAACTGCCAGTGAGTAATGAGGAGAACATGGGACTACGCTAGGAAATACTGAGCAGATCGCAGCAAGGGGAAGATACAATAGAACTGCCAGTGAGTAATGAGGAGAACACAGGACTACGCTAGGGAATACTGATTAGATCGCAGCAAAGGGAAGATACGATAGTACCTCCGGTGAGTAATGAGGAGAACATGGGACTACGCTAGGGAATGCTGAGCCGATTGCAGCAAGGGGAAGATATGATAGTACCGCCGGTGAGTAACGAGGAGAACATGGGACTATGCTAGGTAATACTGAGCAGATAGCATCAAGGGGAAGATACGATAGAACCGTCGGTGAGTCATGAGGAGAACATGGGACTATGCTAGGGAATACTGAGCAGATCACAGCAAAGGGAAGCTACGATAGTAATGCCGGTGAGTGATGAGGAGAACATGGGACCATGCTAGGGAATACTGAGCAGGTTGTAGCAAGGGGAAGATATGATAGTACCGTAAGTGAGTCATGAGGAGAACATGGGATTATGCTAGGGAATACTGAGCAGATCGCAGCAAGGGGGCGATAGGATAGAACTGCAGGTGAGTAATTCGGAAAGCATGGGACCACGCTAGGGAATGCTGAGCAGATCGCAGGAAAGGGACGATACGATAGAACTGCCAGTGAGTAATGAGGAGAACATGGGACTACGCTAGGGAATACTGAGCAGATCGCAGCAAGGTGAAGATATAATAGAACTGCCAGTGAGTAATGAGGAGAACACGGGACTACGCTAGGGAATGCTTAGCCGATCCCAGCAAAGGGAAGATACGATAGAACTGCCAGTGAGTAATGAGGAGAACATGGGACTACGCTAGGGAATTCTGAGCAGATCACAGCAAAGGGACGATACGATAGAACTGCCAGTGAGTAATGAGGAGAACAAGGGACTACGCTAGGGAATGCTTAGCCGATCCCAGGAAAGGGAAGATACGATAGAACTGCCAGTGAGTAATGAGGAGAACATGGGACTACGCTAGGGAATACTGAGCACATCGCAGCAAGGGGAAGATACAATAGAACTGCCAGTGAGTAATGAGGAGAACATGGGACTAAGCTAGGGAAAACTGAGCAGATCGCAGCAAGGGGAAGATACGATAGTACCGCTGGTGAGTAATGAGGAGAACATGGGACTATGCTAGGGAATGCTGAGCCAATCGCAACAAAGGGACGAAACGATAGAACTGCCAGTGGGTAATGAGGAGAACATTGGACTACGCATGGGAATACTGAGCAGATCGCAGCAAGGGGAATATACAATAGTACTGCCGGTGAGTAGTTAGGAGAGCATGGGACCACGCTAGGGAATACTGAGCAGATCACAGCAAGGGGGCGATAGGATAGAACTGCCGGTGAGTAATTAGGAGAGCATGGGACCACGCTAGGGAATGCTGAGCAGATCGCAGCAAAGGGACGATACGATGGAACTGCCAGTGAGTAATGAGGAGAACATGGGACTATGCTAGGGAATGCTGAGCAGATTGCAGCAAGGGAAGATATGATAGTACCGCCGGTGAGTAACGAGGAGAACATGGGACTATGCTAGGGAATACTGAGCAGATCGCATCAAGGGGAAGATACGATAGAACCGTCGGTGAGTCATGAGGAGAACATGGGACTATGCTAGGGAATACTGAGCAGATCACAGCAAGGGGAAGCTACGATAGTAATGCCGGTGAGTAATGAGGAGAACATGGGACCATGCTAGGGAATACTGAGCAGGTTGCAGCAAGGGGAAGATATGATAGTACCGTAAGTGAGTCATGAGGCGAACATGGGACTATGCTAGGGAATACTGAGCAGATCGCAGCAAGGGGCAGATACGATAGTACCATTGGTGAGTAATGAGGAGAACATGGGACTATGCTAGGGAATGCTGAGCAGATCGCAGCAAGGGGGCGATAGGATAGAACTGCTGGTGAGTAATTAGGAGAGCATGGGACCACGCTAGGGAATGCTGAGGAGATCACAGCAAAGGGACGATACGATAGAACTGCCAGTGAGTAATGAGGTGAACATGGGACTACGCTAGGGAATACTGAGCAGATCGCAGCAAGAAGACGATACTATAGAACTGCCAGTGAGTAATGAGGAGAACATGGGACTACGCTAGGGAATACTGAGCAGATCACAGCAAGGGGAAGATACAATAGTACTGCTGGTGAGTAATGAGGAGAACATGGGACTATGCTAGGGAATGCTTAGCCGATCTCAGCAAAGGGAAGATATAATAGAACTGCCAGTGAGTAATGAGGAGAACATGGGACTAAACTAGGGAATACTGAGCAGATCGCAGCAAGGGGAAGATACGATAAAACTGCCAGTGATTAATGAGGAGAACATGGGACTATGCTAAGGAATACTGAGCAGATCGCAGCAAGGGGAAGATATGATTGTACTGCCAGTGAGTAATGAGGAGAACATGGGACTATGCTAGGGAATGCTTAGCCAATCGCAGCAAAGCGACGATACGATAGAACTGCCAGTGAGTAATGAGGAGAACATGGGACTACGCTAGGGTATACTGAGCAGATCGCAGCAAGGGGAAGATACAATAGTACTGCCGGTGAGTAATGAGGAGAACATGGTACTATGCTAGGGAATGCTTAGCCGATCCCAGAAAAGGGAAGACACTATAGTACCGCCGGTGAGTAATGAGGAGAACATGGGACTATGCTAGGGAATGCTGAGCAGATTGCAGCAAGGGGAAGATATGATAGTACCGCCGGTGAGTAACGAGGAGAACATGGGACTATGCTAGGGAATACTGAGCAGATCGCATCAAGGGGAAGATACGATAGTACCGCTGGTGAGTAACGATGAGAACATGGGACTATGCTAGGGAATACTGAGCAGATCGCATCAAGGGGAAGATACGATAGAACCGTCGGTGAGTCATGAGGAGAACATGGGACTATGCTAGGGAATACTGAGCAGATCACAGCAAGGGGAAGCTACAAAAGTAATGCCGGTGAGTAATGAGGAGAACATGGACTATGCTAGGGAATACTGAGCACATCGCAGCAAGTGGGCGATAGGATAGAACTGCTGGTGAGTAATTAGGAGAGCATGGGACCACGCTAGGGAATGCTGAGCAGATCACAGCAAAGGGACGATACTATAGAACAGCCAGTGAGTAATGAGGAGAACATGGGACTACGCTAGGGAATACTGAGCAGATTGCAGCAAGGGGAAGATACTATAGAACTGCCAGTTAGTAATGAGGAGAACATGGGACTACGCTAGGGAATACTGAGCAGATTGCAGCAAGGGGAAGATACAATAGTACTGCTGGTGAGTAATGAGGAGAACATGGGACTATGCTAGGGAATGCTTAGCCGATCCCAGCAAAGGGAAGATATGATAGAACTGCCAGTGAGTAATGAGGAGAACATGGGACTACGCTAGGGAATACTGTGCAGATCGCAGCAAGGGGAAGATACTATAGAACTGCCAGTGAGTAATGAGGAGAACATGGGACTACGCTAGGGAATACTGAGCAGATCGCAGAAAGGGGAAGATACAATAGAACTGCCAGTGAGTAATGAGGAGAACACAGGACTACGCTAGGGAATGCTTAGCCGATCCCAGCAAAGGGAAGATACAATAGAACTGCCAGTGAGTAATGAGGAGAACATGGGACTACGCTAGGGAATTCTGAGCAGATCACAGCAAAGGGACGATACGATAGAACTGCCAGTGAGTAATGAGGAGAACAAGGGACTACGCTAGGGAAAGCTGAGCAGATCGCAGCAAGGGGAAGATACGATAGTACCGCCGGTGAGTAATGAGGAGAACATGGGACTATGCTAGGGAATGCTGAGCCAATCGCAGCAAAGGGACGAAACTATAGAACTGCCAGTGGGTAATGAGGAGAACATGAGACTACGCAAGGGAATACTGAGCAGATTGCAGCAAGGGGAATATACAATAGTACTGCCGGTGAGTAGTTAGGAGAGCATGGGACCACGCTAGGGAATACTGAGCAGATCGCAGCAAGGGGGCGATAGGATAGAACTGCCGGTGAGTAATTAGGAGAGCATGGGACCACGCTAGGGAATGCTGAGCAGATCGCAGCAAAGGGACGATACGATAGAACTGCCAGTGAGTAATGAGGAGAACATGGGACTACGCTAGGAAATACTGAGCAGATCGCAGCAAGGGGAAGATACAATAGAACTGCCAGTGAGTAATGAGGAGAACACAGGAATACGCTAGGGAATACTGATTAGATCGCAGCAAAGGGAAGATACGATAGTACCTCCGGTGAGTAATGAGGAGAACATGGGACTACGCTAGGGAATGCTGAGCCGATTGCAGCAAGGGGAAGATATGATAGTACCGCCGGTGAGTAACGAGGAGAACATGGGACTATGCTAGGTAATACTGAGCAGATAGCATCAAGGGGAAGATACGATAGAACCGTCGGTGAGTCATGAGGAGAACATGGGACTATGCTAGGGAATACTGAGCAGATCACAGCAAAGGGAAGCTACGATAGTAATGCCGGTGAGGGATGAGGAGAACATGGGACCATGCTAGGGAATACTGAGCAGGTTGTAGCAAGGGGAAGATATGATAGTACCGTAAGTGAGTCATGAGGAGAACATGGGATTATGCTAGGGAGTACTGAGCAGATCGCAGCAAGGGGGCGATAGGATAGAACTGCAGGTGAGTAATTCGGAAAGCATGGGACCACGCTAGGGAATGCTGAGCAGATCGCAGGAAAGGGACGATACGATAGAACTGCCAGTGAGTAATGAGGAGAACATGGGACTACGCTAGGGAATACTGAGCAGATCGCAGCAAGGTGAAGATATAATAGAACTGCCAGTGAGTAATGAGGAGAACACGGGACTACGCTAGGGAATGCTTAGCCGATCCCAGCAAAGGGAAGATACGATAGAACTGCCAGTGAGTAATGAGGAGAACATGGGACTACGCTAGGGAATTCTGAGCAGATCACAGCAAAGGGACGATACGATAGAACTGCCAGTGAGTAATGAGGAGAACAAGGGACTACGCTAGGGAATGCTTAGCCGATCCCAGGAAAGGGAAGATACGATAGAACTGCCAGTGAGTAATGAGGAGAACATGGGACTACGCTAGGGAATACTGAGCACATCGCAGCAAGGGGAAGATACAATAGAACTGCCAGTGAGTAATGAGGAGAACATGGGACTAAGCTAGGGAAAACTGAGCAGATCGCAGCAAGGGGAAGATACGATAGTACCGCTGGTGAGTAATGAGGAGAACATGGGACTATGCTAGGGAATGCTGAGCCAATCGCAACAAAGGGACGAAACGATAGAACTGCCAGTGGGTAATGAGGAGAACATTGGACTACGCATGGGAATACTGAGCAGATCGCAGTAAGGGGAATATACAATAGTACTGCCGGTGAGTAGTTAGGAGAGCATGGGACCACGCTAGGGAATACTGAGCAGATCACAGCAAGGGGGCGATAGGATAGAACTGCCGGTGAGTAATTAGGAGAGCATGGGACCACGCTAGGGAATGCTGAGCAGATCGCAGCAAAGGGACGATACGATGGAACTGCCAGTGAGTAATGAGGAGAACATGGGACTATGCTAGGGAATGCTGAGCAGATTGCAGCAAGGGAAGATATGATAGTACCGCCGGTGAGTAACGAGGAGAACATGGGACTATGCTAGGGAATACTGAGCAGATCGCATCAAGGGGAAGATACGATAGAACCGTCGGTGAGTCATGAGGAGAACATGGGACTATGCTAGGGAATACTGAGCAGATCACAGCAAGGGGAAGCTACGATAGTAATGCCGGTGAGTAATGAGGAGAACATGGGACCATGCTAGGGAATACTGAGCAGGTTGCAGCAAGGGGAAGATATGATAGTACCGTAAGTGAGTCATGAGGCGAACATGGGACTATGCTAGGGAATACTGAGCAGATCGCAGCAAGGGGCAGATACGATAGTACCATTGGTGAGTAATGAGGAGAACATGGGACTATGCTAGGGAATGCTGAGCAGATCGCAGCAAGGGGGCGATAGGATAGAACTGCTGGTGAGTAATTAGGAGAGCATGGGACCACGCTAGGGAATGCTGAGGAGATCACAGCAAAGGGACGATACGATAGAACTGCCAGTGAGT
Organism: Ambystoma mexicanum; assembly: GCF_040938575.1. NCBI lineage: Eukaryota > Metazoa > Chordata > Amphibia > Caudata > Ambystomatidae > Ambystoma > Ambystoma mexicanum. The sequence goes on along the minus strand of NC_090924.1, from coordinate 1,469,230,188 downwards.
AATGAGGTGAACATGGGACTACGCTAGGGAATACTGAGCAGATCGCAGCAAGAAGACGATACTATAGAACTGCCAGTGAGTAATGAGGAGAACATGGGACTACGCTAGGGAATACTGAGCAGATCACAGCAAGGGGAAGATACAATAGTACTGCTGGTGAGTAATGAGGAGAACATGGGACTATGCTAGGGAATGCTTAGCCGATCTCAGCAAAGGGAAGATATAATAGAACTGCCAGTGAGTAATGAGGAGAACATGGGACTAAACTAGGGAATACTGAGCAGATCGCAGCATGGGGAAGATACGATAAAACTGCCAGTGATTAATGAGGAGAACATGGGACTATGCTAAGGAATACTGAGCAGATCGCAGCAAGGGGAAGATATGATTGTACTGCCAGTGAGTAATGAGGAGAACATGGGACTATGCTAGGGAATGCTTAGCCAATCGCAGCAAAGCGACGATACGATAGAACTGCCAGTGAGTAATGAGGAGAACATGGGACTACGCTAGGGTATACTGAGCAGATCGCAGCAAGGGGAAGATACAATAGTACTGCCGGTGAGTAATGAGGAGAACATGGTACTATGCTAGGGAATGCTTAGCCGATCCCAGAAAAGGGAAGACACTATAGTACCGCCGGTGAGTAATGAGGAGAACATGGGACTATGCTAGGGAATGCTGAGCAGATTGCAGCAAGGGGAAGATATGATAGTACCGCCGGTGAGTAACGAGGAGAACATGGGACTATGCTAGGGAATACTGAGCAGATCGCATCAAGGGGAAGATACGATAGTACCGCTGGTGAGTAACGATGAGAACATGGGACTATGCTAGGGAATACTGAGCAGATCGCATCAAGGGGAAGATACGATAGAACCGTCGGTGAGTCATGAGGAGAACATGGGACTATGCTAGGGAATACTGAGCAGATCACAGCAAGGGGAAGCTACAAAAGTAATGCCGGTGAGTAATGAGGAGAACATGGACTATGCTAGGGAATACTGAGCACATCGCAGCAAGTGGGCGATAGGATAGAACTGCTGGTGAGTAATTAGGAGAGCATGGGACCACGCTAGGGAATGCTGAGCAGATCACAGCAAAGGGACGATACTATAGAACAGCCAGTGAGTAATGAGGAGAACATGGGACTACGCTAGGGAATACTGAGCAGATTGCAGCAAGGGGAAGATACTATAGAACTGCCAGTTAGTAATGAGGAGAACATGGGACTACGCTAGGGAATACTGAGCAGATTGCAGCAAGGGGAAGATACAATAGTACTGCTGGTGAGTAATGAGGAGAACATGGGACTATGCTAGGGAATGCTTAGCCGATCCCAGCAAAGGGAAGATATGATAGAACTGCCAGTGAGTAATGAGGAGAACATGGGACTACACTAGGGAATACTGAGCAGATCGCAGCAAGGGGAAGATACTATAAAACTGCCATTGATTAATGAGGAGAACATGGGACTATGCTAAGGAATACTGAGCAGATCGCAGCAAGGGGAAGATACGATTGTACTGCCAGTGAGTAATGAGGAGAACATGGGACTATGCTAGGGAATGCTGAGCCAATCGCAGCAAAGCGACGATACGATAGAACTGCCAGTGAGTAATGAGGAGAACATGGGACTACGCTAGGGTATACTGAGCAGATCGCAGCAAGGGGAAGATACAATAGTACTGCCGGTGAGTAATGAGGAGAACATGGTACTATGCTAGGGAATGCTTAGCCGATCCCAGAAAAGGGAAGACACGATAGTACCGCCGGTGAGTAATGAGGAGAACATGGGACTATGCTAGGGAATGCTGAGCAGATCGCAGCAAGGGGAAGATATGATAGTACCGCCGGTGAGAAATTAGGAGAACATGGGACTATGCTAGGGAATACTGAGCATATTGCAGCAAGGGGAAGATACGATAGTACCGCCGGTGAGTAACGAGGAGAACATGGGACTATGGTAGGGAATACTGAGCAGATTGCATCAAGGGGAAGATACGATAGAACCGTCGGTGAGTCATGAGGAGAACATGGGACTATGCTAGGGAATACTGAGCAGATCACAGCAAGGGGAAGCTACGATAGTAATGCCGGTGAGTAATGAGGAGAACATGGGACGATGCTAGGGAATACTGAGCAGGTTGCAGCAAGGGGAAGATATGATAGTAGCGTAAGTGAGTCATGAGGAGAACATGGGACTATGCTAGGGAATACTGAGCAGATTGCAGCAAGGGGCAGATACGATAGTACCATCGGTGAGTAATGAGGAGAACATGGACTATGCTAGGGAATACTGAGTAGATCGCAGCAAGTGGGCGATAGGATAGAACTGCTGGTGAGTAATTAGGAGAGCATGGGACCACGCTAGGGAATGCTGAGCAGATCGCAGCAAAGGGACGATACTATAGAACTGCCAGTGAGTAATGAGGAGAACATGGGACTACGCTAGGGAATACTGAGCAGATCGCAGCAAGGGGAAGATACTATAGAACTGCCAGTTAGTAATGAGGAGAACATGGGACTACGCTAGGGAATACTGAGCAGATTGCAGCAAGGGGAAGATACAATAGTACTGCTGGTGAGTAATGAGGAGAACATGGGACTATGCTAGGGAATGCTTAGCCGATCCCAGCAAAGGGAAGATATGATAGAACTGCCAGTGAGTAATGAGGAGAACATGGGACTACACTAGGGAATACTGAGCAGATCGCAGCAAGGGGAAGATACTATAAAACTGCCATTGATTAATGAGGAGAACATGGGACTATGCTAAGGAATACTGAGCAGATCGCAGCAAGGGGAAGATACGATTGTACTGCCAGTGAGTAATGAGGAGAACATGGGACTATGCTAGGGAATGCTGAGCCAATCGCAGCAAAGCGACGATACGATAGAACTGTCAGTGAGTAATGAGGAGAACATGGGACTACGCTAGGGTATACTGAGCAGATCCCAGAAAAGGGAAGACACGATAGTACCGCCGGTGAGTAATGAGGAGAACATGGGACTATGCTAGGGAATGCTGAGCAGATCGCAGCAAAGCGACGATACAATAGTACTGCCGGTGAGTAATGAGGAGAACATGGTACTATGCTAGGGAATGCTTAGCCGATCCCAGAAAAGGGAAGACACGATAGTACCGCAGGTGAGTAATGAGGAGAACATGGGACTATGCTAGGGAATGCTGAGCAGATCGCAGCAAGGGGAAGATATGATAGTACCGCCGGTGAGAAATTAGGAGAACATAGGACTATGCTAGGGAATACTGAGCAGATTGCAGCAAGGGGAAGATACAATAGTAGCACTGGTGAGTAACGAGTAGAACATGGGACTATGCTAGAGAATACTGAGCAGATCGCAGCAAGGGAAAGATACGATAGAACTGCCAGTGAGTAATGAGGAGAACATGGGACTACGCTAGGGAATAGTGAGCAGATCGCAGCAAGGGGAAGATACGATAGTACTGCCGGTGAGTAATGAGGAGAACATGGGACTATGCTAGGGAATGCTTAGCTGATCCCAGCAAAGGGAAGATACGATAGAACTGCCAGTGAGTAATGAGGAGAACATGGGACTACACTAGGGAATACTGAACAAATCGCAGCAAGGGAAATATACGATAGTACTGCCAGTGAGTAATGAGGATAACATGGGACTATGCTAGGGAATACTGAGCAGATCGCAGCAAGGGGGCGATAGGATAGAACTGCCAGTGAGGAATGACGAGAACATGGGACTACGCTAGGGAATACTGAGCAGATCGCAGCAAGGGGAAGATGCGATAGAACTGCCAGTGAGTAATGAGGAGAACATGGGACTAAGCTAGGGAAAACTGAGCAGATCGCAGCAAGGGGAAGATACGATAGTACCGCCGGTGAGTAATGAGGAGAACATGGGACTACGCTAGGGAATGCTGAGCAGATTGCAGCAAGGGGAAGATATGATAGTACCGCCGGTGAGTAACGAGGAGAACATGGGACTATGCTAGGGAATACTGAGCAGATCGCATCAAGGGGAAGATACGATAGAACCGTCGGTGAGTCATGAGGAGAACATGGGACCATGCTAGGGAATACTGAGCAGGTTGCAGCAAGGGGAAGATATGATAGTACCGTAAGTGAGTCATGAGGAGAACATGGGACTATGCTAGGGAATACTGAGCAGATCGCAGCAAGGGGCAGATACGATAGTACCATTGGTGAGTAATGAGGAGAACATGGGACTATGCTAGGGAATACTGACCAGATCGCAGCAAGGGGAAGATAGGATAGAACTGCTGGTGAGTAATTAGGAGACCATGGGACCATGCTAGGGAATGCTGAGCAGATCACAGCAAAGGGACGATACTATAGAACTGCAGTGAGTAATGAGGAGAACATGGGACTATGCTAGGGAATACTGAGCAGATCGCAGCAAGGGGAAGATACTATAGAACTGCCAGTGAGTAATGAGGAGAACATGGGACTACGCTAGGGAATACTGAGCAGATCGCAGCAAGGGGAAGATACTATAGAACTGCCATTGATTAATGAGGAGAACATGGGACTATGCTAAGGAATACTGAGCAGATCGCAGCAAGGGGAAGACACGATTGTACTGCCAGTGAGTAATGAGGAGAACATGGGACTATGCTAGGGAATACTGAGCAGATTGCAGCAAGGGGAAGATACAATAGTAGCACTGGTGAGTAACAAGTAGAACATGGGACTATGCTAGAGAATACTGAGCAGATCGCAGCAAGGGGAAGATACGATAGAACTGCCAGTGAGTAATGAGGAGAACATGGGACTACGCTAGGGAATACTGAGCAGATCGCAGCAAGGGGAAGATACGATAGTACTGCGGTGAGTAATGAGGAGAACATGGGACTATGCTAGGGAATGCTTAGCCGATCCCAGCAAAGGGAAGATACGATAGAACTGCCAGTGAGTAATGAGGAGAACATGGGACTACGCTAGGGAATACTGAACAAATAGCAGCAAGGGAAATATACGATAGTACTGCCAGTGAGTAATGAGGAGAACATGGAACTATGCTAGGGAATACTGAGCAGATCGCAGCAAGGGGGCGATAGGATAGAACTGCCGGTGAGGAATGAGGAGAACATGGGACTACGCTAGGGAATACTGAGCAGATCGCAGCAAGGGGAAGATGCGATAGAACTGCCAGTGAGTAATGAGGAGAACATGGGACTACGCTAGGGAATACTGAGCTGATCGCAGAAAGGGGAATATACGATAGAACTGCCAGTGAGTAATGAGGAGAACATGGGACTACGCTAGTGAATACTGAGCAGATCGCAGCAAGGGGAAGCTACGATAGTAATGCCGGTGAGTAATGAGGAGAACATGGGACCATGCTAGGGAATACTGAGCAGGTTGCAGCAAGGGGAAGATATGATAGTACCGTAAGTGAGTCATGAGGAGAACATGGGACTATGCTAGGGAATACTGAGCAGATCACAGCAAGGGGCAGATACGATAGTACCATCGGTGAGTAATGAGGAGAACATGGGACTATGCTAGGGAACACTGAGCAGATCGCAGCAAGGGGGCGATAGGATAGAACTGCTGTTGAGTAATTAGGAGAGCATGGGACCACGCTAGGGAATGCTGAGCAGATTGCAGCAAGGGGAAGATACGATAGTACGGCTGGTGAGTGATGAGGAGAACAATGGGACTATGCTTGGAAATGCTGAGCCGATCGCAGCAAAAGGGACGATATGATAGAACTGCCGGTGAGTAATGAGGAGAACATGGGACAACACTAGAGAATGTTGAGCTGATTGCAGCAAGGGGAAGATACAATAGAATTGCCAGTGAGTAATGAGGTGAACATGGGACTACGCTAGGCAATACTAAGTAGATTGCAGCAAGGGGAAGATACGATAGTACCACCAGTGAGTAATGAGGAGAACATGGGACTACGCTAGGCAATACTGAGCAGATCGCAGCAAGGGGAAGATACAATAGAACTGCCCGTGAGTAATGAGGAGAACATGGGACAATGCTAGGGAATGCTGAGCCAATCGCAGCAAAGGATAGATACGATAGTACCGCCGGTGAGTAATGAGGAGAACATGGGACTACGCTAGGGAATGTTGAGCTGATCGCAGCAAGGGGAAGATACAATAGAATTGCCAGTGAGTAATGAGGAGAACATGGGACTACGCTAGGCATTACTGAGTAGATCACAGCAAAGGGAAGATACGATAGTACCACCAGTGAGTAATGAGGAGAACATGGGACTACGCTAGGCAATACTGAGCAGATCGCAGCAAGGGGAAGATACGATAGTACCGCTGGTGAGTAATGAGGAGAACATGGGACTATGCTAGGGAATGCTGAGCCCATCGCAGCAAAGGAAAGATACGATAGTACCGCCGGTGAGTAATGAGGAGAACATGGGACTACGCTAGGGAAGGCTGAGCAGATCGCAGCAAGGGGAAGATACGATAGTACTGTCCGTGAGTAATGAGGAGAACATGGGACTATGCTAGGGAATACTGAGCAGATTGCAGAAAGGGGACAATATGATAGAACTGCCGGTGAGTAATGAGGAGAACATGGGACAACACTAGATAATGCTGAGCAGATCGCAGCAAGTGGAAGATACAATATATCTGCCAGTGAGTAATGAGGAGAACATGGGACTACGCTAGGCAATACTGAGCAGATCGCAGCAAGGGGAAGATACGATAGTATCGCCAGTGAGCAATGAGGAGAACATGGGACTACGCTAGGGAATACTGAGCAGATCGCAGCAAGGGGAAGATATGATAGTACCATCGGTGAGTAATGAGGAGAACATGGGACTATGCTAGGGAATACTGAGCCAATCACAGCAAAGGGACGATACGATAGAACTGCCAGTGGGTAATGAGTAGAACATGGCACTACGCAAGGGAATACTGAGCAGATCGCAGCAAGGGGAATATACAATAGTAGTGCCGGTGAGTAATTAGGAGAGCATGGGAATACTGAGCAGATTGCAAAGGGGGCAATAGGATAGAACTGCCAGTGAGTAATTAGGAGAGCATGGGACTACGCTAGGGAACGCTGAGCAGATTGCAGCAAAGGGACGATACGATAGAACTGCCAGTGAGTAATGAGGAGAACATGGGACTACACTAGGGAATACTGAGCAGATCGCAGCAAGGGGAAGATACAATAGAACTGCCAGTGAGTAATGAGGAGAGCACGGGACTACGCTAGGGAATGCTTAGCCGATCCCAGCAAAGGGAAGATACGATAGAACTGCCAGTGAGTAATGAGAACAAGGGACTACGCTAGGGAATGCTTAGCCTATCCCAGCAAAGGGAAGATACGATAGAACTGCCAGTGAGTAATGAGGAGAACATGGGACTACGCTAGGGAATACTGAGGAGATTGCAGCAAGGGGAAGATACAATAGAACTGCCAGTGAGTAATGAGGAGAACATGGGACTAAGCTAGGGAAAACTGAGCAGATCGCAGCAAGGGGAAGATACGATAGTACCGCCGGTGAGTAATGAGGAGAACATGGGACTATGCTAGGGAATGCTGAGCCAATCGCAGCAAAGGGACGAAACGATAGAACTCCCAGTGGGTAATGAGTAGAACATGGGACTACATAAGGGAATACTGAGCAGATCGCAGCAACAGCAAGGGGAATATACAATAGTACTGCCTGCCGGTGAGTAGTTAGGAGAGCATGGGACCACGCTAGGGAATACTGAGCAGATCGCAGCAAGGGGGCGATAGGATAGAACTGCCAGTGAGTAATTAGGAGAGCATGGGACCACGCTAGGGAATCCTGAGCAGATCGCAGCAAAGGGACGATACGATAGAACTGCCAGTGAGTAATGAGGAGAACATGGGACTACGCTAGGGAATACTGAGCAGATCGCAGCAAGGGGAAGATACAATAGAACTGCCAGTGAGTAATGAGGAGAACACGGGACTACGCTAGGGAATACTGAGCAGATCGCAGCAAAGGGAAGATACCATAGTATCGCAGGTGAGTAATGAGGAGAACCTGGGACTATGCTAGGGAATGCTGAGACAATTGCAGCAATGGGACGATACTATAGAACTGCCATTGAGTAATGAGGAAAACATGGGACTACGCTAGGGAATACTGAGCAGATCGCAGCAAGGGGAAGATACGATACAACTGCTAGTGAGTAATGAGGAGAACATGGGACTACGCTAGGGAATACTGAGCAGATCGCAGCAAGGGGAAGATACGATAGTACTGCCGGTGAATAATGAGGAGAACATGGGACTATGCTAGGGAATGCTTAGCCGATCCCTTTGGTTAGTACCGCCGATGAGTAATGAGGAGAACATGGGACTACGCTAGGGAATGCTGTGCAGATCGCAGCAAGGGGAAGAAATGATAGTAACGCCGGTGAGTAATGAGGAGAACATGGGACTATGCTAGGGAATACTGAGCAGATTGCAGCAAGGGGAAGATACAATAGTAACGCTGGTGAGTAACAAGGAGAACATGGGACTATGCTAGGGAATGCTGAGCCAATCGCAGCAAAGGGAAGATACGATAGAACTGCCAGTGAGTAATGAGGAGAACATGGGACTACGCTAGGGAATACTGTGCAGATCGCAGCAAGGGGAAGATATGATAGTACCATCGGTGAGTAATGAGGAGAACATGGGACTATGCTAGGGAATACTGAGCCAATCGCAGCAAAGGGACGATACGATAGAACTGCCAGTGGGTAATGAGTAGAACATGGGACTACGCAAGGGAATACTGAGCAGATCGCAGCAAGGGGAATATACAATAGTACTGCCGGTGAGTAATTAGGAGAGCATGGGACCACGCTAGGGAATACTGAGCAGATCGCAGCAGGGGGCAATAGGATAGAACTACCGGTGAGTAATTAGGAGTGCATGGGACTACGCTAGGGAATGCTGAGCAGATCGCAGCAAAGGGACGATACGATAGAACTGCCAGTGAGTAATGAGGAGAACATGGGACTACGCTAGGGAATACTGAGCAGATCGCAGCAAGGAGAAGATACAATAGAACTGCCAGTGAGTAATGAGGAGAACATGGGACTACGCTAGGGAATGCTGAACAGATCGAAGCAAGGGGAGATACGATAGTACTGCCGGAGAGTAATGAGGAGAACATGGGACTATGGTAGGGAATGCTTAGCCGATCCCAGCAAAGGGAAGATACGAGAGTACCGCCGGTGAGTAATGAGGAGAACATGGGACTACGCTAGGGAATGCTGAGCAGATTGCAGCAAGGAGAAGATATGATAGTACTGCCAGTGAGTAATGAGGAGAACATGGGACTATGCTAGGGAATACTGAGCAGATCGCAACAAGGGGAAGATACAATAGTAGCGCTGGTGAGTAACGAGGAGAACATGGGACTATGCTAGGGAATACTGAGCAAATTGCATCAAGGGGAAGGTACGATAGAACCGTCAGTGAGTCATGAGGAGAACATGGGATTATGCTAGGGAATACTGAGCAGATCGCAGCAAGGGGAAGATACGATAGTACTGCCGGTGAGTAATGAGCGGAACATGGGACCATGCTAGGGAATACTGAGCAGGTTGAAGCAAGGGGAAGATATGATAGTACCGTAAGTGAGTCATGAGGAGAACATGGGACTATGCTAGGGAATACTGAGCAGATAGCAGCAAGGGGAAGATACGATAGAATTGCCAGTGATTAATGAGGAGAACATGGGACTACACTAGGGAATACTGAGCAGATCGCAGCAAGGGGAAGATACGATAGTACTGCCGGTGAGTAATGAGGAGAACATGGGACTATGCTAGGGAATTCTTAGCCGATCCCAGCAAAGGGAAGATACGAGAGTACCGCCGGTGAGTAATGAGGAGAACATGGGACTACGCTAGGGAATGCTGAGCAGATTGCAGCAAGGAGAAGATATGATAGTACTGCCAGTGAGTAATGAGGAGAACATGGGACTATGCTAGGGAATACTGAGCAGATCGCAACAAGGGGAAGATACAATAGTAGCGCTGGTGAGTAACGAGGAGAACATGGGACTATGCTAGGGAATACTGAGCAGATTGCATCAAGGGGAAGGTACGATAGAACCGTCAGTGAGTCATGAGGAGAACATGGGATTATGCTAGGGAATACTGAGCAGATCGCAGCAAGGGGAAGATACGATAGTACTGCCGGTGAGTAATGAGCGGAACATGGGACCATGCTAGGGAATACTGAGCAGGTTGAAGCAAGGGGAAGATATGATAGTACCGTAAGTGAGTCATGAGGAGAACATGGGACTATGCTAGGGAATACTAAGCAGATAGCAGCAAGGGGAAGATACGATAGAATTGCCAGTGATTAATGAGGAGAACATGGGACTACACTAGGGAATACTGAGCAGATCGCAGCAAGGGGAAGATACGATAGTACTGCCGGTGAGTAATGAGGAGAACATGGGACTATGCTAGGGAATTCTTAGCCGATCCCAGCAAAGGGAAGATACGATAGTACCACCGGTGAGTAATGAGGAGAACATGGGACTACGCTAGGGAATGCTGAGCAGATTGCATCGAGGAGAAGATATGATAGTACCGCCAGTGAGTAATGAGGAAAACATGGGACTATGCTAGGGAATACTGAGCAGATCGCAACAAGGGGAAGATACAATAGCAGCGCTGGTGAGTAATGAGGAGAACATGGGACTATGCTAGGGAATACTGAGCAGATTGCATCAAGGGGAAGATACGATAGAACCGTCAGTGAGTCATGAGGAGAACATGGGACTATGCTAGGGAATACTGAACAGATTACAGCAAGGGGAATATACGATAGTACCGCCGGTGAGTAATGAGGAGAACATGGGACTATGCTAGGGAATATTGAGCAGATCGCAGCAAAGGGAAGATACGATAGTACTGCTGGTGAGTAATGAGGAGAACATGGGACTATGCTAGGGAATGCTTAGCCTATCCCAGCAAAGGGAAGATACGATAGAACTGCCAGTGAGTAATGAGGAGAACATGGGACTACGCTAGGGAATACTGAGCAGATCACAGCAAGGGGAAGATACGATAGAACTGCCAGTGAGTAATGAGGAGAATATGGGACTATGCTAGGGAATGCTGAGCCAATCGCAGCAAAGGGATGATACTATAGAACTGCCAGTGAGTAATGAGGAGAACATGGGACTATGCTAGCAAATACTGAGCAGATTGCAGCAAGGGGAAGATATGATAGTACCGCCAGTGAGTAATGAGAAGAACATGGGACCATGCTAGGGAATACTAAGCAGATCGTAACAAGGGGAAGATATGATACTACAGCCAGTGAGTAATGAGGAGACCATGGGAATATGCTAGGAAATACTGAGCAGATCACATCAAGGGGAAGATACCATAGTACTGCCAGTGAGTAATGAGGAGAACATGGGACCACGCTAGGGAATGCTGAACAGATCGCATCAAGGGTAAGATATGATAGAACTGCCAGTGAGTAAAGAGGAGAATATGGGACCATGCCAGGGAATACTGAGCAGATTGCAGCAAGGGTAAGATACGATAGAACGGCCAGTGAGTAATGAGAAGAACATGGGACCATGCGAGGGAATACTGAGCAGATTGCAGCAAGGGGAAGATACGATAGTACCGCTAGTGAGTAATGAGAAGAACATGGGACCATGCTAGGGAATACTGAGCAGATCGCAGCAAGGGGAAGATACAATAGAACTGCCAGTGAGTAATGAGGAGAGCACGGGACTACGCTAGGGAATGCTTAGCCGATCCCAGCAAAGAGAAGATACAATAGAACTGCCAGTGAGTAATGAGGAGAACATGGGACTACGCTAGGGAATTCTGAGCAGATCACAGCAAAGGGGCGATACGATAGAACAGCCAGTGAGTAATGAGGAGAACAAGGGACTACGCTAGGGAATGCTTAGCCGATCCCAGCAAAGGGAAGATACGATAGAACTGCCAGTGAGTAATGAGGAGAACATGGGACTACGCTAGGGAATACTGAGAAGATCGCAGCAAGGGGAAGATACAATAGAACTGCCAGTGAGTAATGAGGAGAACATGGGACTAAGCTAGGGAAAACTGAGCAGATCGCAGCGAGGGGAAGATACGATAGTACCGCCGATGAGTAATGAGGAGAACATGGGACTATGCTAGGGAATGCTGAGCCAATCTCAGCAAAGGGACGAAACGATAGAACTGCCAGTGGGTAATGAGTAGAACATGGGACTACGCAAGGGAATACTGAGCAGATCGCAGCAAGGGGAATATACAATAGTACTGCCTGCCGGTGAGTAGTTAGGAGAGCATGGGACCACGCTAGGGAATACTGAGCAGATCGCAGCAAAGGGACGATACGATAGAACTGCCAGTGAGTAATGAGGAGAACATGGGACTACGCTAGGGAATACTGAGCAGATCGCAGCAAGGGGAAGATACAATAGAACTGCCAGTGAGTAATGAGGAGAACACGGGACTACGCTAGGGAATACTGAGCAGATCGCATCAAAGGGAAGATACGATAGTATCGCCGGTGAGTAATGAGGAGCACCTGGGACTATGCTAGGGAATGCTGAGACAATCGCAGCAAAGGGACGATACGATAGAACTGCCATTGAGTAATGAGGAAAACATGGGACTACGCTAGGGAAAACTGAGCAGATCGCAGCAAGGGGAAGATACGATAGAACTGCCAGTGAGTAATGAGGAGAACATGGGACTACGCTAGGGAATACTGAGCAGATCGCAGCAAGGTGAAGATACGATAGTACTGCTGGTGAGTAATGAGGAGAACATGGGACTATGCTAGGGAATGCTTAGCCGATCCCTTTGGATAGCACCACCGGTGAGTAATGAGGAGAACATGGGACTACGCTAGGGAATGCTGAGCAGATCGCAGCAAGGGGAAGAAATGATAGTAACGCCGGTGAGTAATGAGGAGAACATGGGACTATGCTAGGGAATACTGAGCAGATTTCAGCAAGGGGAAGATACAATAGTAACGCTGGTGAGTAACAAGGAGAACATGGGACTATGCTTGGGAATGCTGAGCCAATCGCAGCAAAGGGAAGATACGATAGAACTGCCAGTGAGTAATGAGGAGAACATGGGACTACGCTAGGGAATACTGAGCAGATCGCAGCAAGGGGAAAATATGATAGTACCATCGGTGAGTAATGAGGAGAACATGGGACTATGCTAGGGAATACTGAGCCAATCGCAGCAAAGGGACGATACGATAGAACTGCCAGTGGGTAATGAGTAGAACATGGGACTATGCAAGGGAATACTGAGCAGATTGCAGCAAGGGGAAAATACAATAGTAACGCTGGTGAGTAACAAGGAGAACATGGGACTATGCTAGGGAATGCTGAGCCAATCGCAGCAAAGGGAAGATACGATAGAACTGCCAGTGAGTAATGAGGAGAACATGGGACTACGCTAGGGAATACTGAGCAGATCGCAGCAAGGGGAATATACAATAGTACTGCCGGTGAGTAATTAGGAGAGCATGGGACCACGCTAGGGAATACTGAGCAGATCGCAGCAGGGGGCAATAGGATAGAACGGCCGGTGAGTAATTAGGAGAGCATGGGACTACGCTAGAGAATGCTGAGCAGATCGCAGCAAAGGGACGATACGATAGAACTGCCAGTGAGTAATGAGGAGAACATGGGACTACGCTAGGGAATACTGAGCAGATTGCGGCAAGGGGAAGATACAATAGAACTGCCAGTGAATAATGAGGAGAACATGGGACTACGCTAGGGAATGCTTAGCCGATCCCAGCAAAGGGAAGATACGATAGAACTGCCAGTGAGTAATGAGGAGAACATGGGACTACGCTAGGGAATTCTGAGCAGATCACAGCAAAGGGACGATACGATGGAACTGCCAGTGAGTGATGAGGAGAACAAGGGACTATGATAGGGAATGCTTAGCCGATCCCAGCAAAGGGAAGATACGATAGAACTGCCAGTGAGTAATGAGTAGAACATGGGACTACGCTAGGGAATACTGAGCAGATCGCAGCAAGGGGAAGATACAATAGAACTGCCAGTGAGTAATGAGGAGAACATGGGACTAAGCTAGGGAAAACTGAGCAGATCGCAGCAAGGGGAAGATACGATAGTACCGCCGGTGAGTAATGAGGAGAACATGGGACTATGCTAGGGAATGCTGAGCCATTCGCAGCAAAGGGACGAACCGATAGAACTGCCAGTGGGTAATGAGTAGAACATGGGACTACGCAAGGGAATACTGAGCAGATGGCAGCATGGGGAATATACAATACTACTACCGGTGAGTAGTTAGGGGAGCATGGGACCACGCTAGGGAAAACTGAGCAGATCGCAGCAAGGGGGCGATAGGATAGAACTGCCGGTGAGTAATTAGGAGAGCATGGGACCACGCTAGGGAATGCTGAGCAGATCGCAGCAAAGGGACGATACGATAGAACTGCCAGTGAGTAATGAGGAGAACATGGGACTACGCTAGGGAATACTGAGCAGATCGCAGCAAGGGGAAGATACAATAGAACTGCCAGTGAGTAATGAGGAGAACACGGGACTACGCTAGGGAATACTGAGCAGATTGCAGCAAAGGGAAGATACGATAGTACCGCCGGTGAGTAATGAGGAGAACATGGGACTACGCTAGGGAATGCTGAGCAGATTGCAGCAAGGGGAAGATATGATAGTACCGCCGGTGAGTAACTAGGAGAACATCGGACTATGATAGGGATTACTGAGCAGATCGCATCAAGGGGAAGATACGATAGAACCTTCGGTGAGTCATGAGGAGAACATGGGACTATGCTAGGGAATACTGAGCAGATCACAGCAAGGGGAAGCTACGATAGTAATGCCGGTGAGTAATGAGGAGAACATGGGACCATGCTAGGGAATACTGAGCAGGTTGCAGCAAGGGGAAGATATGATAGTATCGTAAGTGAGTCATGAGGAGAACATGGGACTATGCTAGGTAATACTGAGCAGATCACAGCAAGGGGCAGATACGATAGTACCATCAGTGAGTAATGAGGAGAACATGGGACTATGCTAGGGAATACTGAGCAGATCGCAGCAAGGGGGCGATAGGATAGAACTGCCGGTGAGTAATTAGGAGAGCATGGGACCGTGCTAGGGAATGCTGAGCAGATCGCAGCAAAGGGACGATACTATAGAACTGCCAGTGAGTGATGAGGAGAACATGGGACTACGCTAGGGAATACTGAGCAGATCGCAGCAAGGGGAAGATACTATAGAACTGCCAGTGAGTAATGAGGAGAACATGGGACTACGCTAGGGAATACTGAGCAGATCTCAGCAAGGGGAAGATACAATACTACTGCTGGTGAGTAATGAGGAGAACATGGGACTATGCTAGGGAATGCTTAGCCGATCCCAGCAAAGGGAAGATATGATAGAACTGCCAGTGAGTAATGAGGAGAACATGGGACTACACTAGGGAATACTGAGCAGATCGCAGCAAGGGGAAGATACGATAAAACTGTCAGTGATTAATGAGGAGAACATGGGACTATGCTAGGGAATGCTTAGCCGATCCCAGCAAAGGGAAGGCACGATAGTACCGCCGGTGAGTAATGAGGAGAACATGGGGCTATGCTAGGAAATGCTGAGCAGATTGCAGCAAGGGGAAGATACAATAGTAGCACTGGTAAGTAACGAGTAGAACATGGGACTATGCTAGAGAATACTGAGCAGATCGCAGCAAGGGGAAGATACGATAGAACTGCCAGTGAGTATTGAGGAGAACATGGGACTACGCTAGGGAATACTGAGCAGATCGCAGCAAGGGGAAGATACGATAGTACTGCCGGTGAGTAATGAGGAGAACATGGGACTATGCTAGGGAATGCTTAGCCGATCCCAGCAAATGGAAGATACGATAGAATGGCCAGTGAGTAATGAGGAGAACATGGGACTACGCTAGGGAATACTGAGCAGATCGCAGCAAAGGGACGATACGATAGAACTGCCAGTGAGTAATGAGGAGAACATGGGACTACGCTAGGGAATACTGAGCAGATCGCAGCAAGGGGAAGATACAATAGAACTGCCAGTGAGTAATGAGGAGAACACGGGACTACGCTAGGGAATACTGAGCAGATTGCAGCAAAGGGAAGATACGATAGTACCGCCGGTGAGTAATGAGGAGAACATGGGACTACGCTAGGGAATGCTGAGCAGATTGCAGCAAGGGGAAGATATGATAGTACCGCCGGTGAGTAACTAGGAGAACATCGGACTATGATAGGGATTACTGAGCAGATCGCATCAAGGGGAAGATACGATAGAACCTTCGGTGAGTCATGAGGAGAACATGGGACTATGCTAGGGAATACTGAGCAGATCACAGCAAGGGGAAGCTACGATAGTAATGCCGGTGAGTAATGAGGAGAACATGGGACCATGCTAGGGAATACTGAGCAGGTTGCAGCAAGGGGAAGATATGATAGTATCGTAAGTGAGTCATGAGGAGAACATGGGACTATGCTAGGGAATACTGAGCAGATCACAGCAAGGGGCAGATACGATAGTACCATCAGTGAGTAATGAGGAGAACATGGGACTATGCTAGGGAATACTGAGCAGATCGCAGCAAGGGGGCGATAGGATAGAACTGCCTGTGAGTAATTAGGAGAGCATGGGACCGTGCTAGGGAATGCTGAGCAGATCGCAGCAAAGGGACGATACTATAGAACTGCCAGTGAGTGATGAGGAGAACATGGGACTACGCTAGGGAATACTGAGCAGATCGCAGCAAGGGGAAGATACTATAGAACTGCCAGTGAGTAATGAGGAGAACATGGGACTACGCTAGGGAATACTGAGCCGATCTCAGCAAGGGGAAGATACAATACTACTGCTGGTGAGTAATGAGGAGAACATGGGACTATGCTAGGGAATGCTTAGCCGATCCCAGCAAAGGGAAGATATGATAGAACTGCCAGTGAGTAATGAGGAGAACATGGGACTACACTAGGGAATACTGAGCAGATCGCAGCAAGGGGAAGATACGATAAAACTGTCAGTGATTAATGAGGAGAACATGGGACTATGCTAGGGAATGCTTAGCCAATCCCAGCAAAGGGAAGACACGATAGTACCGCCGGTGAGTAATGAGGAGAACATGGGGCTATGCTAGGAAATGCTGAGCAGATTGCAGCAAGGGGAAGATACAATAGTAGCACTGGTAAGTAACGAGTAGAACATGGGACTATGCTAGAGAATACTGAGCAGATCGCAGCAAGGGGAAGATACGATAGAACTGCCAGTGAGTATTGAGGAGAACATGGGACTACGCTAGGGAATACTGAGCAGATCGCAGCAAGGGGAAGATACGATAGTACTGCCGGTGAGTAATGAGGAGAACATGGGACTATGCTAGGGAATGCTTAGCCGATCCCAGCAAATGGAAGATACGATAGAACGGCCAGTGAGTAATGAGGAGAACATGGGACTACGCTAGGGAATACTGAGCAGATCGCAGCAAGGGGAAGATACGATAGAACTGCCAGTGAGTAATGAGGAGAACATGGGACTACGCTAGGGAATACTGAACAGATCGCAGCAAGGGGAATATACGATAGTACTGCTGGTGAGTAATGAGGAGAACATGGGACTATGCTAGGGAATACTGAGCAGATCGCAGAAAGGGGGCGATAGGATAGAACTGCCGGTGAGTGATGAGGAGAACATGGGACTACGCTAGGGAATACTTAGCCGATCCCAGCAAAGGGAAGATACGATAGAACTGCCAGTGAGTAATGAGCAGAACATGGGACTACGCTAGGGAATACTGAGCAGATCGCAGCAAGGGGAAGATACAATAGAACTGCCAGTGAGTAATGAGGAGAACATGGGACTAAGCTAGGGAAAACTGAGCAGATCGCAGCAAGGGGAAGATACGATAGTACCGCCGATGAGTAATGAGGAGAACATGGGACTATGCTAGGGAATACTGAGCAGATCGCAGCAAGGGGAAGATACGATAGAACTGCCAGTGAGTCATGAGGAGAACATGGAACTACGCTAGGGAATTCTGAGCAGATCACAGCAAAGGGACGATACGATAGAACTGCCAGTGAGTGATGAGGAGAACAAGGGACTATGATAGGGAATGCTTAGCCGATCCCAGCAAAGGGAAGATACGATAGAACTGCCAGTGAGTAATGAGTAGAACATGGGACTACGCTAGGGAATGCTGAGCAGATTGCAGCAAGGGGAAGATATGATAGTACTGCCGGTGAGTAACTAGGAGAACATCGGACTATGATAGGGATTACTTAGCAGATCGCATCAAGGGGAAGATACGATAGAACCTTCGGTGAGTCATGAGGAGAACATGGGACTATGCTAGGGAATACTGAGCAGATCACAGCAAGGGGAAGCTACGATAGTAATGCCGGTGAGTAATGAGGAGAACATGGGACCATGCTAGGGAATACTGAGCAGGTTGCAGCAGGGGGAAGATATGATAGTATCGTAAGTGAGTCATGAGGAGAACATGGGACTATGCTAGGGAATACTGAGCAGATCACAGCAAGGGGCAGATACGATAGTACCATCAGTGAGTAATGAGGAGAACATGGGACTATGCTAGGGAATACTGAGCAGATCGCAGCAAGGGGGCGATAGGATAGAACTGCCGGTGAGTAATTAGGAGAGCATGGGACCGTGCTAGGGAATGCTGAGCAGATCGCAGCAAAGGGACGATACTATAGAACTGCCAGTGAGTGATGAGGAGAACATGGGACTACGCTAGGGAATACTGAGCAGATTGCAGCAAGGGGAAGATACTATAGAACTGCCAGTGAGTAATGAGGAGAACATGGGACTACGCTAGGGAATACTGAGCAGATCTCAGCAAGGGGAAGATACAATACTACTGCTGGTGAGTAATGAGGAGAACATGGGACTATGCTAGGGAATGCTTAGCCGATCCCAGCAAAGGGAAGATATGATAGAACTGCCAGTGAGTAATGAGGAGAACATGGGACTACACTAGGGAATACTGAGCAGATCGCAGCAAGGGGAAGATACGATAAAACTGTCAGTGATTAATGAGGAGAACATGGGACTATGCTAGGGAATGCTTAGCCGATCCCAGCAAAGGGAAGACACGATAGTACCGCCGGTGAGTAATGAGGAGAACATGGGGCTATGCTAGGAAATGCTGAGCAGATTGCAGCAAGGGGAAGATACAATAGTAGCACTGTTAAGTAACGAGTAGAACATGGGACTATGCTAGAGAATACTGAGCAGATCGCAGCAAGGGGAAGATACGATAGAACTGCCAGTGAGTATTGAGGAGAACATGGGACTACGCTAGGGAATACTGAGCAGATCGCAGCAAGGGGAAGATACGATAGTACTGCCGGTGAGTAATGAGGAGAACATGGGACTATGCTAGGGAATGCTTAGCCGATCCCAGCAAATGGAAGATACGATAGAACGGCCAGTGAGTAATGAGGAGAACATGGGACTACGCTAGGGAATACTGAGCAGATCGCAGCAAGGGGAAGATACGATAGAACTGCCAGTGAGTAATGAGGAGAACATGGGACTACGCTAGGGAATACTGAACAGATCGCAGCAAGGGGAATATACGATAGTACTGCTGGTGAGTAATGAGGAGAACATGGGACTATGCTAGGGAATACTGAGCAGATCGCAGAAAGGGGGCGATAGGATAGAACTGCCGGTGAGTGATGAGGAGAACATGGGACTACGCTAGGGAATACTTAGCCGATCCCAGCAAAGGGAAGATACGATAGAACTGCCAGTGAGTAATGAGCAGAACATGGGACTACGCTAGGGAATACTGAGCAGATCGCAGCAAGGGGAAGATACAATAGAACTGCCAGTGAGTAATGAGGAGAACATGGGACTAAGCTAGGGAAAACTGAGCAGATCGCAGCAAGGGGAAGATACGATAGTACCGCCGATGAGTAATGAGGAGAACATGGGACTATGCTAGGGAATACTGAGCAGATCGCAGCAAGGGGAAGATACGATAGAACTGCCAGTGAGTAATGAGGAGAACATGGGACTACGCTAGGGAATACTGAACAGATCGCAGCAAGGGTAATATACGATAGTACTGCTGGTGAGTAATGAGGAGATCATGGGACTATGCTAGGGAATACTGAGCAGATCGCAGAAAGGGGGCGATAGGATAGAACTGCCGGTGAGTGATGAGGAGAACATGGGACTACGCTAGGGAATACTTAGCCGATCCCAGCAAAGGGAAGATACGATAGAACTGCCAGTGAGTAATGAGGAGAACATGGGACTACGCTAGGGAATACTGAGCAGATCGCAGCAAGGGGAAGATACAATAGAACTGCCAGTGAGTAATGAGGAGAACATGGGACTAAGCTAGGGAAAACTGAGCAGATCGCAGCAAGGGGAAGATACGATAGTACCGCCGATGAGTAATGAGGAGAACATGGGACTATGCTAGGGAATGCTGAGCCAATCTCAGCAAAGGGACGAAACGATAGAACTGCCAGTGGGTAATGAGTAGAACATGGGACTACGCAAGGGAATACTGAGCAGATCGCAGCAAGGGGAATATACAATAGTACTGCCTGCCGGTGAGTAGTTAGGAGAGCATGGGACCAGGCTAGGGAATACTGAGCAGATCGCAGCAAAGGGACGATACGATAGAACTGCCAGTGAGTAATGAGGAGAACATGGGACTACGCTAGGGAATACTGAGCAGATCGCAGCAAGGGGAAGATACAATAGAACTGCCAGTGAGTAATGAGGAGAACACGGGACTACGCTAGGGAATACTGAGCAGATCGGATCAAAGCGAAGATACGATAGTATCGCCGGTGAGTAATGAGGAGCACCTGGGACTATGCTAGGGAATGCTGAGACAATCGCAGCAAAGGGACGATACGATATAACTGCCATTGAGTAATGAGGAAAACATGGGACTACGCTAGGGAATACTGAGCAGATCGCAGCAAGGGGAAGATACGATACAACTGCCAGTGAGTAATGAGGAGAACATGGGACTACGCTAGGGAATACTGAGCAGATCGCAGCAAGGGGAAGATACGATAGTACTGCCGGTGAGTAATGAGGAGAACATGGGACTATGCTAGGGAATGCTTAGCCGATCCCTTTGGATAGTACCGCCGGTGAGTAATGAGGAGAACATGGGACTACGCTAGGGAATGCTGAGCAGATCGCAGCAAGGGGAAGAAATGATAGTAACGCCGGTGAGTAATGAGGAGAACATGGGACTATGCTAGGGAATACTGAGCAGATTGCAGCAAGGGGAAGATACAATAGTAACGCTGGTGAGTAACAAGGAGAACATGGGACTACGCTAGGGAATGCTGAGCCAATCGCAGCAAAGGGAAGATACGATAGAACTGCCAGTGAGTAATGAGGAGAACATGGGACTACGCTAGGGAATACTGAGCAGATCGCAGCAAGGGGAAGATATGATAGTACCATCGGTGAGTAATGAGGAGAACATGGGACTATGCTAGGGAATACTGAGCCAATCGCAGCAAAGGGACGATACGATAGAACTGGCAGTGGGTAATGAGTAGAACATGGGACTACGCAAGGGAATACTGAGCAGATCGCAGCAAGGGGAATATACAATAGTACTGCCGGTGAGTAATTAGGAGAGCATGGGACCACGCTAAGGAATACTGAGCAGATCGCAGCAGGGGGCAATAGGATAGAACTGCCGGTGAGTAATTAGGAGAGCATGGGACTACGCTAGAGAATGCTGAGCAGATCGCAGCAAAGGGACGATACGATAGAACTGCCAGTGAGTGATGAGGAGAACAAGGGACTATGATAGGGAATGCTTAGCCGATCCCAGCAAAGGGAAGATACGATAGAACTGCCAGTGAGTAATGAGTAGAACATGGGACTACGCTAGGGAATGCTGAGCAGATTGCAGCAAGGGGAAGATATGATAGTACCGCCGGTGAGTAACTAGGAGAACATCGGACTATGATAGGGATTACTGAGCAGATCGCATCAAGGGGAAGATACGATAGAACCTTCGGTGAGTCATGAGGAGAACATGGGACTATGCTAGGGAATACTGAGCAGATCACAGCAAGGGGAAGCTACGATAGTAATGCCGGTGAGTAATGAGGAGAACATGGGACCATGCTAGGGAATACTGAGCAGGTTGCAGCAGGGGGAAGATATGATAGTATCGTAAGTGAGTCATGAGGAGAACATGGGACTATGCTAGGGAATACTGAGCAGATCACAGCAAGGGGCAGATACGATAGTACCATCAGTGAGTAATGAGGAGAACATGGGACTATGCTAGGGAATACTGAGCAGATCGCAGCAAGGGGGCGATAGGATAGAACTGCCGGTGAGTAATTAGGAGAGCATGGGACCGTGCTAGGGAATGCTGAGCAGATCGCAGCAAAGGGACGATACTATAGAACTGCCAGTGAGTGATGAGGAGAACATGGGACTACGCTAGGGAATACTGAGCAGATCGCAGCAAGGGGAAGATACTATAGAACTGCCAGTGAGTAATGAGGAGAACATGGGACTACGCTAGGGAATACTGAGCAGATCTCAGCAAGGGGAAGATACAATACTACTGCTGGTGAGTAATGAGGAGAACATGGGACTATGCTAGGGAATGCTTAGCCGATCCCAGCAAAGGGAAGATATGATAGAACTGCCAGTGAGTAATGAGGAGAACATGGGACTACACTAGGGAATACTGAGCAGATCGCAGCAAGGGGAAGATACGATAAAACTGTCAGTGATTAATGAGGAGAACATGGGACTATGCTAGGGAATGCTTAGCCGATCCCAGCAAAGGGAAGACACGATAGTACCGCCGGTGAGTAATGAGGAGAACATGGGGCTATGCTAGGAAATGCTGAGCAGATTGCAGCAAGGGGAAGATACAATAGTAGCACTGGTAAGTAACGAGTAGAACATGGGACTATGCTAGAGAATACTGAGCAGATCGCAGCAAGGGGAAGATACGATAGAACTGCCAGTGAGTATTGAGGAGAACATGGGACTACGCTAGGGAATACTGAGCAGATCGCAGCAAGGGGAAGATACGATAGTACTGCCGGTGAGTAATGAGGAGAACATGGGACTATGCTAGGGAATGCTTAGCCGATCCCAGCAAATGGAAGATACGATAGAACGGCCAGTGAGTAATGAGGAGAACATGGGACTACGCTAGGGAATACTGAGCAGATCGCAGCAAGGGGAAGATACGATAGAACTGCCAGTGAGTAATGAGGAGAACATGGGACTACGCTAGGGAATACTGAACAGATCGCAGCAAGGGGAATATACGATAGTACTGCTGGTGAGTAATGAGGAGAACATGGGACTATGCTAGGGAATACTGAGCAGATCGCAGAAAGGGGGCGATAGGATAGAACTGCCGGTGAGTGATGAGGAGAACATGGGACTACGCTAGGGAATACTTAGCCGATCCCAGCAAAGGGAAGATACGATAGAACTGCCAGTGAGTAATGAGCAGAACATGGGACTACGCTAGGGAATACTGAGCAGATCGCAGCAAGGGGAAGATACAATAGAACTGCCAGTGAGTAATGAGGAGAACATGGGACTAAGCTAGGGAAAACTGAGCAGATCGCAGCAAGGGGAAGATACGATAGTACCGCCGATGAGTAATGAGGAGAACATGGGACTATGCTAGGGAATACTGAGCAGATCGCAGCAAGGGGAAGATACGATAGAACTGCCAGTGAGTAATGAGGAGAACATGGGACTACGCTAGGGAATACTGAACAGATCGCAGCAAGGGTAATATACGATAGTACTGCTGGTGAGTAATGAGGAGAACATGGGACTATGCTAGGGAATACTGAGCAGATCGCAGAAAGGGGGCGATAGGATAGAACTGCCGGTGAGTGATGAGGAGAACATGGGACTACGCTAGGGAATACTTAGCCGATCCCAGCAAAGGGAAGATACGATAGAACTGCCAGTGAGTAATGAGGAGAACATGGGACTACGCTAGGGAATACTGAGCAGATCGCAGCAAGGGGAAGATACAATAGAACTGCCAGTGAGTAATGAGGAGAACATGGGACTAAGCTAGGGAAAACTGAGCAGATCGCAGCAAGGGGAAGATACGATAGTACCGCCGATGAGTAATGAGGAGAACATGGGACTATGCTAGGGAATGCTGAGCCAATCTCAGCAAAGGGACGAAACGATAGAACTGCCAGTGGGTAATGAGTAGAACATGGGACTACGCAAGGGAATACTGAGCAGATCGCAGCAAGGGGAATATACAATAGTACTGCCTGCCGGTGAGTAGTTAGGAGAGCATGGGACCAGGCTAGGGAATACTGAGCAGATCGCAGCAAAGGGACGATATGATAGAACTGCCAGTGAGTAATGAGGAGAACATGGGACTACGCTAGGGAATACTGAGCAGATCGCAGCAAGGGGAAGATACAATAGAACTGCCAGTGAGTAATGAGGAGAACACGGGACTACGCTAGGGAATACTGAGCAGATCGGATCAAAGCGAAGATACGATAGTATCGCCGGTGAGTAATGAGGAGCACCTGGGACTATGCTAGGGAATGCTGAGACAATCGCAGCAAAGGGACGATACGATATAACTGCCATTGAGTAATGAGGAAAACATGGGACTACGCTAGGGAATACTGAGCAGATCGCAGCAAGGGGAAGATACGATACAACTGCCAGTGAGTAATGAGGAGAACATGGGACTACGCTAGGGAATACTGAGCAGATCGCAGCAAGGGGAAGATACGATAGTACTGCCGGTGAGTAATGAGGAGAACATGGGACTATGCTAGGGAATGCTTAGCCGATCCCTTTGGATAGTACCGCCGGTGAGTAATGAGGAGAACATGGGACTACGCTAGGGAATGCTGAGCAGATCGCAGCAAGGGGAAGAAATGATAGTAACGCCGGTGAGTAATGAGGAGAACATGGGACTATGCTAGGGAATACTGAGCAGATTGCAGCAAGGGGAAGATACAATAGTAACGCTGGTGAGTAACAAGGAGAACATGGGACTACGCTAGGGAATGCTGAGCCAATCGCAGCAAAGGGAAGATACGATAGAACTGCCAGTGAGTAATGAGGAGAACATGGGACTACGCTAGGGAATACTGAGCAGATCGCAGCAAGGGGAAGATATGATAGTACCATCGGTGAGTAATGAGGAGAACATGGGACTATGCTAGGGAATACTGAGCCAATCGCAGCAAAGGGACGATACGATAGAACTGGCAGTGGGTAATGAGTAGAACATGGGACTACGCAAGGGAATACTGAGCAGATCGCAGCAAGGGGAATATACAATAGTACTGCCGGTGAGTAATTAGGAGAGCATGGGACCACGCTAAGGAATACTGAGCAGATCGCAGCAGGGGGCAATAGGATAGAACTGCCGGTGAGTAATTAGGAGAGCATGGGACTACGCTAGAGAATGCTGAGCAGATCGCAGCAAAGGGACGATACGATAGAACTGCCAGTGAGTAATGAGGAGAACATGGGACTACGCTAGGGAATGCTTAGCCGATCCCAGCAAAGGGAAGATACGATAGAACTGCCAGTGAGTCATGAGGAGAACATGGAACTACGCTAGGGAATTCTGAGCAGATCACAGCAAAGGGACGATACGATAGAACTGCCAGTGAGTGATGAGGAGAACAAGGGACTATGATAGGGAATGCTTAGCCGATCCCAGCAAAGGGAAGATACGATAGAACTGCCAGTGAGTAATGAGTAGAACATGGGACTACGCTAGGGAATACTGAGCAGATCGCAGCAAGGGGAAGATACAATAGAACTGCCAGTGAGTAATGAGGAGAACATGGGACTAAGCTAGGGTAAACTGAGCAGATCGCAGCAAGGGGAAGATACAAAGATACGATAGTACCGCCTGTGAGTAATGAGGAGAACATGGGACTATGCTAGGGAATGCTGAGCCATTCGCAGCAAAGGGACGAAACGATAGAACTGCCAGTGGGTAATGAGTAGAACATGGGACTACGCAAGGGAATACTGAGCAGATCGCAGCAAGGGGAATATACAATACTACTACCGGTGAGTAGTTAGGAGAGCATGGGACCACGCTAGGGAAAACTGAGCAGATCGCAGCAAGGGGGCGATAGGATAGAACTGCCGGTGAGTAATTAGGAGAGCATGGGACCACGCTAGGGAATACTGAGCAGATCGCAGCAAGGGGAAGATACAATAGAACTGCCAGTGAGTAATGAGGAGAACACAGGACTACGCTAGGGAATACTGAGCAGATCGCATCAAAGGGAAGATACGATAGTATCGCCGGTGAGTAATGAGGAGCACCTGGGACTATGCTAGGGAATGCTGAGACAATCGCAGCAAAGGGACGATACGATAGAACTGCCATTGAGTAATGAGGAAAACATGGGACTACGCTAGGGAATACTGAGCAGATCGCAGCAAGGGGAAGATACGATATACGATACAACTGCCAGTGAGTAATGAGGAGAACATGGGACTACGCTAGGGAATACTGAGCAGATCGCAGCAAGGGGAAGATACGATAGTACTGCCGGTGAGTAATGAGGAGAACATGGGACTATGCTAGGGAACGCTTAGCCGATCCCTTTGGATAGTACCGCCGGTGAGTAATGAGGAGAACATGGGACTACGCTAGGGAATGCTGAGCAGATCGCAGCAAGGGGAAGAAATGATAGTAACGCCGGTGAGTAATGAGGAGAACATGGGACTATGCTAGGGAATGCTGAGCCAATCGCAGCAAAGGGATGATACTATAGAACTTCCAGTGAGTAATGAGGAGAACATGGGACTATGCTAGTAAATACTGAGCAGATTGCAGCAAGGGGAAGATATGATAGTACCACCAGTGAGTAATGAGAAGAACATGGGACCATGCTAGGGAATACTAAGCAGATCGTAACAAGGGGAAGATACGATAGAACTGCCAGTGAGTAAAGAGGAGAATATGGGACCATGCCAGGGAATACTGAGCAGATTGCAGCAAGGGTAAGATACGATAGAACGGCCAGTGAGTAATGAGAAGAACATGGGACCATGCTAGGGAATACTGAGCAGATTGCAGCAAGGGGAAGATACGATAGTACCGCTAGTGAGTAATGAGAAGAACATGGGACCATGCTAGGGAATACTGAGCAGATTGCAGCAAGGGGAAGATACGATAGTACCGCTAGTGAGTAATGAGAAGAACATGGGACCATGCTAGGGAATACTGAGCAGGCCTTAAGAACTAGGTTATATGTGTCAACTCCCACAGGTTATCTGCAGAACATAGAAAAAGCAATGCATGGGCTTAGTCCAGTGCATATGGCAACATGGGTGGAACATGACGGCGCTCCCGGAAATGCTCAGGTGTGAAATGGAGATAGTCCAGGGAGTACGTAACAGATGACAGACCAGAGCATCCATCAAGCCCTGCAAGCATATCAGCGTGAGGGCATGCTATGATCAGAGCATCCAGCAAGCCCAGCAAGCACAGCAGCAAGAGAGCAACCTATGGTGAGACCATCAAGAATTGAACAGACAAGAACATCCAGCAATCACAGCAAGCACAGCAGCAAGAGGGCAACCTATGTTCAGACCGTCAAGTATTGAACAGACCAGAACATCCAGCAAGCCCTGCAGGCACAGCATCAAGAGGGCAACCTATGATCAAAGCATGAGGTATTGAACAGACCAGAGATTCCAGCAAGTCCTGGAAGCACAGTATCAAGAGGGCAACCTATGGTCAAACCATCAAGTAATGAACAGACCAGAGCATCCAGCAAGTCCTGCAATCACAGCAGCAAGAGGGCAAACTATGGTCAGACCATCAAGTCTTGAACAGACCAGAGCATCCAGCAAGTCCTGCAATCACAGCAGCAAGAGGGAACCTATGGTCAGACCATCAGGTATTGATCAGACCAGAGGATCCAGCAAGACGGGCAAGCACAGCAGTAAAAGGGCAACCTATGGTCGGACCATCAAGTATTGAACAGATACTGGCAAGGGTGTGATATGGGGGGTACACCATTCAGTATGGATCAGAGCAAGGGGGGTGAGATATCGAGATCATCCAGTGAGCCCTGGATGCAGAGTAGCAAGATGACAATTTAAGGAGTACCAATCAAGTATTGAACATGAAAAGGCAAAGTCTGATATGGGGTATCACCATTGAGTATGGATTAGACAAGAGCAAGGGGTGAATTGGAAATCATGCAGCCAGCAATGGTCACACAATATCATGATTTGCTATGACTTTATGAGGGGTAGCATGGGAGCATCCCAGTATGATCTGATTGGTCCACAGTAAGTGTGTGCTTAGGCGATCTTACAAACAATACTCAGCCTTTCTGGCCTCGACCACAGGTCCCACTCCACATAGACAGTGGAGAGAGTGTGAGTGTCGAATCCAGACCTGGAAGCATCTGTAGAAAAGGGCATTAAACCCTCACCTGTGGTCTTCCCCAGTTACACATGAGAATGGAGCACACTGTTCTGCAGGTCTTTCCTATAGATGTTCTGGAATGATACTGCAGTGTGCTCGCCCTAATGAGCTCTGAGCTTGCCTTAGTCCTCCTATAGGCTTGGTGGCTAAGTGTGGGTTGGGTGGTGTATCTGGAGTAAATAGATCCCACCGGTGCCAGCCTAGAGCTGAGTGCCCCTTTATTAACCTTCCCCTTCCTCTCCAGGGCCTTTGTTAAAACTGAGGGTTGTGAGAAAAGGGTTGTGTGTCTATAAGATTCTAATTGGACCACAAAGGGCCAGCTGCCCTTTGCCCTCTCTCCGGAAACACTCATTTTACTTCCTTTGAGGCTAAAATAATTTCTCCAAATCTTTACCTAGAGCTGGCTTTGCCCGGTCTGGGCCCAGTCTCCCCATCTCCCTGACTCCTTTGTGCAGAGTTAAACATGGGGAGCCCTGTAGAGTCACCCTCCCGCCACAGAATGGGATGCAGTCATTCAATTCCTTTTAGTTTTACATTGTGTCGCATGTACCCACAAATACTCCAGTTATGCTCCAGTTATGCTCTGAGGTGGGAGGAGGGGGAGGTTAAGGTGGGCACTCTATGGATCCAGTCTGAGATGTTCTCGGCTGAAGCCTGTTCTTCTGGGGGGCAGTGCGATGCTGGGATCCCTAGAGTCCCACAACCCTTAGCCCTCATGTCTTCTGCTATGAATCTTCTTGTGTTTTTCCTGGAAGTGTCTCATTCGGCATTCATTCTGCAGACTATCTGATGACAGGTACCATGGCTGTCTCTGGGAGCGGTGCTGGGGAGCAGAAAGCAGAGGGAAAGGAAGCAAACGCCCCCAAAGAAGAAGGCTGATGGGGGTGAAAGGGCTGACTCCCTTAAAAGTAGACTCCCCTTTGTGGCTGAACTGTCTATCCCCTCACACCATCCACAGAAGTAGAACAGGCTGTGAGGGCATCGAATGGGAGGGGGGACCCAGGCATAACTTCTGGATGCCTGAGAGAGGAGCCAGCCCCCAGGCAGAGGGCTGGGTAGTGTAGTGGTGAGGAGAGTGGGCAGGAACCGCATCACTGCTCGTGGAGCCACGCACAGCAGGAAGATCCCTGGTGGAAACTTGCACGCGCTCGAGTCTGTGCCACTTGCCCGTAATTGGGCAGTATAGGGTGCATAGATGTGATGGTTCGTTGTGATCTTTTTCCATGTGTGTATATTTGTAATATATGTTATGGGCTCCAGTGGCAGGAAATCCTGCACTGGTTCTTAGATGTGTTTTGGATTTCCAGTTGAAAGACACACTTGTCCAATGAACTATCATCAGACTTCCAGCATTCATTGTTTATCATCAGACTTCCGGCTTTCATGGTTTATCATCAGACTTCCGGCATTCATTGTTTATCATCAGACTTCTGGCTTTCATTGTTTATCATTAGACTTCCGGCCTTCATTGTTTATCATCAGACTTCCGGCATTCATTGTTTATCATTAGACTTCCGGCCTTCATTCATTGTTTATCATCAGACTTCTGGCCTTCATTCATTGTTTATCATCAGGCTTCCGGCATTCATTGTTTATCATCAGACTTCCGTCATTCATTGCTTATCATCAGACTTCCGGCCTTCATTGTTTATCATCAGACTTCGGCATTCATTGTTTATCATTAGACTTCCGGCCTTCATTCATTGTTTATCATCAGGCTTCCGGCATTCATTGTTTATCATCAGACTTCCGGCCTTCATTGTTTATCATCAGACTTTCGGCCTTCATTTATTGTTTATCATCAGACTTCCGGCCTTCATTCATTATTTATCATCAGACTTCCAGCCTCATTCATTGTTTATCATCAGGCTTCTGGCATTCATTGTTTATCATCAGACTTCCGGCCTTCATTGTTTATCATCAAACTTCCGGCCTTCATTCATTGTTTATCATCAGACTTCCGGCCTTCATTCATTGTTCATCATCAGACTTCCGGCCTTCATTCTTTGTTTATCATCAGGCTTCATTGTTTATCATCAGACTTCCGGCCTTCATTGTTTATCATCAGACTTCTGGCCTTCATTCATTGTTTATCATCAGACTTCCGGCCCTCATTCATTGTTTATCATCAGACTGCCGGCCTTCATTGTTTATCATCAGACTTCCGGCCTTCATTCATTGTTTATCATCAGACTGCCGGCCTTCATTGTTTATCATCAGACTTCTGGCCTTCATTCATTGATTATCATCAGACTTCCGGCCTTCATTGTTTATCATCAGACTTCCCGCCTTCATTCATTGTTTATCATCAGACTTCCCGCCTTCATTCATTGTTTATCATCAGACTTCCGGCCTTCATTCATTATTTATCATCAGGCTTCCGGCATTCATTGTTTATCATCGGACTTCCGGCCTTCATTGTTTATCATCAGACTTCCGGCCTTCATTCATTGTTTATCATCAGACTTCCGGCCTTCATTGTGTTCCATGATCTGCACTTGCATCCCAACAGTTGGCTGGGCAGGGGGAAGAAGCTGGATACTGCAGACTGGCTGCCTTTGTGGTATGTTGATCCTGCCTGTTGCCATGGCGTGTGTGTAGGTGTGCACTGTGTATGTTGGCGGGGGTGCACAGCGAGGGAAGCTGAAGTTCACAATAGAGAAGGAAGCAGCATCATGGCGGGGGTGACGCTCTGTGTTGTTCATACCGTTCACTGTTTCTCCACTTGTGCACACCTGCAGGGGCTGTGGATAGTAGGTCGTCCTCAGAGCATAAAAGAATAAAACAAATGACAGATATTAAACTAATGTCAAGAAAGAGCAAAGATGGCAAGGTCTCTGGACCGTCAGGGGACATTCATTATAATGTCAAGTCTTGGGGTGAGTGGGCAGTGCAGGACCAGTTCCGATTTCTTAATACTTGTCTGCGTCTGTGCGTGTGCCATTTCCTCATCTTATAATGCTGCAGTCCTCTGGGGGTGACCCTTCTGGCATGCACACACTGTCCCATGCCTCACTTTCACATGTAACCGTGGCAGGTCTTCATCTGTAAGGGCGTCACAAAGCTCCCTCTTTGCTACTTTAGGAAGGTTCCTACTGTCATTCATCAAAGTCTGGGATTCCATCCCGTGGGCCAGTGCCATGCTGGCATCTCCCTCTGGGATGCCCCCTGTGCCTCTGTGGCATCCCAGGGTTTGCTCTGTTTACAGGAGGCTTAGGAAGGAACCCGTTCTTATCAAGACGATCCATTCGGCAAATGTTATCCACCCTGGCGATTTGGTATGAGGGCAAAAGAGTAACAGTGGACATATTAAATGGGCAGTTGGCATTTGCCATCTCTTCAAGGCAGAGGTGGCCCAGACTGGGATGTAGAGTGTTGCATTCTGTTCAGTGGTTTTTCAGGAAATGTTCCCAGGTGTGTGCAGACATTTCAACCCTGCTTTCCAAAGCCTGAGACTTGACCGCCTCTGCTTACCTGGCCTTAGTTGCTCCGTACTCTCTCGGCAGCGATGACCTCTCTGTCTTCTGCTTTTTAGGATGGGTCTTTAGCGTTTTGCCCAAACATAGGTTTCATCATACGATCGTCCAGCTCCTCATGGACAATAGCTGGGTCTACTCTTACTCCTTTCTGGGTTGCCTCCCCCTTTCTCTTCTTGGGGTTCTCCTCTCAATGATATCTTTCACCCATGGTCCCGGGTGAGCAATTTTGAGATATCAGATCACGCTCTCCAGAACTGGCGCATCCTCTCCAGAGGATCTCCTGGGTGGCCTGGGTGGCCTGTGCCCATCCTGTGTATTTGTATTTTGTATTTGTTTTATTTGTAACGCGCACCTTCAGGCCCGGAGGCATCAGGGCGCAACTTAGACATGGTTACATAAGCATACATCTATTAAAAACATTAAACAGTGCAAGTATTCAGGGTATACAGCAATATACATATTTACAGGATGTGTGTTCAGGGCAGGCGTTTTCCTGGGGCGGGCTACCAAGAACATAAGAGGTCCAGAAGTCAAGGCTGGCTGAAGAGCCAGGATTTGGTTTTAGATTTGAAGGCACTAAAGCATTCTTCAGATCTGATGGTGAGGGGGAGGGCATTCCAAGGCGTGGACGCAAGGACGGGGAAGCTAGATCCACCCGCTTTTTGTAGTTTGAACCTAGGAATGGTTAGACAGTTTAGACAGTGGGTCTGGGCCGTTCTTTGAGGGCGGGTAGGCGCGTGGCGGGATAGCCGGCTGCAGAGATACGGGCGGGCTTGGTTGGCTAGGCATTTGTGGGTGAGGCCTAAGACTTTCAGTGAAATTCTCTGTTTGACCGGTAGCCAGTGTAGGCTGGATCTAGATTCCGAGATGTGGTGACACCGCTCCCTTGGGTCTGTCGTCTGCTTCATTTGCAGCCTTGGGTAATTTGATTTGTCAGAGGTATTGGGTTGTGGGTGTGGCTGATTCGACCAAGGTGACCTGACCTGAGTTGAAACAGGTCACATGGTGTGAAACATTCTGTACAGACCAATCAAGGAGTATTTTCCTCTATTCCAGATCGTCTGGGTCGAAGGGATATGAAGAGAATGTCTCTAGAGCACTCCGCTCTACGCTCCTGGCACCTGGTACCACCTACCCTAGCTCACGCAACTCAACAGCATCTGTTCCAAGCCTTCTATGCAATGCAGTATTGGTGAAGTACTGGCACCTGGTACATTTCTGGAGCTAGGGTTTAGAGGAATGCTATGTCTTCTGACTTCTTCCTGGCAATCGTTCACCGCAGGTTTTCACCTGTTTGTGCTGCGCTGAAGACCTTTCCTATTTGGGGTCATCTGTGCTGCAACTGCAACTACAGGTGGATCAGGTAGCTGTGCTACCTTTTCCAATATATCAGTTACATTCGTTTGGACAAGGTCACTGCTTATGGGGCGGGGGATTTAAAATATTCCTTACCTCCCAAAACCCATTATTTATCCTTGAGTGGGTAAAAGCCACAGTCTTGGCTGCCACTTCAGCTAGGACATGAAGTGGGACTTCTTGTTGAGGTCTTTTTGGAGGCATTTTCTTCCTTTGGTTGTTTGTCAATGAATTGCAAAGATTTTGTGGGATCTAACTATATCCCGCCATAGGTTATCATGCAACAAAACCGTCCCCCGCCAATGCTACTGAAGAATGCAAGCAGCCATGCACTCACACAGGACAACACTGCAAACTAGATCACATGGTTGTGTGTAGCAACATGAAAATGCAACGAGCCAAAGCATATAGGGCATACCAAGCGGGGCGCTGAGAAACATGCAACTTGCATTTTGGTGCAGCCAGTGTAGCCATTTTATATTGTGCAAGATATTTTCTACTGGTCTCCTATGATAAGGGCTATTACATGACTAGTCTGGTATTTCGCTGCAGCCAGCCTAGCTATATCTCCCCCCACAAGCATATCAATGATGGTGATTTTCACACCCTCCCCACAGTGGACATTGACTCTCAAATTGGAGGGCTTCTATGTTTAAAAAAAAAAGTTTTTTATTGGTTATTCATAATGCGCCTATATCTCACATGGCCTTACAAGGCCCATCAAGAAAAAAAGGTGGGGTGGACAAGGATAAGGAAAAGACACTTCAAAAACGTTCCTACTAAGCATTGAGATATTCGGATCGTGCAAGTGCTGAACATGAAATGAAGAGGAGTGGGGGAAGAGGGGAAGTGCAGTTAGGGAGGAAGAAGCAATGGAAGGGAGGGAGGAAGTGGAGGCTACATTAAGTGCCAAAGAACAGGTTCAACACAGCACAAGGCTGGAAATGAAGAAAACAGTTGAGTGGGTCCACACATTGGGAACTCCTTGCCACAGCGGCATGAGACTACAACACATATGCCGGTACAAGTAGGTAAAGTGCAGCATTGGAATGCCTCACCTCATGGTGTACGGGGCTGCATCAAATATGCAGGTACCGATTGGTCAAATGCAACATTGGAGTGACTAAACAAATGGGAAAGCCTCGCCTCAAGGGGCAGCGGGCTACATCATGTGTGCAGGTATAAGTAGGTACAGTGCAACTTTGGAAAGCCAGACAATCCGATGTGACAAAGTAGTTCTGAGTGAAGGCAGTCTGGAAAAGCCACGCCTCGTGGCACAAGGGGTTACATCAGGTGTGCAGATGGCAGGTGGGACAAGCAGTAAGGGATGCACTCTTCCCTATTGCTTCTTGTTTATGTCAAGTAACTGAGTAAGCCTCCTTGTAATAGTGCCATGATGCCCTTGGGCTGCTTGTGCACTATATATATGTAATAAATAAATAAATATGAAAAATAGTCAAGATCGGAGGTTACAGGCGGTTAGGAAGCTAGATGGCAAAGCGGCAAAGGCTGAGTAAAAGTTCAAAGTTCAAAGTCAGCCATTTCAGGCAGGGTGGAATGAATGTGCCGCTCAAGGCTGACGAGAGAGGGGGTAAGTGGGCATGGGCCGCAGGCTGCGCATGTGTATTGCCCTTTTAAGATGGGCCATGACTGTAATAAAAGGTGCAAGTGCAGGCACGTGCAACAGAACGGCTGCAGACTCCAACAATGGAAGTCCTGTTGTGTCCGTCTCTCACTTTGGGCCTGCAGGCCTACGGTTTGGTCACCCACCATCCAAGATGCTGCAAGCATCCAAGGTGCCCCTGGCACCCAGGCCGTGTCCCCATTGCCTCACAGGGCCCTGCCCTGCATCACAAGTAAGTCCAGGTGACCCCGGCAAACCAGCATGATGCTGGGCCCCCTAGCACCTTTGAGGCAGGCTGCCGGCTGCAAAATATATAATAGACGCTAACAATTCACGGCCACCTGTTGGGGACACAAAGAATGGGAGGTGGGTGGGAGTGCAACAATTCTCGGGGACGGTGAATGGAGAAGTTGAGAAGGCGCGGGTTCGGAAGCCTCGCCCTGATATGTGTGTCGGGAGGCAGATACGGCAGATGGGATTGCAGCGAATAGTAAGGCTGCGAGAAAAGGGGGTGAGCAGCCAGCTCATGCAACGAGAGCCACAGGGGCACTGATGGTACTACGTACTAGCAGAGAGAGGAAATAATGTCTGAGCTGTAGCAGCAACTTTGTAGATTTTCACTGAGCAGAAATCACACAGGCAATCAAGGCCGCAATGAGGACACCGTAGGTACGGCCGGAGATGAAAAGAGGAGAGGGCTCCAGTATAGGAAATGCAGTGAAGGGAGTACTCCAGTGTACAGGCCCAGACAGGAGCTTCAACCTGACCCTTAAATGGGGCCCTTAGAACGGGCCCCCCCTCACCTCCTGTGTCCCTGAGCTGGGACGGGATGTAGGAAACTGTTGTATCCTGTCTCCCTGCCGATGCTTCGGCAGGAAACAGGAGATGAGGGCCTTGGGCTGCAAGGCCCCGCTGTGCAGCTCCAGCGGGAGCAGTGAAGACACGGACACACGTGTGTTGCTGTTCTGCCCTGGAACTGCCCACGCAGAGCTTTTATTCATGATGCCTTACGTCACCGCGTAGCGGGACGTAAGGCGGATATAACATTCCTCCTTTATTTTAACCAAACATTAACAAACAAATATTATTGTAGATAACTGTTTCAGACAGTGAGTTTGGTAGTCTCTCAGGCTGGTCTTCAACCACTCATAGGCCCTCATTCTGAGGTTGGTGCTAGTCATGGCGCTATCAGCGCCATGACTAGCACCAATACCGGTACCGTCACCGACTTGGTGGTATGGGGACTTACCAGTCTATTCCGACCATTGCAGTACCGGATAGTCCCCATTTGAAAAGCCATTCCCCATTCCCATTGGAGCCCCCATTGGGCTCAATGGGAAGGCGACAATAACGGTACCGTAAATTACAGTACCGTAATTGTCCCCGGTATCCCTTTGCGGGTCCCGTCCTTAAGGCCTGCTAAAACCAGGCAGTAAGGAAGGACCCGCAAAGAGACCACGGAATAGGGTGCAAAGGGATTACCGGCACCAGTGTCATTACCGGTGCCCAGTATCCCTTTGCGCCCAGCTTGTAATGAGGGCCATAGTCTCTGAGTGTGGCTGGGGGCCGGGCGCAGTTCTTAGATCATACCGTCCACTCCTGGGTGCTATCCCCTGACTCCCATCGGGTTGCTCACCTTCATCGTTCGGCTCACCCAACTCTGGTTCACTCAGCGACGCTTCCACTCTGCCGTCCATGGTCATTTTGCAATCCTGGTGGTCATGTTCCTCTCCCCTTAACTGGTCCTCTTCTTCTTCAGGTTGCTGCTCGCCATCCGTCCATAGATCTTTTGGTACTGTCTTGAACCAAGATGCGTTTCTTGTGACTTGTCTTTGTCCGCTCCTGGTTGTTATCATAGTCCCGTGCCTTTGGGTTATGGTCCATGGGAGGGAGTCGTATTGGGTGTCTAGTTTCGACTTGGATGGGTTTCTCATCATTACCACCTGGTCACCGACTCAGTGGGGGGACCTCTTGGCGTTCGTCTTGTTGCTCATGTGCTCATTTGCCACGATCCTTCATAGTTCAGTACGTGCCCTGTCGTACGTGTCTGTACTCCTACTCGGGTGGTGTGGGATGGATGAATTGATGATGGTTCCGTACATTAGATCTGCCTGCGGTATCCCTGTTGTGCTGTGGGGTGTTACTCTGTAATACCTCAGGAATCTGTATAAGTCCACTCTCCATGGGCTTGCCTTGACGTGCAACAGGCGCAAGACTTGTAGTTGATGTTGAGTTCTGTGAGGTACCTCTTGAATTCCTCTGCTTGGAATGGTAGACCATTGTCACTCCGAATCCACCTTGGAAGGCCGTGAGTGGCAAACTTCTTCTCCATCGCGGGTATGACCACCTCCGCTGCCGTGGAGGTAATGTTTTCGACCTTAGGGTGCTTGGAGTGGTTGTCGATCGCCACCAATAGGTACGTGCCCTCCTGTATCTTGCAGAAGTCTATGCTGATGGCGTCCCATCTAGAGGACCATCACTCAGTTGATAGTATGGGCTTGGGATTGGGCGGCGCCCCCGTTATCTGGCATGGGAGACATGTGGTAATGAGCTGCTCCACTTTGTCATCGATATGTGGGAACCAGACAATGTCTGATCCGGGCCTTGGTTCTTATCATCCCCTGGTGACTTTTGTGCGCCAACGCCACGACTCTGTCCTGCAGGCTTGCGGGGATGACGAATCTGGTCCCTCTTAGGATGAGCCCTTCCTCTGTGATTGATAAGTCTTGTCTTACTGTGAAGATGCCAGTGAGGAATTCTTTTGCTTCAGCCGTTCGATTGTGGATGTTCTGGGCTGGCATCAATGTACAGTTTAGTCGATAATGTGGGATCGTAATAAGCCATGGTGGTGTCTGCTGAGAGTGATGCCTTGATTTGTTCGAACACTTCTTGGCAGGTGGGCCCCCAAAACCATTTTGTGCTGGCCTTTGTGAGTTTTCTTAGGGGTTCTGATAGTGTGGCCAGGTTGGGGATGAACCTTCTGCAGTAGGTTGCCATTCCTAGGAAACTGCGTACCTCCGTGGTAGGGGGTGAGGCAGCCTGGATGTCCGCTACTTTTTGGGGGTCTGCCGAGATGCCTGCGCTGTTGAAGGTGTACCCAAAGAAGGAAATCTACTTGTCCTTTTGGATTGTTAGGCCTGCCCTCTCTAGCCTGCTGGGAAGCATGTGGAGCCGTCGTACGTGTTCTTCCTTGTTCTCTGCGTGTATGAGAATGTCATCATTGACGTTTAGTACCCCCGGGATGCCACGTATCACCTCATGGATAGTTTGCTGAAACACTTCGGCCGCAGAGGAGATTCCGAAGCAGAGCCGCTTGTATCTGCCTAGGCCTATGTGAGTGGAGAACATCGTGATAAACCTGGGATCACGGTGAAATTTCAGTTGGTGATATCCGGCATTGAGGTCGACCTTAGAGAAGATTTGGGATCATGTAAGGTCTGCTACTATTTCATCGAGGGTCGGGGCGATGTGCCGCTCCCGTTTTATCACCGCGTTGGGGAGGCGCATGTCAATGCATATTCTCACTTTCACAGGTTATTTTGGTTTCTTGGTGATGACCGTGGGTGACACCCACGGTGTTGGTCTGGTCACTTCCTCAATGATGCCCGCTTTTTCAAGTGCCCAGAGCTCTTTCTCCACCTGGTTTTGTATGTGGAACGGCGTTCTTCTGTGTCACACTGCTCGCGGTTGGACTGCAGTGATTTATCACCCTTGCTGAGTGTGGTTCAGAATCTGCCTACTATAGGCAGTGGAGTGTTGCACTCATACGCAAACAATAG
This sequence comes from Ambystoma mexicanum, assembly GCF_040938575.1. Classification (NCBI taxonomy): domain Eukaryota; kingdom Metazoa; phylum Chordata; class Amphibia; order Caudata; family Ambystomatidae; genus Ambystoma; species Ambystoma mexicanum. The sequence continues at coordinate 1,469,191,452 of NC_090924.1, read as the reverse complement.
CATGTCTGTTGTTTTCAGGACTGGTTGGGGCCGTAGTTTTCTGAATGCGGTCAGTGGCATGACATTAACGGATGCCCCAGTGTCTATTGTCATTTGCGTGTCTTGTCTTTGGATTGCTACTTGGCATTTCTGTCTTCTCAGTTTCCTTTTGGGTGTTGTGTCTCCGTAATTTAGTGCTGAAAACAGGTACACTTTTTTCCTTTTTTCCATTGGTCGTTCGCAGCTTTTTGCTGGGTGTGTGTCACATCGTCCCCTTCCTCCTCGGTCGACGAATTGGCAGTCTCGACTCAGCGAGTGCTGGCTTGTTTCTTTTCCTTTCCCGAGGTTTTGTGCTGGGGTGTTTGGGGTTGTTGTGGCAGCCCTGACGACCTGCATACCTTTGCGTAGTGGTCTTTTCTGCCAGATGCACTGCATGTAGTGCCTTGGGCCGGGCAGTTGCGTCTTCCATGACATGGTCCTCCGCAACACCCAAATTCCGTGGGTCCTAGGATCCTCTGTTGCCATCTGGGGTGCATACTGTTTCCGCTGGCCTCCTCCCTCGTGTATTGGCGGTTCGTGATTTGAGCCACGGTCACCATTGTAAGTGCCGAATGGAGTTTCTGCAGGGTCGTGCCCATGTGTGCTGCTCTGGCATGGGCCAACCCCCTCTGGCAGTCAAGTTCCAGGATTCTGGTCAGCGATATGCCTTTTTCACTTAGCACCATCCTTCTTAGCTTCTCTGATCGTATCCCATTGATGAGCTGGAGTCAGACCTCCTTTTCAATGTTGGTGAATTCACATGAGATCACGTGTTTCCGGAGCCTGGTGTGATAGGCATCCAGTGTCTCGTCCTCCAGCTGAATGGTGGTGCAGAAGATGAATGTTTCATAGTCTGGATTAAGCTGGGGCATGAAGTGGGCCGTCAAGGCGTCTTTTGTTTGTTGGTAGACGTTGAGGCCGTCGGTGATCGCCAGCGAGTTGAATATGTGTAGAACCTCATCCCCGGCATTCAGTAGGAGGTGCAACCTCATTTTCCTTGACGTGGTAATGTCTTTGCAATCCATGGCCATCTCGAATTTTTGTATCCACCGCTGCCATCGTAGGCCAACCGATGATGGGTCTGGTTATGGATCGAAAGGGCTAAGTGCGATGGTTGTCCCTCCTTTCGGGCGAGCTTGCGGCGTAGACTGTGACAGGTTGGCAGCCAATCTAGAGGGCGTGCTGGGCCTGGGAGTGGACGTACCTGTTGCCATATTTTGTGGATCTTGCTTCTGTCAGTGCGCACTTGTGGCAATGCCCCTCACCTTGGTATGCTGTGGGCGATTTAACTTGGCTTCCCCGTCGTGCATCCAAATGTTTGGCACGAGGCTTCTACTTCTCCCTTTTTTTTTGGCTGTTGGGCCCCAAAATGTCTGCCCGCTGGTGTTGGGCTTCCGAGTGCTGAAATTGTAGCAGTTGTGGGAATGTCTGTTGACCTTCAACGTGTACTTTGGATTTATTTGGATGAGGTGAGAAGAAACATTTTCTTTTTCAGGTGGGGGTTGTGTCCCCCCCACCGTGATTCTGAAAATGTTGCCCTTGCCGAGGGCTTTGTATGCTGGCCGGCTTCGTCGCGTGTGCCGTTCTGATCGCTTCCCTCGTCGCCAGTGTTGTATCCTGTCCCCCTGCCGATGCATCGGCGGGAAACAGGAGATGAGGGCCTCGGGATGCAAGGCCCCGCTGTGTAGCTCCAGCGGGAGCAGTGAAGACACGGACACACGTGTGTTGCTGTCCTGCCCTAGAACTGCCCAGGCGGAACGGGGGCGGGGCTTTTATTCATGACGCCTTACATCACCGCATAGCGGGACGTAAGGCGGATATAACAGAAACCTCTGCCAATCCGCATACAATGGAGGCAGGCATTTCCTACTGGCAGGTTTTGGCAGCCTTGCGGTCACTACAGCGGCCATGTTGGTAGGGAGCAGGACACACGGTGTACATTAAGAAATAGCCCAGCAAGGGCTCAGAAGAAGTGGAGCTTTGTGGCCATGATGGTAGAAGAGCAGATGATAATACCCCGCCCCAGACATGAGCTTCAACTCAACCCTTAAATGGAACCCTTAGAGAGGGCCCCCTCACCCGCCGGCTCCCTGAGCTGGAACGGGATATAGGAAACCTCTGCCAATCCGCATACAATGGTGGCGGCACATCCTACTGGCAGGTTTGGCGGCCTTGCGGTCGCTACAGCGGCTATGTTGGTAGGGAGCAGCACGCACTGTGTTGATGAAGACATATCACAGCGAGGGCTGCGAAGAAGTGGAGCTTTGTGGCCATGACGGTAGAAGGGCAGATGATTCCCTAGATCATCTATTAGTCATCAGCTCAGCATTTACCGCTAGTTACCTCCAATGCCGCCGAGTAGCCGCAGCCACAGCTGGAAAGTGCCCCACTCATTGCCTCATGTGGCGAGGCAGAACCAAGAAGGATTTGGGAGTAATGACGGTACAGTGAGGGTGGTGCAGACAACCCGACATGGTCCAAACAAACCAGCAGCCAGGAGATGGAGACTGCAAGCTTCACTTACTGGTCTAGCGGGGTGGGGGGTCCCGCTGCCCCTGGCCCAGCCCTCATCCTGTCTTAACTCATGGTGAGGACTGGGCCAGGCCAACTGTGGCTGTTGGCGCAGGGAAGAGGCGCTATGCCTCTGGCTCCTCTGTGTACCATTTCATCCAGGAACCAGGAAGCTTTCCTTGCTTCCCGATTGCTTTCTGCATGAAGTGCAGGAGCTGGAGGCCTGTAGTGATGCAGTGGACCAGCAGACCGAACCAGCAGTGGGAAACACGTAACAAAGTCTTTTTCATGTGCAATGTCCATCTTACGTGTGCATGTGGTGCATGCTCGATGCATGTATGTAATGTATGAGTATGAATGTGATTGTGTGTGTGTCTGTGTGTGAATGTTCTAGGTGGGTAGGTGCCCATGTTGAGAATACAGTGTGAGTGAATGCGATAGAACATGTATGGGTGGGTTACTGGTGGGTGAATTGTTATCAATGTGAAAGTTCTGGGTGGGTGCTTGTGTGGAGAATGCAGTGTTAATGTTCTGGGAGCACGTGTGAGTGAATGTGAGAGAAATTGTCGGGGAGAGTTACTGGTGGGTTAATGGTTATGAATGTGATTTTTTGAATGTTCTCGGTGGGTGCCCGTGTGGGGAATGTAGTGTGAGTGAATGTGAGAAAAGGTGTATGGGTGAGTAAATGGTGGGTAAATGGGCTTGAATGTGGCCATGCAAATGTTATGGTTGGGTGCCCATGTGGCGAATGCAGTGTGAGAGAAGATGTATGGGTGAGTGGCTGGTGGGTGAATGGGTATGAATGTGATTATGTGTCTGTGTGAATGTTCTCGGTGGGTTGTCCGTGTGGAGAATGCAGTGTAAGAGACGTTTTATGGGTGACTGGTGGGTGAATGGGTATGGATGTGGCTGTGTGAATGTTCCTCAGTGGGTGCTCGTGGGGTGAACGCAGTGTGAGTGAATGTGACAGAAGGTGAATGTGTGAGTGACTGTTGGGTGAAAGATATGCATGTGAATGTGTTTGTGTGGGAGGCGATGGGGATCCAGGGGAGCATTGGAGCATTGCCGACATCTCCTGAATGGACAAGGCATGTTTTACTGGCATGTTTGGGCCAAGTCAACTTGATGCAGGTTATTACGTGGCTAGACTGGTATTTTGGTGCAGCCAGGCTAGCCACTGTGTGCTATGGCATGACATTTTTTGTCTGTGCATATATTATAAAGCAAGCATGAAAAAAAAGCCTAGACTAGCATTTTGGGGCAGCCAGTGTAGCCATTTTATTTTGTGCATGACATTTTTACTGGTCTCCTATGATAAGGGCTATTATGTGACTAGACTGGTATTTTGCTACAGCCAGCCTAGCTATATCTTAAAGTGGAATGCCATTGTTTACTGAGCATCTGTGATAAAGCTAGTCTGATAAGTGTTCTTACATGTCTAGAATGGCATGCATTGTAGTCAGTTTGCACATGTTTTCTTTCTGTGGCCTGGTATTTTTTAATGGCAAATCCAGCTGGAGTTTGTGCTTACGTGGGGTACTGACACATACTGGTGAAACCAGCTTGTACCTGTTTTCTTATAGTCACTACTGACATTATGTGCAAAGCAAGATGAGTAGGTTCTTAAATGGGAACACTGGTTTACATAGGTGCAGCCGGCAGGGAAATGTATGAGCATGTTTTTTATACTGGCACATAGTGTGGGGAAAGGCATAAAAGTGCATTGGGAAATGCTCCTGTGCACTGTTGATGACTTGCTTCTATTGGATTTTTTCATGAGTTACGCTACAAAACCGACTGCAAACTGTCTGGCTTTTTATCCCCTTTTCACAGTGTGCAGTACAATGTCCCATTTTAACCTATTATTCAAAACATTTTCTCGGTGGGACTCCTTCACTGCAATTGGTCACTCTCTCATATTTGTGCCAAATATTTAGGCCGCTCCCATAAAAGAATGGGTGGCTGGTACATTTGGGTGCCAGTGACGCGGCACCACCCCTTGTGTCTGCACTAGGGCAAAGAGTTACCCCATGCATGCGTGGTGGGCCAGGGCTGCCCAGAGTGTGCTGCTTCCTATACTTTGTTGAGGAGATTTCTGGCCCTCAGCATGGCTCGCAGCCTCCCACCCCCGTCCAAATGTTGTGTTACACTAGTGGCTGCACTTCTGAACATGTAGGAGCGTCCTGTGTGGTTACATGTTAATATGTTGTCATTTGAATGTGTAGAACACAGCCTCCTGCAAACAGGAGTGAGAGTCTTTCGTGTGTAGCATGTCGCTTTCGCCAGAAAGGTGTTCTTGGCGCTATGATGAGGATGGCGATGAGTGCGCAGAGGCGATGGGAAGTGAGGCTGTTCTGATCCCGGCAGCCAGCGGGTGAAGGGTGGAGCTGCTGCGCTATTCTCATCTCTTTCCAGGTGAGCGACCCTGTTCTGGACTTTTTAGGGGTGACACACAGGGAGGGGGGGGGGGCTGATATGTGCCGTTGTTTAATGTGTTGACAGTCCCAGCACATGTCCTGACTGCAGTCTGGCATGTTCACCTCTGCAGAAGTATAGCACATGTTCCTGCAGAGCTTCACACATTGTTTACTAGGTTTGGGGGGTGCCTCTAGATATGGGGGCAGTCACTGCAGTGTGGTTTGGGGACTTGTTTTGAGTGCAGAGGGGAAAGAAGGGTGGCGCCGGCTGCTGAGTTTCTTCTGGAGGATAAGACAGAGCCGTTTCCTGACCATGGGTGAGGACCTCACTCTAACTTGCCTAGGTGAAAGGCAATCTTCCCACTGACCCGGGGTCATCCAAGAACCTGACACTCACCTACAGACATGGATGGGCTCTTCTGGGACCTTGGAGGAGCTTCGGACACACTACATGCACTGGATGGACCATGGACCCCTTGTACACACAGGATGGATTCTTGATCGTACACAGGGAAGGGAGGGAATCTAGGACCACCCTACACTGAGAGTAGCCCCTGGCTGCCCTCTAGATAAGGGTCTGCCAAACAGCTAGGATGCACCTGGGCTCAGTGTGCACAGGGTGGACGCTGGCTCCTGCCCCGCTCCTGGCTCTCAAATACACATGAGCATCCAGTATATACTGCACTCCCTCGCCGTCCCACGCCCTACCCCACATGCAGGTCCCCCGTGCCTTACCTCGCCGTCCCACGCCCTACCCCACATGCAGGTCCCCCGTGCCTTCCCTCGCCGTCCCACTCCCTACCCCACACATTCAGGTCACCCCTTGCATTAACTCACCCTCCCACGCCCTACCCCACATGCAGGTCCCCCGTGCCTTACCTCGCCGTCCCACTCCCTACCCCACACACTCAGGTCGCCCCTTGCCTTACCTCGCCGTCCCACGCCCTACCCCACATGCAGGTCCCCCATGCCTTACCTCGCCGTCCCACTCCCTACCCCACACACTCAGGTCGCCACTTGCCTTACCTCGCCGTCCCATGCCCTAAACCCCACATGCTGGGCTCCCTTGCCTTACCTCGCAATCCCACTCCCTACCCCCCACTTGCAGGTCCCCCCTTGCCTTACCTCGCCGTCCCACTCCCTACCCCACACACTCAGGTCGCCACTTGCCTTACCTCGCCGTCCCACGCCCTACCCCACATGCAGGTCCCCCGTGCCTTACCTCGCCGTCCCACTCCCTACCCCACACACTCAGGTCGCCACTTGCCTTACCTCGCCGTCCCATGCCCTAAACCCCACATGCAGGGCCCCCTTGCCTTACCTTGCAATCCCAATCCCTACCCCCCACTTGCAGGTCCCCCCTTGCCTTACCTCGTTGTCCCATGCCCTACCCCACATGCAGGTCCCCCATGCCTTACCTCACCATCCCACTCCCTACCCCACACATCCAGTGCACCCCTTGCCTTACCTCGCCGTCCCACGCCCTACCCCACAGGCAGGTCCCCCGTGCCTTACCTCGCCATTCCACTCCCTACCCCACACATTCAGGGCACCCCTTGCCTTACCTCACTGTCCCACGCCCTACCCCACATGCAGGTCCCCCATGCCTTACCTCGCCATCCCACTCCCTACCCCACACATTCAGGTCGCCCCTTGCCTTACCTCGCCATCCCACGCCCTACCCCACATGCAGGTCCCCCATGCCTTACCTCACCATCCCACTCCCTACCCCACACATTCAGGTCACCCCTTGCCTTACCTCACCGCCCCATGCCTTACCCCCCACATGCAGGTCCCCCTTGCCTTACCTTACTGCCCCATGCCTTACCCCCCACATGCAGGACCCCTTGCCTTACCTCGCCATCCCATGCCCTACCGCATATGCAGGACCCCCTTGCCTTACCTCGCTTTCCCATGCCCTACTGCCCACAGGCAGGTCGCCCCTTGCCTTAACTTGCCATCCCATGCCTTACCCCCCACATGCAGGTCCCCTCCTGCCTTACCTCGCCGTCCCATGCCCTAAACCCCACAGGCTGATCACCCCTTGCCTCACCTCACCATCTCACACCCTGGCCCACATGCAGATCACCCCTTACCTCACCGCCCCACACCCTACCCCCACATGCAGGTCACCCCTTGCCTTACCTCGCCGCATCACGCCCTACACCCCACATGCAGGTAGCTCCTTGCCTTACCTCGCTGTCCCACGCCCTACCCCACACATTCAGGTCGCCCCTTGCCTTACTTCGCCGTCCCATGCCCTATACCCCACATGCAGGTTGCCCCTTGCTTTACCTCACCGTCCCATGCCCTACAACCCATATGCAGGTCCCCCCTCGCCTTACCTCACCATCCCACGCCCTAAACCCCACATGCAGATCACCCCTTGCCTCACCTCACCGTCCCACATCCTGCCCCACATGCAGATCACCCCTTACCTCACCGCCCCACACCCTACCCCCACATGCAGGTCACCCCTTGCCTTACCTCGCCGTCTCACGCCCTACACCCCACATGCAGGTCGCCCCTTGCCTTACCTCACTGCCCCACACCTTACCCCCCACCATGCAGGTCGCACTTTGCCTTACCTCGCTGTCCCACGCCCTACACCCCACATGCAGGTTGCCCCTTGCCTTACCTCACTGCCCCACACCTTACCCCCCACCATGCAGGTCGCACTTTGCCTTACCTCGCTGTCTCATGTCCTACACCCCACATGCAGATCACCCCTTGCCTTACCTTGCCGTCCCACGCCCTACCCTCCACATGCAGGTCCCTCTTGCCTTACCTCACCACCCCATGCCTTACCCCCCACATGAAGGTGGCCCCTTGCCATACCTCACTGCCCCACACCTTACCCCCCACCATGCAGGTTGCCCCTTGCCTTACCTCGTCGTCCAACGCCCAACCCCCTACATGCAGGACCCCCATTGCCTTACCTCACCATCCCACACCCTACACCCCACATGCAGATCCCCCTTGCCTTACCTCGCTGTCCCACGCCCTACCCCCCACATGCAGGTCACCCTTGCCTTACCTTACCGCCCCATGCCTTACCACCCACATGCAGGACCCCCTTGCCTTACATCACCGTCCCATGCCCTACTGCCCACAGGCAGGTCGCCCCTTGCCTTAACTTGCCATCCCATGCCTTACCCCCCACATGCAGGTCCCCCTTGCCTTACCTCGCCGTCCCTTGCCCTTCCCCACATGCAGGACCCCCTTGCCTTACCTCGCCGTCCCATGCCCTACTGCCCACAGGCAGGTCGCCCCTTGCCTTAACTTGCCATCCCATGCATTACCCCCCACATGCAGGTCCCCTCTTGCCTTACCTCGCCGTCCCATGCCCTAAACCCCACATGCAGATCACCCCTTGCTTCACCTCACCATCCCACACCCTGCCCCACATGCAGATCACCCCTTACCTCACCGCCCCATGCCCCACATGCAGGCCACCCCTTGTCTTACCTCGCCATCTCACGCCCTACACCCCACATGCAGGTCCCGCCTTGCCTTACCTCACCATCCCACACCCTGCCCCAAATGCAGATCACCCCTTACCTCACCGCCCCACGCCCTACCCCCACATGCAGGTCAGCCCTTGCCTTACCTCGCCGTCTCATGCCCTACACCCCACATGCAGGTCGCGCCTTGCCTTACCTAACCATCCCACGCCCTACACCCCACATGCAGGTCGCCCCTTGCCACTGCCCCACACCTTACCCCCCACAATGCAGGTCACACTTTGCCTTACCTCGCTGTCCCACGCCCTTCCCCCCACATGCAGGACTCCCTTGCCTTACTTCACCATCCAACGCCTTACACCCCACATGCAGATCACCCCTTCCCTTCCCTTGCCATTCCACGCCCTGCCCCATATTCAAATCACTCCTTGCCTTACCTCGCCATGTCAACTGTTGTGACGTTGAACTTGACTCCTTTCAGCCAAAGGACCATGAAGAGTCGTTGACAAAAGGGGCAGTTCCCAATGTTTTCCCCATCCAGGCCGGCCTGCAGGAGAGAGAGCGAGAGGATGCATTACTCCTTCACCCCAATGCAGGCAAGAGACTTGCAGAGACCATCAGCCACGGTGTCCATTCACACAACTCTTTAGATATTAGACATGTGTGCACACAGCACAGAACAACTAATCCCAACACAAAGCTCACGCCATGTTGGAGCCACAGAAGGTGAGGCGCGCCATCGATCAGACTGCCATTTGATTGAGCCAGTGGCTTACAACAGACTCAACTTTAGGGAATACGGATCGCCTTTACACTACGTTTTGGCGGATGTACAGCATTTCCCCCTCTGCACATCACAGCGTGATCCCTCCGCTGCACGTTGCCTGCTAGACTACACGTATATAAGACTTGCCGCATTACCTTTGCAGGAGTGCAGCAACCAATTCCCCCACTCAGCGGCACCTTTCCTACATAGAAACACTTCCCTCTGGAGTTACACCATATGCATCGGGTGGAAGACACCCACCGGATCGTTTTTGGGTCATTCCGAGCTTATGTACGCCTATTGGTCCTGAAGAAGGCGGCCATTACACTATACCGCCGAAACGTAATACACTCCTGCATCATCATCCAGTCGCACGCTGCTCTGGCATTACATCGACGCAATGCGTAGACCCCAAGTTGACGCGACAGATACTGAGACCTACTAACAGCAGCATCTTGCACTGTGCTGCTTCCTAACACCGATTCCTTGTTGTACTAATTCTTAGCCAATAGGAAAGCCTCTCATTTAAACAAAAAAGAATTTGTACAGACGTAGTGAGAGATCTCGTGCGGTTTATAGATTAGGCCCTATGCACAATATGTTGTTCTAATTGTGCAGACTATGCTATGTAGTGTGTTTCTTATTTTGTTAATAATGTGTTTTGAACATTAGCCTGTTCTGTCCTGACCTTTCTGATTTCCTCTCCTTTGCTCTTCTATTTCCTGACTTTGATTTCAGGTCTTGTTTATTTATTTATTTAGCATCTTGTGTAAATAATGCGTGTACTGAGAATTTGTTATTACTAATTAATTATTTGCCAATAAGAATACATTTGTGAAACTCACACAAGTACCAAGTACTGAGTGCAGTGTGTTTTAGCTCTTGCATGTTTGAGAGCCAGAGGCGTTGCTAGGGGGCGGCTAAGGGGGCTATAGACCCGGTTCTTTTAGTTGTATCCCCGGATAGAATCTCAGTAGCTACAACCAGAAGGCTAGCTAGCCCCCAGTCCCGACAGTCCCAACATCAGCGTAGCCCCGGGTCCTTTTCAGGCCTAGCAACACCCCTGCATGAGAGCTAATACTAGGACATACCACCCCGTGTTCTTTATTAACACGGAGTGCCGGCTCTCCCTCCTGTAGAGAGTCTACACAAGGACACCGGACTAGGTGTAAGTCATATACACGCTGTGCAGGGTGTTCCTTGCGCAGCAGCTTTGTTAGTGAGACAGTTTACAGTGACTTTTTCCACTGGTTTACCACACAGCTCTTCCTGTTGGGACGAATCCCCTTCTTTCGCTAAGAGACTTGCAGAGGCCATCAGCCACGGTGTCCAGTCACACAACTCTTTATGTAATAGACATGACTGCACACAGCACAGAACATGGCCTTATCACAGTAATGCTGACACAGGTTTGGCGGCCGTCATCAAGGGGTGTCGCCATAATGGCGTTATGCTGGTTGGTCTAAAGTGACAAAGGAGGGAGGGAGAAGAAGAGAAAGGTGAAAGGTGATGGGAGGGAGAGACTACAAGACACAGGGATAAGACTGGGACGGGGCGTGTGGTAATGCACGGTGGTAAACTCTAGCCAGGGGTCATCAGAGAACGGGTGCAGGCGAAAGCAAGAGCCTTCAGGCATTGCAAACCTGGACATGTCTGTGACTGGGGTCTCATTGATAAGCGAGGAGGCGACACACACGCTCCTGTCAGAACTCATCATCAAAGCCAGCTCCAGGTCCTTAGGATCGGGAACCTTATTCCCTAGATCTGGACTTCCTCGCCCTAGGACTGTCCTGGCGCTGGACTGCAGCCCACTCTGATAGGCACTACCAGAAAAGCCTGCAGTTAGAAAGAGTCAGGTGTGAGGAAGCCCTGTTCCTTCTCACACTGATTAGGACGGAATATGCCAGGTATCTGCTGGGATCTGCTGGGTCCCTGCAGGCCACCGCCGAACAACCCTATTACTAATCTACCCCAGTCACCTATCGCGACACTTCTTACCCGAAGACAGTGCAAACAGGGAGACGTGGCACCCGAGGAGGAACACAGAGCCTGGAGGGTTTATTTGGTTATTTGGCCACCCATTGCCTGCCCATGGCCTTGCTAATACCTATGGCCACTCCCACCCATTCCTGCCTCCGTCCGCCCAAAAGACCCCCTCGTGGAAACTTGTGCAGCTCACTTTAATCAAGCCTTGCCATCATGCCCAGTCTTCTGAGAGGTAATGACTTCAGTGGAGCTGTAAACCCGCTAATGGTACAATAAAAACCCCATAACTAAGTCTACCTTCACCGCGCTCTGCTTGTCCTTCACTGGAGTCCTGTTAGGAACAAGTGTGGCAAAGCCAGCCGGTTTCTCTTGTGCATACATTTTCCAGGTACTAATATTAGATGACCAGGTACTACCTGCTACCGTCAACGGCCTGCTAATAACAGTAGGGTAACGCCTGGCAAGACTCTGAATCTATGTGTGTTATCAGACATGAACTGGGGCTTCTTTCAATTTATGCAATAAATTAGTGGAAAATTTGTCAACTATTTAGAAAATGTATAATGAAGGAGAACAACAATGGCTTACTGCTCATGCTGTCCAATTACCTGTTAAATTCCAATGAAATATTTGCAAAGGATTGGCGTACTTTTGCTTGTAAAATTCTAAATGGCACCAACATAACTCAAGAGCTATTAATAGTGAATCCAAATAAAGCAAAAATTAAACTTTGGAAGAATGATTGGATCAAAACAAGAACAGCATGTTTGGCAAAGCAAAAATTCAATCGAAATCCATTTGCTCACAAACTTCTTTGGCAAACCGAGAAATATTTGACTCAATCTCCAAATCCATCTCAACGCTCTGATTTTTTGAGATTTAGGTGAAATGTATGGCCCACAAAAGAATTAATGCTTAAATGGGGTAGAACCTCGAAAGAAAATCTTCAATGTCGCTTTTGTACGAAAGTCAATGAAACTTTGAAACATTTATTAGTAGAGTGTGAAGCTTTATTGTCTTTACAAATTTTTTATTTTAAACATTTGTCTGACACCAATCATGTATTGTATTCGGATGAATTATGGACAAGTATTTTTGTGGTAAATTCTAAATGCATAAGATATACCGTTGTAAAAAAATCTCAATCAACTGATGCCTAAACCCATGGACTAAATGCCAAGGTTGTGTCAAACAAGAATTAATGCATCTTTACTTTAGGCTGAATGCAATGAAAAGGTCCAGAAAATGTCGAAAATGAATAATTACATTTCATTCTAGCTTAAATGTAATAGGAAAATAATCAGAATGTTTGTCATGTATTTAATCTATGTTGGCCCATGTTCTGTAATTTTATTTGTGTCATGTTTTTAACTTCTTCTTGTATATACATGTTGAAAGGTCAGATTAAATAATTGACCAAAACAACAATAAAAAAAAATAAAAAAAATAACAGTAGGGTAACACCTGGCAAGTGCCTTTCTCATGCCTACACAAAGGCCAAGCTAGTGGCAGTGCCAATGCTTGGTTGAAACTGCATGTAAAGGGGACATTGTGACCCTTGAACTCTGAGGCTGCAGACTTGAGGCAATGACACACGTCATGTGCTGGGGTGCGGTTTCCCACCTTCTCATTTCAGGGAGAGACTGCCTGAGGTTTGGATTTGTTGGAATGTGGTTTGCCACCTTCTCATTTCGGGAGAGAATGTCTGAGGGTTGGGTTTGATGGAATGTGGCATCGCACCTCCTCATTTCAGGGAGAGGCTGCCTTAGGTTTGGTTTTGATGGAATGTGGTCTCACACCTTCTCATTTTGGGAGAGACCTGAGGGTTGGGTTTGATGGAATGTAGTCTCACACCTTCTCATTTCAGGAGAGACCTGAGGGTTGAGTTTGATAGAATGTGGTCTCACACCTTCTCATTTCGGGAGAGAATGTCTGAGGGTTGGGTTTGATGGAATGTGGTCTCACACCTTCTCATTTCAAGAGAGACGGCCTGAGGGTTGGGTTTGATGGAATGTGGTCTCACACCTTCTCATTTCGGGAGAGACCACTTGAGGGTTGGGTTTTATGGAATGTGGTCTCACACCTCTTCATTTTGGGAGAGACTGCCTGAGGGTTCGGTTTGATGGAATGTGGTCTCACACCTTCTCATTTCGGGAGAGAATGCCTGAGGTTTGGGTTTGATGGAATGTGGTCTCACACCTTCTCATTTCAAGAGAGACGGCCTGAGGGTTGGGTTTGATGGAATGTGGTCTCACACCTTCTCATTTCGGGAGAGACTGCCTGAGGGTTGGGTTTGATGGAATGTGTTCTCACACCTTCTCATTTCAGGAGAGTCTGCCTGAGGGTTGTGATTGATGGAATGTGGTCTCACACCTTCTCATTTCAGGGAGAGACTGCCTGAAGTTTGGATTTGTTGGAATGTGGTTTCCCACCTTCTCATTTCAGGAGCGAATGCTGAGGGTTGGGTTTGATGGAATGTGGTCTCACACCTTCTCATTTCAGGGAGAGACTGCCTGAGGTTTGGATGTGTTGGAATGTGGTTTCCCACCTTCTCATTTTGGGAGAGAATGCCTGAGGGTTGGGTTTGATGGAACGTGGTCTCACACCTTCTCATTTCGGGAGAGACTGCCTGAGGGTTGGGTTTGATGGGATGTGGTTGTCACATCTTCTCATTTCAGGGAGAGACTGCCTGAGGGTTGGGTTTGATGGAATGTGGTCTCACACCTTCTTATTTCAGGGAGAGACTGCCTGAGGGTTGGGTTTGATGGAATGTGGTCTCACACCTTCTCATTTCAGAGAGAGACTGCCTGAGGGTTGGGTTTGATGGAATGTGGTCTCACACCTTCTCATTTTGGGAGAGACTGCCTGAGGGTTGGGTTTGATGGAATGTGGTCAGGGAGAGACTGCCTGAGGGTTGGGTTTGATGGAATGTGGTCTTGCACCTCCTCATTTCGGGAGAGACTGCCTGAGGGTTGGGTTTGATGTAATGTGGTCGGGGAGAGACTGCCTGAGGGTTGGGTTTGATGGAATGTGGTCAGGGAGAGACTGCCTGAGGGTGGAATGTGGTCTCACACCTTCTCATTTTGGGAGAGACTGCCTGAGGGTTGGGTTTGATGGAATGTGGTCTCACACCTTCTCATTTCAGGGAGAGACTGCCTGAGGGTTGGGTTTGATGGAATGTGGTCTCACACCTTCTCATTTCAGGAGAGACTGCCTGAGGGCTGGGTTTGATGGAATGTGGTCTCACACCTTCTCATTTCGGGAGAGAATGCCTAAGGGTTGGGTTTGATGGAATGTGGTCTCATGCCTTCACATTTCGGGAGAGAATGCCTGAGGGTTGGGTTTGATGGAATGTGGTTTCCCACCTTCCCATTTCAGGAGAGAATGCCTGAGGGTTGGGTTTGATGGAATGTGGTCTCACCTCTTCATTTCAGGAAGAGACTGCCTGAGGGTTGGGTTTGATGCAATGTGGTCTCACACCTTCTAATTTCGGGAGAGACTGCCTGAGGGTTGAGTTTGATGGAATGTAGTCTAACACCTTCTCATTTCGGGAGAGAATGCCTGAGGGTTGGGTTTGATGGAATGTGGTCTCACACCTTCTCATATCGGGAGAGACTACTTGAGGGTTGGGTTTTATGGAAAGTGGTCTCACACCTCATTTTGGGAGAGACTGCCTGAGGATTCGGTTTGATGGAATCTGGCCTCACACCTTCTCATTTTGGGAGAGAATGCCTGAGGGTTGGGTTTGATGGAATGTGGTCTCACACCTTCTCATTTCAGGAGAGCCTGTCTGAGGGTTGGGTTTGATGGAATGTGGTCTCACACCTTCTCATTTCGGGAGAGACTGCCTGAGGGTTGGGTTTGATGGAATGTGGTCTCACACCTTCTCATATCGGGAGAGACTACTTGAGGGTTGGGTTTTATGGAATGTGGTCTCACACCTCATTTTGGGAGAGACTGCCTGAGGGTTCAGTTTGATGGAATCTGGTCTCACACCTTCTCATTTCGGGAGAGAATGCCTGAGGGTTGGTTTTGATGGAATGTGGTCTCACACCTTCTCATTTCAGGAGAGACTGCCTGAGGGTTGGGTTTGATGGAATGTGGTCTCACACCTTCTCATTTCGGGAGAGACTGCCTGAGGGTTGGGTTTGATGGAATGTGGTCTCACACCTTCTCATATCGGGAGAGACTACTTGAGGGTTGGGTTTTATGGAATGTGGTCTCACACCTCATTTTGGGAGAGACTGCCTGAGGGTTCGGTTTGATGGAATGTGGTCTCACACCTTCTCATTTCGGAGAGAATGCCTGAGGGTTGGGTTTGATAGAATGTGGTCTCACACCTTCTCATTTCAGGAGAGACTGCCTGAGGGTTGGTTTTGCTGGAATGTGGTCTCACACCTTCTCATTTCGGGAGAGACTGCCTGAGGGTTGGGTTTGATGGAATGTGTTCTCACACCTTCTCATTTCAGGAGAGACTGCCTGAGGTTTGGGATTGATGGAATGTGGTCTCACACCTTGTCATTTCGGGAGAGACTGCCTGAGGGTTATGTTTGATGGAATGTGGTCAGGGGGAGACTGCCTGAGGGTTGGGTTTGATGGAATGTGGTCTTGCCTCATTTCGGGAGAGACTGCCCGAGGGTTGGTTTTTATGGAATGTGGTCTCACACCTTCTCATTTCAGGGAGAGACTGCCTGAGGGTTGGGTTTGTTGAAATGTGGTCTCACACCTTCTCATTTCGGGGAGAGACTGCCTGAGGGTTGGGTTTGATGGAATGAGGTCAGGGAGAGACTGCCTGAGGGTTGGGTTTGATGGAATGTGGTCTCACACCTCCTCATTTCGGGAGAGACTGCCTGAGGGTTGGTTTTTATGGAATGTGGTCTCACACCTTCTCATTTCAGGGAGAGACTGCCTGAGGGTTGGGTTTGATGGAATGTGGTCTCACACCTTCTCATTTTGGGAGAGACTGCCTGAGGGTTGGGTTTTGTGGAATGTGGTCTCACACCTCCTTATTTCGGGAGAGACTGCCTGAGGATTGGGTTTGATGGAATGTGGTCAAGGACAGACTGCCTGAGGGTTGGGTTTGATGGAATGTGGTCAGGGAGAGACTGCCTGAGGGTGGAATGTGGCCTCACACCTTCTCATTTCGGGAGAGACTGCCTGAGGGTTGGGTTTGATGGAATGTGGTCTCACACCTTCTCATTTCAGGGAGAGACTGCCTGAGGGTTGGGTTTGATGGAATGTGGTCTCACACCTTCTCATTTCGGGAGAGACTGTCTGAGGGCTGGGTTTGTTGGAATGTGGTCTCACACCTTCTCATTTCGGGAGAGAATGCCTGAGGGTTGGGTTTGATGGAATGTGGTCTCATGCCTTCACATTTCGGGAGAGAAGGCCTGAGGGTTCGGTTTGATGGAATGCGGTTTCCCACCTTCCCATTTTGGGAGAGAATGCCTGAGGGTTGGGTTTGATGGAATGTGGTCTCACACCTTCTCATTTCAGGAAAGACTGCCTGAGGGTTGGTTTTTATGGAATGTGGTCTCACACCTTCTCATTTCAGGGAGAGACTGCCTGAGCGTTGGGTTTGATAGAATGTGGTCAGGGAGAGACTGCCTGAGGGTTGGGTTTGATGGAATGTGGTCTCACACCTCCTCATTTCGGGAGAGACTGCCTGAGGGTTGGGTTTGATGGAATGTGGTCAAGGAGAGACTGCCTGAGGGTTGGGTTTGATGGAATGTGGTCAGGGAGAGACTGCCTGAGGGTTGGGTTTGATGGAATGTGGTCTCACACCTCCTCATTTCGGGAGAGACTGCCTGAGGGTTGGGTTTGATGGAATGTGGTCTCACACCTCCTCATTTCGGGAGAGACTGCCTGAGGGTTGGGTTTGATAGAATGTGGTCTCACACCTTCTCATTTCGGGAGAGAATACCTGAGGGTTGAGTTTGATGGAATGTGGTCTCACACCTCCTCATTTCGGGAAAGACTGTCTGAGGTTTGGGTTTGATGGAATGTGGTCAAGGAGAGACTGCCTGAGGGTTGGGTTTGATGGAATGTGGTCAGGGAGACTGCCCGAGGGTAGAATGTGGCCTCACACCTTCTCATTTCAGGAGAGACTGCCTGAGGGTTGGGTTTGATGGAATGTGGTCTCAAACCTTCTCATTTCGGGAGAGACTGCCTGAGGGCTGGGTTTGATGGAATGTGGTCTCACACCTTCTCATTTCGGGAGAGAATGCCTGAGGGTTAGGTTTGATGGAATGTGGTCTCAAGCCTTCACATTTTGGGAGAGAATGCCTGAGGGTTGGGTTTGATGGAATGTGGTTTCCCACCTTCCCATTTCGGGAGAGAATGCCTGAGGGTTGGGATTGATGGAATGTGGTCTCACACCTCATTTCAGGAAGAGACTGCCTGAGGGTTGTGTTTGATGGAATGTGGTCAGGGAAAGACTGCCTGAGGGTCGGGTTTGATGGAATGTGGTCTCACACCTCCTCATTTTGGGAGAGACTGCCTGAGGGTTGGGTTTGATGGAATGTGGTCAGGGAGAGACTGCCTGAGGGTTGGGTTTGATGGAATGTGGTCTCACACCTTCTCATATCGGGAGAGACTACTTGAGGGTTGGGTTTGATGGAATGTAGTCTCACGCCTTCACATTTCGGGAAAGACTACTTGAGGGTTAGGTTTTATGGAATGTGGTTTCCCACCTTCCCATTATGGGAGAGAATGCCTGAGGGTTGGGTTTGATGGAATGTGGTCTCACACCTTTTAATTTTGGGAGAGACTGCCTGAGGGTTGGGTTTGATGGAATGTGGTCTCACACCTTCTCATTTCAGGGAGAGACTGCCTGAGGGTTGGGTTTGATGGAATGTGGTCTCACACCTTCTCATTTCGGGAGAGACTGCCTGAGGGCTGGGTTTGATGGAATGTGGTCTCACACCTTCTCATTTCGGGACAGAATACCTGAAGGTTGGGTTTGATGGAATGTGGTCTCACGCCTTCACATTTCGGGAGAGAATGCCTGAGGGTTGTGTTTGATGGAATGTGGTTTCTCACCTTCCCATTTTGGGAGAGAATGCCTGAGGGTTGGGTTTGATGGAATGTGGTCTCACACCTCCTCATTTCAGGAAGAGACTGCCTGAGGGTTGGGTTTGATGGAATGTGGTCTCACACCTTTTAATTTTGGGAGAGACTGCCTGAGGGTTGAGTTTGATGGAATGTGGTCTCACACCTTCTCATTTCGGGAAAGAATGCCTGAGGGTTGGGTTTGATGGAATGTGGTCTCACACCTTCTCATATCGGGAGAGACTGCCTGAGGGTTGGGTTTAATGGAATGTGGTCTCACACCTTCTCATATCGGGAGACTACTTGAGGGTTGGGTTTTATGGAATGTGGTCTCACACCTCATTTTGGAAGAGACTGCCTGAGAGTTCAGTTTGATGGAATGTGGTCTCACACCTTCTCATTTCGGGAGAGAATGCCTGAGGGTTGGGTTTGATGGAATGTGGTCAGGGAGAGACTGCCTGAGGGTTGGGTTTGATGGAATGTGGTCTCACACCTCCTCATTTCGGGAGAGACTGCCTGAGGGTTGGTTTTTATGGAATGTGGTCTCACACCTTCTCATTTCAGGGAGAGACTGCCTGAGGGTTGGGTTTGATGGAATGTGGTCTCACACCTTCTCATTTTGGGAGAGACTGCCTGAGGGTTGGGTTTTGTGGAATGTGGTCTCACACCTCCTTATTTCGGGAGAGACTGCCTGAGGATTGGGTTTGATGGAATGTGGTCAAGGACAGACTGCCTGAGGGTTGGGTTTGATGGAATGTGGTCAGGGAGAGACTGCCTGAGGGTGGAATGTGGCCTCACACCTTCTCATTTCGGGAGAGACTGCCTGAGGGTTGGGTTTGATGGAATGTGGTCAGGGAGACTGCCCGAGGGTAGAATGTGGCCTCACACCTTCTCATTTCAGGAGAGACTGCCTGAGGGTTGGGTTTGATGGAATGTGGTCTCAAACCTTCTCATTTCGGGAGAGACTGCCTGAGGGCTGGGTTTGATGGAATGTGGTCTCACACCTTCTCATTTCGGGAGAGAATGCCTGAGGGTTAGGTTTGATGGAATGTGGTCTCAAGCCTTCACATTTTGGGAGAGAATGCCTGAGGGTTGGGTTTGATGGAATGTGGTTTCCCACCTTCCCATTTCGGGAGAGAATGCCTGAGGGTTGGGATTGATGGAATGTGGTCTCACACCTCATTTCAGGAAGAGACTGCCTGAGGGTTGTGTTTGATGGAATGTGGTCAGGGAAAGACTGCCTGAGGGTCGGGTTTGATGGAATGTGGTCTCACACCTCCTCATTTTGGGAGAGACTGCCTGAGGGTTGGGTTTGATGGAATGTGGTCAGGGAGAGACTGCCTGAGGGTTGAGTTTGATGGAATGTGGTCTCACACCTTCTCATATCGGGAGAGACTACTTGAGGGTTGGGTTTGATGGAATGTAGTCTCACGCCTTCACATTTCGGGAAAGACTACTTGAGGGTTAGGTTTTATGGAATGTGGTTTCCCACCTTCCCATTATGGGAGAGAATGCCTGAGGGTTGGGTTTGATGGAATGTGGTCTCACACCTTTTAATTTTGGGAGAGACTGCCTGAGGGTTGGGTTTGATGGAATGTGGTCTCACACCTTCTCATTTCAGGGAGAGACTGCCTGAGGGTTGGGTTTGATGGAATGTGGTCTCACACCTTCTCATTTCGGGAGAGACTGCCTGAGGGCTGGGTTTGATGGAATGTGGTCTCACACCTTCTCATTTCGGGACAGAATGCCTGAAGGTTGGGTTTGATGGAATGTGGTCTCACGCCTTCACATTTCGGGAGAGAATGCCTGAGGGTTGTGTTTGATGGAATGTGGTTTCTCACCTTCCCATTTTGGGAGAGAATGCCTGAGGGTTGGGTTTGATGGAATGTGGTCTCACACCTCCTCATTTCAGGAAGAGACTGCCTGAGGGTTGGGTTTGATGGAATGTGGTCTCACACCTTTTAATTTTGGGAGAGACTGCCTGAGGGTTGAGTTTTATGGAATGTGGTCTCACACCTTCTCATTTCGGGAAAGAATGCCTGAGGGTTGGGTTTGATGGAATGTGGTCTCACACCTTCTCATATCGGGAGAGACTGCCTGAGGGTTGGGTTTAATGGAATGTGGTCTCACACCTTCTCATATCGGGAGACTACTTGAGGGTTGGGTTTTATGGAATGTGGTCTCACACCTCATTTTGGAAGAGACTGCCTGAGAGTTCAGTTTGATGGAATGTGGTCTCACACCTTCTCATTTCGGGAGAGAATGCCTGAGGGTTGGGTTTGATGGAATGTGGTCTCACACCTTTTAATTTTGGGAGAGACTGCCTGAGGGTTGGGTTTGATGGAATGTGGTCTCACACCTTCTCATTTTGGGAGAGAATGCCTGAAGGTTGGGTTTGATGGAATGTGGTCTCACGCCTTCACATTTCGGGAGAGAATGCCTGAGGGTTGGGTTTGATAGAATGTGGTTTCCCACCTTCCCATTTCGGGAGAGAATGCCTGAGGGTTGGGTTTGATGGAATGTGGTCTCACACCTCCTCATTTCAGGAAGAGACTGCCTGAGGGTTGGGTTTGATGGATTGTGGTCAGGGAGAGACTGCCTGAGGATTGGGTTTGATGGAATGTGGTCTCACACCTCGTCATTTTGGGAGAGACTGCCTGAGGGTTGGGTTTGATGGAATGTGGTCAGGGAGAGACTGCCTGAGGGTTGGGTTTGATGGAATGTGGTCAGGGAGAGACTGCCTGGGGTGGAATGTGGCCTCACACCTTCTCATTTCGGGAGAGACTGCCTGAGGGTTGGGTTTGATGGAATGTGGTCTCACACCTTCTCATTTCAGGGAGAGACTGCCTGAGGGTTGGGTTTAATGGAATGTGGTCTCACACCTTCTCATTTCGGGAGAGACTGCCTGAGGGCTGGGTTTGATGGAATGTGGTCTCACACCTTCTCATTTTGGGAGAGAATGCCTGAAGGTTGGGTTTGATGGAATGTGGTCTCACGCCTTCACATTTCGGGAGAGAATGCCTGAGGGTTGGGTTTGATGGAATGTGGTTTCCCACCTTCCCATTTTGGGAGAGAATGCCTGAGGGTTGGGTTTGATGGAATGTGGTCTCACACCTCCTCATTTCAGGAAGAGACTGCCTGAGGGTTGGGTTTGATGGAATGTGGTCTCACACCTTTTAATTTTGGGAGAGACTGCCTGAGGGTTGAGTTTGATGAATGTGGTCTCACACCTTCTCATTTCGGGAAAGAATGCCTGAGGGTTGGGTTTGATGGAATGTGGTCTCACGCCTTCACATTTCGGGAGAGAATGCCTGAGGGTTGGGTTTGATGGAATGTGGTTTCCCACCTTCCCATTTTGGGAGAGAATGCCTGAGGGTTGGGTTTGATGGAATGTGGTCTCACACCTCCTCATTTCAGGAAGAGACTGCCTGAGGGTTGGGTTTGATGGAATGTGGTCTCACATCTTCTCATTTCAGTAGAGACTGCCTGAGGGTTGGGTTTGATGGAATGTGGTCTCATACCTTCACATTTCAGGAGACTGCCTGAGGGTTGGGTTTAATGGAATGTGGTATCACACCTTCTCATATCGGGAGAGACTACTTGAGGGTTGGGTTTTATGGAATGTGGTCTCACACCTCATTTTGGAAGAGACTGCCTGAGGGTTCAGTTTGATGGAATGTGGTCTCACACCTTCTCATTTCGGGAAAGAATGCCTGAGGGTTGGGTTTTATAGAATGTGGTCTCACACCTTCTCATTTCGGGAGAGGCTGCCTGAGGGTTGGGTTTGATGGAATGTGTTCTCACACCTTCTCATTTCAGGAGAGACTGCCTGAGGGTTGGGATTGATGGAATGTGGTCTCACACCTTCTCATTTCAGGGAGAGACTGCCTGAGGTTTGGATTTGTTGGAATGTGGTTTCCCACCTTCTCATTTCAGGAGAGAATACTGAGGGTTGGGTTTGATGGAATGTGGCCTCACACCTTCTCATTTCAGGGAGAGACTGCCTGAGGTTTGAATTTGTTGGAATGTGGTTTCCCACCTTCTCATTTCGGGAGAGAATGCCTGAGTGTTGGGTTTGATGGAATGTGGTCAGGGAGAGACTGCCTGAGGGTCGGGTTTGATGGAATGTGGTCTCACACCTCCTCATTTTGGGAGAGACAGCCTGAGGGTTGGGTTTGATGGAATGTGGTCAGGGAGAGACTGCCTGAGGGTTGGGTTTGATGGAATGTGGTCTCACACCTTCTCATATCGGGAGAGACTACTTGAGGGTTGGGTTTGATGGAATGTGGTCTCACGCCTTAACATTTCGGGAGAGACTACTTGAGGGTTGGGTTTATGGAATGTGGTTTCAAACCTTCCCATTTTGGGAGAGAATGCCTGAGGGTTGGGTTTGATGGAATGTGGTCTCACACCTCCTCATTTCAGGAAGAGACTGCCTGAGGGTTGGGTTTGATGGAATGTGATCTCACACCTTTTAATTTTGGGAAAGACTGCCTGAGGGTTGGGTTTGATGGAATGTGGTCTCGCACCTTCTCATTTCAGGGAGAGACTGCCTGAGGGTTGGGTTTGATGGAATGTGGTCTCACACCTTCTCATTTCGGGAGAGACTGCCTGAGGGCTGGGTTTGATGGAATGTGGTCTCACACCTTCTCATTTCGGGAGAGAATGCCTGAAGGTTGGGTTTGTTGGAATGTGGTCTCACGCCTTCACATTTCGGGAGAGAATGCCTGAGGGGTGGGTTTGATGGAATGTGGTTTCCCACCTTCCCATTTTGGTAGAGAATGCCTGAGGGTTGGGTTTGATGGAATGTGGTCTCACACCTCCTCATTTCAGGAAGAGACTGCCTGAGGGTTGGGTTTGATGGAATGTGGTCTCACACCTTTTAATTTTGGGAGAGACTGCCTGAGGGTTGAGTTTGATGGAATGTGGTCTCACACCTTCTCATTTCGGGAAAGAATGCCTGAGGGTTGGGTTTGATGGAATGTGGTCTCACACCTTCTCATATCGGGAGAGACTGCCTGAGGGTTGGGTTTAATGGAATGTGGTCTCACACCTTCTCATATCGGGAGACTACTTGAGAGTTGGGTTTTATGGAATGTGGTCTCACACCTCATTTTGGAAGAGACTGCCTGAGGGTTCAGTTTGATGGAATGTGGTCTCACACCTTCTCATTTCGGGAGAGAATGCCTGAGGGTTGGGTTTGATGGATTGTGGTCAGGGAGAGACTGCCTGAGGATTGGGTTTGATGGAATGTGGCCTCACACCTCGTCATTTTGGGAGAGACTGCCTGAGGGTTGGGTTTGATAGAATGTGGTCAGGGAGAGACTGCCTGAGGGTTGGGTTTGATGGAATGTGGTCAGGGAGAGACTGCCTGAGGGTGGACCTTCTCATTTCGGGAGAGACTGCCTGAGGGTTGGGTTTGATGGAATGTGGTCTCACACCTTCTCATTTCAGTGAGAGACTGCCTGAGGGTTGGGTTTAATGGAATGTGGTCTCACACCTTCTCATTTTGGGAAAGACTGCCTGAGGGTTGGGTTTGATGGAATGTGGTCTCGCACCTTCTCATTTCAGGGAGAGACTGCCTGAGGGTTGGGTTTGATGGAATGTGGTCTCACACCTTCTCATTTCGGGAGAGACTGCCTGAGGGCTGGGTTTGATGGAATGTGGTCTCACACCTTCTCATTTCGGGAGAGAATGCCTGAAGGTTGGGTTTGTTGGAATGTGGTCTCACGCCTTCACATTTCGGGAGAGAATGCCTGAGGGTTGGGTTTGATGGAATGTGGTTTCCCACCTTCCCATTTTGGTAGAGAATGCCTGAGGGTTGGGTTTGATGGAATGTGGTCTCACACCTCCTCATTTCAGGAAGAGACTGCCTGAGGGTTGGGTTTGATGGAATGTGGTCTCACACCTTTTAATTTTGGGAGAGACTGCCTGAGGGTTGAGTTTGATGGAATGTGGTCTCACACCTTCTCATTTCGGGAAAGAATGCCTGAGGGTTGGGTTTGATGGAATGTGGTCTCACACCTTCTCATATCGGGAGAGACTGCCTGAGGGTTGGGTTTAATGGAATGTGGTCTCACACCTTCTCATATCGGGAGACTACTTGAGAGTTGGGTTTTATGGAATGTGGTCTCACACCTCATTTTGGAAGAGACTGCCTGAGGGTTCAGTTTGATGGAATGTGGTCTCACACCTTCTCATTTCGGGAGAGAATGCCTGAGGGTTGGGTTTGATGGATTGTGGTCAGGGAGAGACTGCCTGAGGATTGGGTTTGATGGAATGTGGTCTCACACCTCGTCATTTTGGGAGAGACTGCCTGAGGGTTGGGTTTGATAGAATGTGGTCAGGGAGAGACTGCCTGAGGGTTGGGTTTGATGGAATGTGGTCAGGGAGAGACTGCCTGAGGGTGGACCTTCTCATTTCGGGAGAGACTGCCTGAGGGTTGGGTTTGATGGAATGTGGTCTCACACCTTCTCATTTCAGGGAGAGACTGCCTGAGGGTTGGGTTTAATGGAATGTGGTCTCACACCTCATTTCGGGAGAGACTGCCTGAGGGCTGGGTTTGATGGAATGTGGTCTCACACCTTCTCATTTCGGGAGAGAATGCCTGAAGGTTGGGTTTGATGGAATGTGGTCTCACGCCTTCACATTTCGGGAGAGAATGCCTGAGGGTTGGGTTTGATGGAATGTGGTTTCCCACCTTCCCATTTTGGGAGAGAATGCCTGAGGGTTGGGTTTGATGGAATGTGGTCTCACACCTCCTCATTTCAGGAAGAGACTGCCTGAGGGTTGGGTTTGATGGAATGTGGTCTCACACCTTTTAATTTTGGGAGAGACTGCCTGAGGGTTGAGTTTGATGAATGTGGTCTCACACCTTCTCATTTCGGGAAAGAATGCCTGAGGGTTGGGTTTGATGGAATGTGGTCTCACTGAGGGTTGGGTTTGATGGAATGTGGTTTCCCACCTTCCCATTTTGGGAGAGAATGCCTGAGGGTTGGTTTGATGGAATGTGGTCTCACACCTCCTCATTTCAGGAAGAGACTGCCTGAGGGTTGGGTTTGATGGAATGTGGTCTCACACCTTCTCATTTCAGTAGAGACTGCCTGAGGGTTGGGTTTGATGGAATGTGGTCTCATACCTTCACATTTCAGGAGAGACTGCCTGAGGGTTGGGTTTAATGGAATGTGGTCTCACACCTTCTCATATCGGGAGAGACTACTTGAGGGTTGGGTTTTATGGAATGTGGTCTTACACTTCATTTTGGAAGAGACTGCCTGAGGGTTCAGTTTGATGGAATGTGGTCTCACACCTTCTCATTTCGGGAGAGAATGCCTGAGGGTTGGGTTTGATGGAATGTGGTCTCAGACCTCCTCATTTCAGGGGGAGACTGCCTGAGGGTTGGTTTTAATGGAATGTGGTCTTGCACCTTCTGACTACGGGAGAGACTGCCTGAGGGTTGGCTTTGATGTAATGTGGCCTCACACCTCATTTCGGGAGAGACTGCCTGAGGGTTGGGTTTGATGGAATCTGGTCTCACACCTTCTCATTTAATGGAGAGACTGCCTGAGGGTTGGGTTATTTGGAATGTGGTTTCCCACCATCCCATTTTGGGAGAGAATGCCTGAGGGTTGGGTTTGATGGAATGTGGTCTCACACCTCCTCATTTCAGGAGAGACTGTCTGAGGGTTGGGTTTGATGGAATGTGGTCTTACACCTTCTCATTTTGGGAGAGAATGCCTGAGGGTTGGGTTTGATGGAATGTGGTTTCCCACCTCCTCATTTCAGGGAGTGACTGCCTGGGGTTTGGGTTTTATGGAATGTGGTCTCACACCTCCTCATTTCAGGGAGAGACTGCCTGAGGGTTGGGTTTGATGGAATTTGGTCTCACACCTTCTCATTTTGGGAGAGACTGCCTGAGGGTTGGGTTTGATGGAATGTGGTCTCACACCTCCTCATTTCAGGGAGAGACTGCCTGAGGATTGGGTTTGATGGAATGTGGTCTCACACCTTCTCATTTTGGGAGAGACTGCCTGAGGGTTGTTTTTTTATGGAATGTGGTCTCGCACCTTCTCATTTCGGGAGAGAATGCCTGAGGGTTGGGTTTGATAGAATGTGGTTTCCCACCTTCCCATTTCGGGAGAGAATGCCTGAGGGTTGGGTTTGATGGAATGTGGTCTCACACCTCCTCATTTCAGGAAGAGACTGCCTGAGGGTTGGGTTTGATGGATTGTGGTCAGGGAGAGACTGCCTGAGGATTGGGTTTGATGGAATGTGGTCTCACACCTCGTCATTTTGGGAGAGACTGCCTGAGGGTTGGGTTTGATGGAATGTGGTCAGGGAGAGACTGCCTGAGGGTTGGGTTTGATGGAATGTGGTCAGGGAGAGACTGCCTGGGGGTGGAATGTGGCCTCACACCTTCTCATTTCGGGAGAGACTGCCTGAGGGTTGGGTTTGATGGAATGTGGTCTCACACCTTCTCATTTCAGGGAGAGACTGCCTGAGGGTTGGGTTTAATGGAATGTGGTCTCACACCTTCTCATTTCGGGAGAGACTGCCTGAGGGCTGGGTTTGATGGAATGTGGTCTCACACCTTCTCATTTTGGGAGAGAATGCCTGAAGGTTGGGTTTGATGGAATGTGGTCTCACGCCTTCACATTTCGGGAGAGAATGCCTGAGGGTTGGGTTTGATAGAATGTGGTTTCCCACCTTCCCATTTTGGGAGAGAATGCCTGAGGGTTGGGTTTGATGGAATGTGGTCTCACACCTCCTCATTTCAGGAAGAGACTGCCTGAGGGTTGGGTTTGATGGAATGTGGTCTCACACCTTTTAATTTTGGGAGAGACTGCCTGAGGGTTGAGTTTGATGAATGTGGTCTCACACCTTCTCATTTCGGGAAAGAATGCCTGAGGGTTGGGTTTGATGGAATGTGGTCTCACGCCTTCACATTTCGGGAGAGAATGCCTGAGGGTTGGGTTTGATGGAATGTGGTTTCCCACCTTCCCATTTTGGGAGAGAATGCCTGAGGGTTGGGTTTGATGGAATGTGGTCTCACACCTCCTCATTTCAGGAAGAGACTGCCTGAGGGTTGGGTTTGATGGAATGTGGTCTCACATCTTCTCATTTCAGTAGAGACTGCCTGAGGGTTGGGTTTGATGGAATGTGGTCTCATACCTTCACATTTCAGGAGACTGCCTGAGGGTTGGGTTTAATGGAATGTGGTCTCACACCTTCTCATATCGGGAGAGACTACTTGAGGGTTGGGTTTTATGGAATGTGGTCTCACACCTCATTTTGGAAGAGACTGCCTGAGGGTTCAGTTTGATGGAATGTGGTCTCACACCTTCTCATTTCGGGAAAGAATGCCTGAGGGTTGGGTTTTATAGAATGTGGTCTCACACCTTCTCATTTCGGGAGAGGCTGCCTGAGGGTTGGGTTTGATGGAATGTGTTCTCACACCTTCTCATTTCAGGAGAGACTGCCTGAGGGTTGGGATTGATGGAATGTGGTCTCACACCTTCTCATTTCAGGGAGAGACTGCCTGAGGTTTGGATTTGTTGGAATGTGGTTTCCCACCTTCTCATTTCAGGAGAGAATACTGAGGGTTGGGTTTGATGGAATGTGGCCTCACACCTTCTCATTTCAGGGAGAGACTGCCTGAGGTTTGGATTTGTTGGAATGTGGTTTCCCACCTTCTCATTTCGGGAGAGAATGCCTGAGGGTTGGGTTTGATGGAATGTGGTCAGGGAGAGACTGCCTGAGGGTCGGGTTTGATGAAATGTGGTCTCACACCTCCTCATTTTGGGAGAGACAGCCTGAGGGTTGGGTTTGATGGAATGTGGTCAGGGAGAGACTGCCTGAGGGTTGGGTTTGATGGAATGTGGTCTCACACCTTCTCATATCGGGAGAGACTACTTGAGGGTTGGGTTTGATGGAATGTGGTCTCACGCCTTCACATTTCGGGAGAGACTACTTGAGGGTTGGGTTTATGGAATGTGGTTTCAAACCTTCCCATTTTGGGAGAGAATGCCTGAGGGTTGGGTTTGATGGAATGTGGTCTCACACCTCCTCATTTCAGGAAGAGACTGCCTGAGGGTTGGGTTTGATGGAATGTGATCTCACACCTTTTAATTTTGGGAAAGACTGCCTGAGGGTTGGGTTTGATGGAATGTGGTCTCGCACCTTCTCATTTCAGGGAGAGACTGCCTGAGGGTTGGGTTTGATGGAATGTGGTCTCAAACCTTCTCATTTCGGGAGAGACTGCCTGAGGGCTGGGTTTGATGGAATGTGGTCTCACACCTTCTCATTTCGGGAGAGAATGCCTGAAGGTTGGGTTTGTTGGAATGTGGTCTCACGCCTTCACATTTCGGGAGAGAATGCCTGAGGGTTGGGTTTGATGGAATGTGGTTTCCCACCTTCCCATTTTGGTAGAGAATGCCTGAGGGTTGGGTTTGATGGAATGTGGTCTCACACCTCCTCATTTCAGGAAGAGACTGCCTGAGGGTTGGGTTTGATGGAATGTGGTCTCACACCTTTTAATTTTGGGAGAGACTGCCTGAGGGTTGAGTTTGATGGAATGTGGTCTCACACCTTCTCATTTCGGGAAAGAATGCCTGAGGGTTGGGTTTGATGGAATGTGGTCTCACACCTTCTCATATCGGGAGAGACTGCCTGAGGGTTGGGTTTAATGGAATGTGGTCTCACACCTTCTCATATCGGGAGACTACTTGAGAGTTGGGTTTTATGGAATGTGGTCTCACACCTCATTTTGGAAGAGACTGCCTGAGGGTTCAGTTTGATGGAATGTGGTCTCACACCTCATTTCGGGAGAGAATGCCTGAGGGTTGGGTTTGATGGATTGTGGTCAGGGAGAGACTGCCTGAGGATTGGGTTTGATGGAATGTGGTCTCACACCTCGTCATTTTGGGAGAGACTGCCTGAGGGTTGGGTTTGATAGAATGTGGTCAGGGAGAGACTGCCTGAGGGTTGGGTTTGATGGAATGTGGTCAGGGAGAGACTGCCTGAGGGTGGACCTTCTCATTTCGGGAGAGACTGCCTGAGGGTTGGGTTTGATGGAATGTGGTCTCACACCTTCTCATTTCAGGGAGAGACTGCCTGAGGGTTGGGTTTAATGGAATGTGGTCTCACACCTTCTCATTTCGGGAGAGACTGCCTGAGGGCTGGGTTTGATGGAATGTGGTCTCACACCTTCTCATTTCGGGAGAGAATGCCTGAAGGTTGGGTTTGATGGAATGTGGTCTCACGCCTTCACATTTCGGGAGAGAATGCCTGAGGGTTGGGTTTGATGGAATGTGGTTTCCCACCTTCCCATTTTGGGAGAGAATGCCTGAGGGTTGGGTTTGATGGAATGTGGTCTCACACCTCCTCATTTCAGGAAGAGACTGCCTGAGGGTTGGGTTTGATGGAATGTGGTCTCACACCTTTTAATTTTGGGAGAGACTGCCTGACGGTTGAGTTTGATGAATGTGGTCTCACACCTTCTCATTTCGGGAAAGAATGCCTGAGGGTTGGGTTTGATGGAATGTGGTCTCACTGAGGGTTGGGTTTGATGGAATGTGGTTTCCCACCTTCCCATTTTGGGAGAGAATGCCTGAGGGTTGGTTTGATGGAATGTGGTCTCACACCTCCTCATTTCAGGAAGAGACTGCCTGAGGGTTGGGTTTGATGGAATGTGGTCTCACACCTTCTCATTTCAGTAGAGACTGCCTGAGGGTTGGGTTTGATGGAATGTGGTCTCATACCTTCACATTTCAGGAGAGACTGCCTGAGGGTTGGGTTTAATGGAATGTGGTCTCACACCTTCTCATATCGGGAGAGACTACTTGAGGGTTGGGTTTTATGGAATGTGGTCTTACACCTCATTTTGGAAGAGACTGCCTGAGGGTTCAGTTTGATGGAATGTGGTCTCACACCTTCTCATTTCGGGAGAGAATGCCTGAGGGTTGGGTTTGATGGAATGTGGTCTCAGACCTCCTCATTTCAGGGGGAGACTGCCTGAGGGTTGGTTTTGATGGAATGTGGTCTTGCACCTTCTGACTACGGGAGAGACTGCCTGAGGGTTGGCTTTGATGTAATGTGGCCTCACACCTCATTTCGGGAGAGACTGCCTGAGGGTTGGGTTTGATGGAATCTGGTCTCACACCTTCTCATTTAATGGAGAGACTGCCTGAGGGTTGGGTTATTTGGAATGTGGTTTCCCACCATCCCATTTTGGGAGAGAATGCCTGAGGGTTGGGTTTGATGGAATGTGGTCTCACACCTCCTCATTTCAGGAGAGACTGTCTGAGGGTTGGGTTTGATGGAATGTGGTCTTACACCTTCTCATTTTGGGAGAGAATGCCTGAGGGTTGGGTTTGATGGAATGTGGTTTCCCACCTCCTCATTTCAGGGAGTGACTGCCTGGGGTTTGGGTTTTATGGAATGTGGTCTCACACCTCCTCATTTCAGGGAGAGACTGCCTGAGGGTTGGGTTTGATGGAATTTGGTCTCACACCTTCTCATTTTGGGAGAGACTGCCTGAGGGTTGGGTTTGATGGAATGTGGTCTCACACCTCCTCATTTCAGGGAGAGACTGCCTGAGGATTGGGTTTGATGGAATGTGGTCTCACACCTTCTCATTTTGGGAGAGACTGCCTGAGGGTTGTTTTTTTATGGAATGTGGTCTCACACCTTCTCATTTCGGGAGAGACTGCCTGAGGTTTGGATTTGTTGGAATGTGGTTTCCCACCTTCTCATTTCAGGAGAGAATGCCTGAGGATTGGGTTTGATGGAATGTGGTCTTTGACCTCCTCATTTCAGAGAGAGACTGCCTGAGGGTTGGTTTTGATGGAATGTGGTCTTGCACCTTCTCACTACGGGAGAGACTGCATGAGGGTTGGCTTTGATGGAATGTGGCCTCACACCTTCTCATTTCGGGAGAGACTGCCTGAGGGTTGGGTTTGATGGAATCTGGTCTCACACCTCATTTAATGGAGAGACTACCTGAGCGTTGGGTTATTTGGAATGTGGTTTCCCACCTTCCCATTTCAGGAGAGAATGCCTGAGGGTTGGGTTTGATGGAATGTGGTCTCACACCTCCTCATTTCAGGAGAGACTGTCTGAGGGTTGGGCTTGATGGAATGTGGTCTTACACCTTCTCATTTCGGGAGAGAATTCCTGAGGGTTGGGTTTGATGGAATGTGGTTTCCCACCTCCTCATTTCAGGGAGTGACTGCCTGGGGTTTGGGTTTTAGGGAATGTGGTCTCACACCTCCTCCTTTCAGGGAGAGACTGCCTGAGGGTTAGGTTTGATGGAATTTGGTCTCACACCTTCTCATTTTGGGAGAGACTGCCTGAGGGTTGGGTTTGATGGAATGTGGTCTCACACCTCCTCATTTCAGGGAGAGCCTGCCTGAGGGTTGGATTTGATGGAATGTGGTCTCACACCTTCTAATTTCAGGAGAGACTGCCTGAGGGTTGGGTTTGATAGAATGTGGTCTCACACCTTCTCATTTCGGGAGAGACTGCCTGAGGGTTGGGTTTGATAGAATGTGGTCTCCCACCTTCTCATTTCGGGAGAGAATGCCTGAGGGTTGGGTTTTGTAGGAATCTGGTCTCACGCCTTCTCATTTCAGGGAGAGACTGCCTAAGGGTTTGGTTTGATGGAATGTGATCTCACACCTTCTCATTTCGGGAGAGACTGCCTGAGGGTTGGGTTTGATGGAATGTGGTCTCAGGCCTTCTCATTTCAGGGAGAGAATGCCTGAGGTTTAGGTTTGATAAACACCTGCAGTTTTCTTAAGACATTAAAAAGGCATCTCTAAGATAAATGTTGCACAGGATCCTTCTTCCTATGTAGACCCCCTGGGGGATGGTCAATACCCCCGGGCTTATATTAGGCCCCTCCCTACTAGTTCCATCTTAGGCTAGTGAACTAAAAGTCGCAGCAAAGGTCGGACAAATCAAATGCTTCAATTATTCCTGAGCTCTCTGAAGACCCTAATGGACAAAACCAATGTTCCAAGGATTGGCGCACAAAGAAGTTCCCAACCTGACCTTCATACCTGCGCTGTTCAGCAGGGGGCAGTTCAGTGCTCTTCAGGAGGGAGCATGGGGAACACTGTCCAGTAGGGGGCAGTGCAGTGGTCTTCAGCAGGGAGCACGGGGAGCACTGTTCAGTAGGGAGCAGTGCAGTGTTCTTCAGCAGGGAGCACGGGGAGCACTGTCCAGTAGGGGGCAGTTCAGTGTTCTTCAGCAAGGAGTCCTGGGGAACACTGTTCAGTAGGGGGCAGTGCAGTGCTCTTCAGCAGGGAGCACGGGGGGACACTGTCCAGTAGGGGGCAGTGCAGTGTTCTTCAGCAGGGAGCCCTGGGGAACACTGTCCAGTAGGAGGCAGTGCAGTGTTCTTCAAGGGAGAACGGGGGAACACTGTCCAGTAGGGGGCAGCGCAGTGTTCTTCAGCAGGGAGCACGGGGGAACACTGTTCAGTAGGAGGCAGTGCAGTGTTCTTCAGCAGGGAGCCCTGTGGGAACACTGCTCAGTAGGAGGCAGTGCAGTGTTCTTCAGTAGGGAGCCCTGGGGAACACTGTTCAGTAAGGGGCAGTGCAGTGCTCTTCAGCAGGGAGCGCTGGGGAACACTGTTCAGTAGGGAGCAATGCAGTGCTCTTCAGCAGGGAGCCCTGGGGAACACTGTTCAGTAGGGAGCAGTGCAGTGCTCTTCAGCAGGGAGTGCTGGGAAACACTGTTCAGTAGGGGGCAGTTCAGTGTTCTTCAGCAGGGAACCCTGGGGAACACTGTACAGTAGGGGGCAGTGCAGTGCTCTTCAGCAGGGAGCACGGGGAATACTGTCCAGTAGGGGCAGTGCAGTGTTCTTCAGCAGGGAGCACGGGGGAACACTGTCCAGTAGGGGGCAGTGCAGTGTTCTTCAGTAGGGAGCACTGGGGACTAGTCTTCAGTTGAGAGCAGTCAGTGTTCTTCAGCAGGGAGCTGGGGGAACACTGTTCAGTAGGGGGCAGTGCAGTGTTCTTCAGCAGGGAGCACTGGGGAACAATGTCCAGTAGGGACAGTGCAGTGTTCTTCTGCAGGGAGCCCTGGGGAACACTGTTCAGTAGGGAGCAGTGCAGTGCTCTTCAGCAGGGAGCGCTGGGGAACACTGTTCAGTAGGGAGCAGTGCAGTGCTCTTCAGCAGGGAGCCTTGGGGAACACTGTTCAGTAAGGGGCAGTGTAGTGCTCTTCAGCAGGGATCCCTGGGGAACCCTGTTCAGTAGGAGGCAGTGCAGTGTTCTTCAGCAGGGAGCCCTGTGGGAACACTGCTCAGTAGGAGGCAGTGCAGTGTTCTTCAGTAGGGAGCCCTGGGGAACACTGTTCAGTAAGGGGCAGTGCAGTGCTCTTCAGCAGGGAGCGCTGGGGAACACTGTTCAGTAGGGAGCAGTGCAGTGCTCTTCAGCAGGGAGCGCTGGGGAAAACTGTTCCATAGGGGGCAGTGCAGTGTTCTTCAGCAGGGAGCCCTGGGGAATACTGTTCAGTAGGGAGCAGTGCAGTGCTCTTCAGTAGGGAGCCCTTGGGAACACTGTTTAGTAGGGGGCACTGGGGAACACCGACCAGTAGCAAGTTACCTTCATTATGTAAATAAATGACCCCCCCCAGTTTGCTTAACAGCTCTTAAGTGCGTGTGGAGGGTGCTGGCTCCCTACTGTTTGCCTGCCACGAGAAGCCCCTGCAAGGAAGGGCTAGCAGTATGCAGATATTCCCTCTGAAACTGAAGGCTAGGTCCCTTTCAGTGCAGGTCTGCTGGCCACTGACCTCTAGGCCCTGAAATCACCCCGGAGAGGAGGGCAAATAGCAGCAAGTGCCGGCCGCCCTGCCTTGCCCGGAAGGCTTCCTCCCTGCATGCATTGCTTTCACTGCATGTTCAATTTAAGTTCTCCGTCCCTACCGTGAGTCACCCGTATTGCACCAGACACTTACTTATGGGGCAACTGAGTGATCCCCAGCAGTGCCCTCACTCAAGTACAGTATTTCCAGACTGCTGGGACTCTGCTCTGGCGAGCCCTGGCCCACTTAAAGCCCTGGATCCACTTCCTAACCTCTCTCTGTTCCTCACCCATCCTCTGCTGCCTCCCAACCCCCTTCCTTTCCATTCATCCTTCCTTACTATTTTCCCTCCCTACCCCCTGAAACTAAGGCTATAAACACAATGCAGGGCTTTACATCTGTGCTAAAGAACCACATCCTATGTGTTGAATGGTCGTTGGAGACACAGAAAGGCATCATATCCCCCCTCTGGTCGTCAGCCCCACCCCCACTTGGCTTACATGTGAATTGTGTGTGTTCCCATTCACGGTTCCCAAATTTCCACTGCATCCGCCTGGTTCAAGCTGTGTTCACATGTCAAAACTAATTCACTGCAAAGGTTCCAGCCCTGGAAAGGGCCCCCAGCGGCATGAAGCCGTGTGCAGTGTCTTTCACTCAAACCACTATGCTCTCTCTCTCATACACCAGGGCTTTAAGTGGGCCGGGGCCTGCCGTCCCACCACACGCAACATTGGCGGGATGCATTATCCCGTCGCGGCGGCAGCCGCGACGGGAGATGCGCCTGCCATGAAGTCAGGCGATCTGACAGAAGTGGCAGCCAACCACAGCGATGCTGTGCCTGGCTGCCACTTCTGTAAGTCATAGTAACTGCCTCTGGTGACCTCTCGCGCGAGGAGTCACCAGAGGCAGTTACTGTCCCTTTGTTTCCCCAGGTCGCCGAGGCGTCTTTAACCCTCGGCGAACCTGGGGATTCCTTGACATGTTTCGAGGTTTATGAAAGAAGGCTTGAAAAGTACACAATTCAAGCCATCTTTTATAAAGCTTTGCCGACGGACAATTTTGTCCGTAGTCAAAGCTTTATAAAAGATGGCTTGAATTGTGTACTTTCAAAGCCATCTTTTATAAAACCGAAATGTTTAAAAAAAAATGGCCTGAAAAGTAGGCAAACCGTAAGGTATGCACACACACACATATATATATATGCATGTTATATATCTGTGTGCGTACCTTACTATGGTTTGTGTACTTTGCAAGCCATCTTTTCTAAACATAGAAATACATATTTCTATGTTTAGAAAAGATGGCTTGCAAAGTACACAAACCATAGTAAGGTACGCACACAGATATATAACATGCATATATATGTATGTGCATACCTTACGATTTGCGTACATTTTAGGCCACGCCCCCCACAAGCCACGCCCCCAAATGAGGGCCCCCCCTCGATTTCTTACCCCACTTAGAGCCCTGTCATACACACTAAACAAATGGACGCATTGCTCTGCATGTAATGAATTTGGTGCAATGGAAAGTCCCAGGCTGTCAGAATGTCCTCGCTGCTGTGTTATTCAGCTCAGAGAAAACAACAAAGGCTCTTGACTGGAAAGTTCTGCAGCGTTTCCCGCCACGTCCCACACGGGTTTCCCTTCAGCACGTGCAGCCCCTCCCTTCCTGCCACGGACACAGACTTCCGGGCTCCTTGAGGGCTGCGTGCCTGAGGCTCCACCCCAGCTACTCCTTGCTCATTGGCCATCTCCTGAGCCCTGAGTCAGTGAGGGCGTGGTCATGGTGGCCCACGTGCTCCACACCATGAAATATTCCCACTCTGACGCCCTGCACGCTGAGTGAGGCCTTCCCATTGCCAGCTGTGGAAGAGTAATCATTCAGCACCAGGAAACCAGCGCAGGCGCCTCCCGACCCCAGAACCCGAGGCCTCTGGGAGCGCGTCCCAGATCATGACCGACTGACCCGTGCATGACCGTGAATGCAACACAGCGCTACCCTGTGCACGCCTTATCCCAAACACAGGGCATGGACACTAACGATGCAGGCAAAGGGCCTCATTAGGAGATGGCGGGTGCGGTATTAACGTGCTAGTAGTTCAGATACCGCATCGGCCAACTCTGAGTTTCCTGGTGGGGTGATCGGAATTACCTTCAGCTTGGACCTGGAGGTAATTTCCGGCAACGCAACAATGAAAAACTAGCGGTATTACCAGTGTCCTCAATACCCGCAACACGCCCCATGGGGTCCTAGTGGACTTCATGGAATGGGGAGTAACTACCCTTGCTGGCTCTCGGAATCTCGTGGTAGTTCTGCCAGAGTGAATACCGGGAACGGTTATTCCGTTATGTGGTATCCGTAGGGATACCACCAAACCTGTAATGAGGTCCATAATATTTGTGCTCACAATGTTATTGTTGTTTCATTTACATTCATTCCAAAACACCACTGTAGGCCCTGAGACTTTGCTGCGTCTCTATATAGGTGTTTGCGCATTCTCCCGCACATGTTTGAAGAAGTAAGTCTTCATCAGGAGAAAAAATCCATATAATCTAAAAAGCAGTAGAAACTCATTGGGCCTCATTAGGAGTGCTGCGGTAAGGCAACAACGGCGCCGGTAGTCCTACCGGTGCCGTTGTTACCTCGCCGCAACATTCCGAGTTTGCTCGCGGGTGCCGCTCTGGACGCCTGATCAGACCAGCGCCAG
Source organism: Ambystoma mexicanum (assembly GCF_040938575.1). NCBI lineage: Eukaryota > Metazoa > Chordata > Amphibia > Caudata > Ambystomatidae > Ambystoma > Ambystoma mexicanum. The sequence continues at coordinate 1,469,154,720 of NC_090924.1, read as the reverse complement.
ACCATGGTAGCAGCGCTACTGTTATCAACGGTACCGCTGCTACCATCCTCCCCATTCCCATTGAGCCTTATGGGGGCTCAAATGGGAATGGGGACGTACCGGGTCCGGGTCCCACGAATGGGAATTACCGGGCCCTCCAATTATTAAGAGCATGGCTACCTTCAAACTCGTAATGAGGCCCATGCCTCAGATTTACTGCCAAACTCTTTTCCCTTTCCCGCCACTCGGTCCAGCAGAATTACCGCCGGATTCTAAGTGGTGATAAGGGGGTGTTAAGCCCCATTTTTGGAGTCCGTAGCACTGTAGGGGTTTTCTCGGATTTACTGCAAGTGGAATTCGGCAGGGGTAAATTCTACCATTTTTGGTGGTAAAGTCAGGGATTTACCTCAGTCAGGGTGCTGGAGGTAAATACTCCACTACACCCAGAAACCTGGGCTTTGGTTGCATGGTAAATGCAGTGGTAATTCAAAAATCACCGAAAAGTGGCTGTGACAGAATCATCGGCAAGAATTGGCCCCAAGTAATGAGGCCCCATAAAACCTTTTTTAATTTTACATTAAACAATGCAACTGTTTACGAGATATACAAACAGCAAATTCCACATTTACAAAGTTCGTCAATTTGGTTTTACACTTCAAGCTGAAAGAAAGGATGTTATGGGTTAATAAACACACCTTGCATTTACACTCATCACCAAAGTCACTGGTTGGGGCAGCTAAGGGATGGCATATGTGTCTGTGTGTCAACAACATGTACCCATTGCCAATACCCTAATGCAGGGGTCTAGAAACTGTGGGCTCTCCAGATGTTTATGACTGCAACTTCCATCAGCCCTATCCATCCTAGTCAGGGGTGAAGGATCATGGGAGTTGTAGGCCAATGCGCTTGGAGAGCACAGGTGCAGATGCCTGCCCCAATGTATCCCGATCCCGCATCACAAAAGACACAAGGGATTGAAGCTCAGCTCGGATGCACCGTAAATGCAGGTGACGACTGGAAGACGCAGCAATAGAGGGCGGCAAGACAGGCAAAGGAAAGGGGCAGGGGATGCCCCATATAACGGGCAGTTGTCCTGCGGCAGGTAGTTTCCAGCCCCTGCGAAAGGACGCCTGCTGGCAGACAAAGGAAGGATTTCGTTTGCGTGCAGTTCCTGACCTGGATGAGGATGGTTTCCAGTGGCGGTAATGCTGTGCAGTCCATGACCACGATGATGATGTTTTCCAGTTGGGCTGATCAAGGATGCCGTGCAGTGTTCCCGACCCAGAGGAAGACGGTTTCCAGTTGTGGCGCGGGTTCCAGCAAGGAGGAACTTCGCAGCAGCCAGGAATGGGCGTTGGGTAAGGAGCAGGTTCAGCTGTTAGAACATGTGCGGGGAATGCTTTGGGGGGCGTTTTCACAGTGGACACGGCCGTTAGCTCGGGCGGCAGGCAGGGCCGTCACGAGGGAGGTGCAGGGGGGCAAACTGCCCCAGGTCTCGCGCTCAGGGGGGGCCTCACGGCCGCCTGGATGACATTTCATCTTGGGAGCTGCGAGGTGTCATTAGGATTGAAAAAAAGGATTAAAAAAAACAAAGTTAGACGAACACACAGCATGATGGGGGTGGGGCGCAGAGGGCCATGGCCCACGGGGGATATAGTGGGCACTAGGCAGTTGGCACCGGCGGCACTGTACAATGTAACAGTTTGCTGGCGCCCCGTCTGTTACATATGCCCGGGGGCCCCACACACGCAGGCATTCATGCAGGCACACAAGGAGGACGCGGGACGCGATGTTGGTTCGTCCGCGTCCCGGCGGGAACTGCCGCACGGGCGCACTTTATTGCAGCCGCGCATGCGCGGGCCACAACGAGGCTCGCGCATGCGCGCTATCCATAACTCGGGACGTCACATCCCTTTTCAACTTTAACAAAAATAGAACATAAACCTGCGGGGTGCATGGTCCCCAATGCAATTGGTGGCCTTGAACACAGCCTTTAGCAATTACACTTACGTCCCATCAGGTCTCCTCGGCTTAGTCCCCCGAGTCCAGGACATAGTCCTTGAGATAGCCTGGCAGCCTCCGCTCTCGGTGGACTGGATATCTCGGTGGGGTCCCAGGCCGCGTGGGGCAGCCGGGTCCGGCTCCAGCTGGGGCTTGGTGCCCGCTCTCGCCTTGATCGGCGTGTGGTTCCTCCGTGCTTGTGGCTTCCTCCGGTACTTCATTCTCGACTGGATTTTCAATTCTCTTGAATAACGACCGGTTGCGTGTAACAGTCCCTCGATCGCAGGCCGCCGTTACCATCGTGCCCTTCACGTGTGTTACCTTCCACGGGCGTGGCTCAAAGGGGAGGGACAGTTTGCCTTCAGGGTGTCGATTCCTGACCAACACCGTGTCCCCTACCTGCATTTCCTTTTCCTGTAGCCCTCGTCGTTCACTTTCCTTTTCGTTGCGCCTGACTCGCTCTTCCCGAATCTTCTCATTGTCAATAACTCCGGGTGTTCGGCCTTCTTCCTCCGGTAGCAGTCCCCTTGGGCATCGTCCAAATACTGCTTCCGCGGGAGCCACTCCCGTGGACTGGTGAGGTGTCGTGCGGTATTCCCTAAGAAATTCCACGAGCTTTCTCTCCAGGTCTGCCCCGCTGCTGGCGGATATTCGTAGGACTTTGTTAAGGGTCCGCATCATCCTTTCGGCTTCCCCATTGGCCCGTGGCCAGAGTGGGGAGACCCGGCGATGTTGGATTCCTCTTTCCTTGAGGTAGGTGGCGAACTGGTTGCCAGTGAACGGCGGGCCGTTGTCCGAGCATATGAGGTCTGGGAACCCGTGTGTGGCAAACATCTTGTCTAGTGCCTTCGTTGAGAATTCAGTCGCCGTTGATTCAACTATCTCTACCTCGGGGTATCGTGACCATTGGTCCACCGCTACCAGAAAGTACATACCCCGTCCTGTTGACCCAAAGTGTACATGTACCGTCCCCCATGGTTTTTGGCTGCGTTCCATGGACCGGATCGGCGGAGCTCTGTCGCCTGGGGTCGCGGCCTGGCACGCCAGACATCTTTTCACAAAGTTCTCTACCATTTTCTCCAAATCCGGGAACCATACTTTGGCTCTTAACCGTGCCTTTGTTTTGACCACTCCCTGGTGGCCGACATGCGCTAGCTCTAGCATCCGGGTCCTCAGCGTCCTTGGCACGACAATTTGGCGTCCTCTCAGTATGAGCCCGTCGTCCGAGATGGAGAGGTCCTCTCGCACCTTCCAGAGCGCTTGGAGGTCCCTCTGGGCCACTTCTTGTCGGCGTGAATTGTCCCGCAGCACCTCTTTCCAGTCGCCGCTTCTTATTGCCATTCGGACAATGCCGAAGACCTCATCGTTGGCCGATTCCGTCGATATGACTGCTCTTGATATCGCCGTCGGAAGAGATCCTTCCACCACTTGACACAGTAGTCCGTGACAGTCACTCGCGCCAATGTCCGTATCCGGATCCTCTTTGTTGGGGTGGCGTGATAGATAGTCTGCCGGATTGTTGGTGCCTGGCCTGTATATCAGTCGTACCCCATACTCCATCAGCGCCAGCATCCACCTTTCAATCCTGGGTGGTGGTTTCGATGACACGCCGGCTAGTATCGGTAATAACGGCTTGTGGTCCGTCACGACCACAACAGGTTTGCCCAAGATGTATAGGCGGAAATGGCGGCAGCCCCACAGGATGGCTAGTGCTTCCCTTTCAATCTCCAGAATCATTCCACGTGGTTTGCAAACCTCGCATTTTGCAGACGACGCAGTCGTTGGAGTCAGAGATGAAGTCGTTAAGTGAAATGACTTCAGTGCCTGGACTCCAGCGCTTGTGCAGCACTTGTGTTGGATTTCGCTGTGGCCTGGTCCCAGGGTCCTTGGATGATCACAGCAGCGCCTGTAGGGGCCAATAGGCTACAGCAGAAGGTAAGGTATCCGAATTTGGTGAGTGAGGGTCAAGTGCTAAAAATCAAAGAGGGGGACTCATCAACAAACGCAATGGGATGTGTCACCATAAATTAACGTATGAAGGTGAAATATGCACATTTCATTAAATTGGCTTTGCATAACCACTCAAATTGTACAGGACGAATGGATTTGCCTTTCACAAAATCAACACACACAACAAAAAAAGAGAGAATATTTTCATCTAATAGTGTTTTTGAAAAGGTTAAAAGGTGAGCATGTTTAAAACTCCAAAACCAATACAAATGTTTTCCCTGGAGTTTGCAGGACTGAAATGGGACATTTCACCTTTAGTTGTTAGTTATTTTTCATCAGGTCATATAATGCAGTAGTGAAGTGTCCGGCCTGCAAACCTGCTGAGGACTTTCAAAGAGGACATTCAATGTTTCTCATTTTAGATGGGGGGGACTGAGTCCACCCTCTTAAAAAAGTGGGTGGACTCTGTCCACCCACATGTACCCTCAACTTGGGCCCTGGGTGAATCAATGGCAACCCGTGTGTGTGGTCAGCACCATCAGCTTGTAAACTATAAGTCCCAGAATGCAACACAAAGATAGATATGCATATTCGTTGTCCCAAACTTCCAGCTGATAGTTACATAGCATTCAACCTTACCAAGGTGGGTGAAAACACCAGATTTCTTTGTTTTGGACAGGGTGAGAGCCTAATAAAGTGAATGGGCGTATAGAGGGCTTGGCTAGTGAGGCTGATGATTGTAAGGAGGGTGACACCTATGATAACGCTAATACGGCCTTCTGTTTTTCGAATACATTGGGTTGGTATCTATTAGATTTTGCTCGCGTTTCACACCTCTTTCAGTTTATCGACTGTAAGATCATTAGATTCACTTTTCTCATAATATGTACAGTTATGTGGATCTGCCACGTGCACAGATGCACTGCTGCCAACTGAAAACCACCACTCAGAGCCTAGAAGGCTCACTTTTAGGCATTCCTATGGTGGAAATGAAACAAACAGCATATCTAGGTGTGCTCCATCAAGCTGCAATTGATGGACCCCTTCCGGCCTTCACTTCCCTGGGGTACAAATAAGTGTTATCACCTTGTTGTCTTTTGACACCAGTTCCTCCTCATCACCCACCTGCTGACAAAGTAGGATTTAAAGATTTTCAGTGGGCATTTAGTGTTTCAGGTCCCTGCTAGCTGGCTGTTTCGCCAGGCCTTTCAGCTCTTTCAGTTGAAAGTGGCTCCAGGGGACCCCAGCAAATGCCCCCATGTTGCCATTCAGCAGTTTTCTAACATGCCAATATATTCCTTTCTATATTCCTTTCATTCTGGGGCTTAAAATGAGCGCTTTCAAATGCTTGTCTTACAGGTGCGTTTGCTGGAACCCTTTCAGCGGTCACTTCCCTGAGGTACACAGAATTGTTATCTCCACATTGCCTTTTAACACTGGTTCCCCCACATCAGCCAACTTCTGACAAAGGGGAATTTTAAGATTTTCAGTGGGAATTTTGTGTTTCAGCTCCCTGCTGGCTTGCTGCCTTGTGATAATTAGTGGCTATTAACTCCTGTTTTTTTTTTTGTCTCCATTATAATGTATGCACCCAACGGGGGCCTGAGACTGTTTTCCGCTCTAAGCAATGGGGGCCCCCAACCGTCATGTTGAAATGGGCCCCAACTCATCTTCAGACAGGCCTAGGTAAAGAAAACATAAGTGTTATCAGGTGGCTAGACTGGCCTACAATATTGGGCAGTCTAGCCAGCAATAACACTCATGGTGCACAGCTGGTCTGTATATACGTTCCATGGCATGTTTCTTTTTTTTTTTTACTGGCTGTGAATCCTTATATGATAATGCTGGCCCAGATGTCTTTGGGTTCAGCGCGCTTTACAAATGCCAAATAAATAAATAAATCAAATATGTTGGTTCAGCCTGCATGGACATGTATTCGAACAGCCAGCATGAACATGTTTTCATACTGGTGCATGATGTGGGCAAAGGCAGCATTAAATGCAATGGAAAATCCTCCTGTGCATGTTTCGTGACTTACATCTACTGAGCTTGTCCGTGGGCTACCATACAAAACCAATCGCAAACTCTATGGCTTTTCACTCTAATTTATAAACAATTTTAATTTGCTTCAAAACAATTTTGGGGGCGGAAAACCTTCTCAAGCACCCCTTGTTTGGGCTCCCTCACAGTGCTCTGTCAATCCCACATAATTGGTGTACACATTTACGCTACTTCAGTAAAAAAATTCATCAACTACCACTGAACACCATCTACCTGTCACTGTGTATGATGTGTGTTTTAATGCACACAAAGGGGCAGGGCGCTCCTTCCTAAAGCTGGCATCACGCACCCCCCGCCGTCATGCCATCCTATATATATTTATGCATATGGCAAAATTGTTATTCTGGAGGGAACTTGTCTTTAGTACAGAATCATAACTTTGCTGTAGTTGATTTTCTGTCATAATAATGAACCATATTTGGGTCCCTGCACACAAACTCAATGGGCAATTTCTTGCATCTCCTGTTTGCGGCTGCAACTCTGGCCCAGTGCAAGAAATTACAAGGGGGCCTCACCAAATGTTTTGCCCCCGGCCTCACCACACGTTGTGACAGCCCTGAGCACAGATGGTTTGGAGGGGGAGAGGTCTTAGGCAATGGTCAAATTAACTTTTCAGTTTTAAGAAGGGGGGTTGAGCGCTGGCGTTTTAAAACAGGGAGTCGTGCTCTGTGGATCAAAGTAGATGGTGGAGTGTACAGTTAGGGTAGCACCCCTGTTCTCACTTCGAGTACAGTAGTGAAAGGAAAGGAAGCACGCCGAGCTGGGGGTAGACGTTAACTGTCAGGAAGGCCAGTTTTGATTTGAGTCTTGTAACAGCACTTCTTACTAGCAACGGTGCGTCAGTAACAGAGCTAAAGGATATTATGTGCTCCGCGGCTCACGGTAAGTGTGCACTTGGAAGGGCGCTAATGTACACAGAACGCTGGGACTAGTTACGGCCACAAAGGCCAGAAGACAATTTAAGGGTTTACCTAGCAACATCAGTACTAGAATGAAGAATGCGGCATTAGGATTACTGATGTTCAAGTAAGGCCAAACCTGGTTCTTTAACATAGCAGCTGACACGGGATAGTAGGTTTTCTGGAGTTTTGATTGTTTGATTGGAGGCCATGTGTCAGGCATTACCACCACCATCAGGCATACAGTGGGGTACATTGTTAAACATTGGGAATGGGGTTCTGATGAACAGGGCGGCAAGGCCAAACCAGCCATTCATCCTTCCGGATAAGCAAGTAGCAGTGGCTGAGGGTGGCCGAAAGGAAACAAGGACAAGTCAGATTGTCTGGGTCTGGAGCAGCACCCCACCAGCCTGGTTTGTCTGCAGGGAGGCAGTCTGCTGGGTCGATGGCAGGGGAACGTTGGCCTGCCGAAGGAATGGAAAGGTCCCACCCGCAGAGGATTAGGGTGGGAAGGTGGGCCTTACATGATAAGTAAAATGGAAAGGGGGAGCCTATTTTTTGAAAGTTCAAAGGTGAAAAGGGCTTTATTAGAGGAAAGAAGAGGTCATCTCCACCGGTCGGAGACGGCACTACGCCAGCACAAGATCGCCGGCAAGGGGCGTCAGTCCGAGGATTAGCGTGGGGGAGGTTGTGTTTACATGACAAGTAAAAATGCAATCTGGGCTAAGACAAGGGGGAAAGAAGGCAACATTGAAATTCTAACAAAGGACTAAAACTCAGCTTCACCCGTCAAGAATGGCGCTCCCCCAGATGGTAACTCCTGCAAGGGCAGGCAGAGCAAGGTTAAGTTGGTGGGGGAGCATTAGACTAATAAAGGAGGAGAAGAATTTCTATGGGTGGAGTATGTCGAACAAATTGACCTCACAGAGGGGGTAAGCCAGGAGCCGGTGGTTTGAGATCAGTCAAGGAAATGGGTTAGGGGCTGAAGTGTTCCCCAAACCAGGCACAACGTGGTCAAAGGTAAAGTCCCTGGTTGAATATACAAAAGAGTGCATTGGCCAACATGGGGCATGTAAAATTTAAAATAAATTTAAAAAAGTGGGCACAAAGAACACTAAGCTCCTGGAGAGGTTTTTCACAGAGCAGGCATGGGCCAATTAACTCAAAATTCCCGGAGTATTAACTAGAGGAAGGCAGACATTAGTCAGCATGGGGGATGGAGCTCCTTGGTTGGAAATCGGCACAAAACTCTTGGAAATGTAAAATGAGGAAAGGAGGAAGCCACGGTGGACAGTAACCCACCTGTGGCGTGGTGGTGTTTGGGCGACCAAGCACAAGAGACAGACTCCAAATGAGCCAGGAGAAGGCCGGAAGGGTCTTTGCTCTTTTCGGAACCAGCGCCTCTTGGGAAGCTAAGTGGCAGGGCGTCTGGTGGTAACAATAAGGGCTCAGCTTCCCCCAAAGAAACGGCACTCTCCCCGCCCAGGAACACCTGCAAGGGCAGGCGAGGCACAGACACGAAGGGTTGGGAGAGTTGTGCCTATGGAGGACTTTGTGGAAAGAAAGGGGGAAGCAGGTTGTTGGTCACGGAGCAGTCGCCGCATCTTCAGAACTATTTTCACTAATGTGTGCAGTGTTTTTTATGATGTTGTGAAAATAAATCTGCAGCCGTTTTATGCCAAAAAAAAAAAGAAGACAAGCCTCATTCTGCACATTGCTGGGGGACAAAGAATGAGCATGTACAATGTTATTGGTGCAAAATGGAGAGCACAGGTTTTACACCTGACATGCAACACCGCGGACCTTGACCAAAAATGGCTCAGATTTATTCTGCCAACTTCTTTTGCTTGAATTTTAAGCATCGAAATTTAGTTGGCCAATTGGGGCAGGTAATATTGACGGAGTTCCGATTGAGGGAGGGGTCGTATAAGTAGTGGGGGAGTTTAAGCAAAGAAATGATCACACACGTGATCAAGGTGCTATTTCCGGGCACAAAGCGCATGGGTGAGCATTATTCCGTGCATGGGGTGAGGCATTCCCCGGGGTCCCTCGGGGCTGCCCTGGCGCTGTAACTTCCAGTGGCCGCTCCACAACAGTTAGGAATATAATTAAGAATTCAATGACCCCAGAAAGAATGAAGCACTCCCAGCTTATATTACATTCCATTGCAGACGAGGGCCTGACTCTTCCAATCTCACCCGTGATGCATGACCCAATCCAGCCCAGACCTGACTACTGTACTTGCAGTGTGGAAGGCACGCAGTGCTCGCTCCCGCACAGCCGGTGTGCGGTGCTCGATCCCGTTCTATATCACATCAACCTTACCTCACAAGAAATAAGTCTCACACATGCCAGACTCAATAAACCACACGCGTGCCCCATTTCCGGCCAAACTGGACACATTCCATGCCCAGCTGTCGTGCATCCTAGCACAGGTCTTAGCCATGCCTGACTTCCAGTACACAGGTGCATGACGGGCCAATGGTTGAGTGTGTATGATCACCCAGGCAGGCTCTCACCCGTGCCCCCGCATTACCTCACCACTGACCCACCTGAATCTATACTTCTGACTAACAGGTACATTCCTGACCCGGGTTTAACACAGGACTGATCCATGCCTGGACCACTTCTGACACTAGCCTTGCTCAGGCTCCTCCACGCCTACTGAGTCCTAGTCTGAGCTAAATATGACTTCAGTCTGAACCATACAGCGCCCATGGATCGGACCGATCACAGCACCACGCTCTCAAACCAGGATGACCTGGAGACTGATCACAGCACCACACTCACAAACCAGGATAAACTGGAGACCGATTAGAGCACCACACTCTCAAACCAGGATGAACTGGAGACTGATCAGAACACCACACTCACAAACCAGGATGAACTGGAGACTGATCACAGCACCACACTCAGAAACCAGGATAAACTGGAGACTGATCAAAGCACCACACTCACTGACCAGGATGAACTGGAGACCGATCAGAGCACCCCACTCACAAACCAGGATGACCTGGAGACAGATCACAGCACCACACTCACAAACCAGGATGAACTGGAGAATGATAAGAGAACCACCCTCTCAAACCAGGATGAACTGGAGACTGATTAGAACACCACACTCACAAACCAGGATGAGCTGGAGACTGATCACAGCACCACAATCACAAACCAGGATAAACTGGAGACCGATCTCAGCACCACGCTCTCAAACCAGGAGGAACTGGAGACTGATCAGAACACCACACTCACAAAGCAGGATGAACTGGAGACTGATCAGAACACCACACTCACAAACCAGGATGAACTGGAGACTGATCACAGCACCACACTCACAAACCAGGATAAAGTGGAGACTGATCAAAGCACCACACTCACTGACTGATCACAATCCCCTGCCCTAGAAGTAGCATCTGTCTCCTGGGGAGGTCTGATGGGACAGACAGACCCCGGCCCTGGAGACCGATTAGAGCACCACACTCTCAAACCAGGATGAACTGGAGACTGATCAGAACACCACACTCACAAACCAGGATGAACTGGAGACCTAGAAGTAGCATCTGTCTCCTGGGGAGGCCTGATGGGACAGACAGACCCCTGCCCTAGAAGTAGCATCTGTCTCCTGGGGAGGTTTAATGGGATAGACAGACCCCTGCCCTAGAAGTAGCATCTGTCTCCTGGGGAGGCCTCATGGGACAGACGGACCCCTGCCCTAGAAGGAGCATCTGTCTCCTGGGGAGGTCTGATGGGACAGACAGTCATCTGCCCTAGAAGTAGCGTCTATCTCCTGGGGAGGTTTGATGGGACAGACAGACGCCTGCCCTAGAAGTAGCATCTGTCTCCTGAGGAGGCCTGATGGGATAGACAGACCCCGATGGGATAGACAGACCCCTGCCCTAGAAGTAGCATCTGGATCCAGGGGAGGTCTGATGGGATAGACAGACCCCCATGGGATAGACAAACCCCTGAACATGGGGAGGTCTGATGCGACAGACAGACCCCTGTCCTAGAAGTAGCATCTGTCTCCTGGGGAGGCCTGATGGAACAGACAGGCCCAGATGGGATAGAAAGACCCATGAACCTGGGGAGGTCTAATGGGACAGACAGACCCCTGTCCTAGAAGTAGAATCTGTCTAATGGGGAGGGTTGATGGGAGAGACAGACCCCTGTCCTAGAAGTAGCATCTGTGTCCTGGGAGGCCTGATTGGACAGACAGTCACCTGCCCTAAAAGTAGCATTTGTCTCCTGGAGAGGCCTGATGGGACAGACAGACTCCTGCCCTAGAAGGATAGACAGACCCCTGCCCTAGAAGTAGCGACTGTGTCCTGGGGATGTCTGATGGGATAGACTTCCCCCTGACCTAGAAATAGCTTCTGTTTCCTGGGGAGGACAGATGGGATAGAAAGACCCCCATGGGACAGACAGACCACTGCACTAGAAGTAGCATCTGTCTCCTGGGGAGGCCTGATGGGACAGACAGACCCCTGCCCTAGAAGTAGCATCTGTCTCCTGTGGAGGTCTGATGGGACAGACAGACCCCTGCCTTAGAAGTAACATCTGTCACCTGGGAGGTCTGATGGGACAGACAGACCCCTGCCCTAGAAGTAGCATCTGTCTCCTGTGGAGGTCTGATGGGACAGACAGACCCCTGCCTTAGAAGTAACATCTGTCACCTGGGAGGTCTGATGGGACAGACAGACCCCTGTCCTAAAAGTAGCATCTGTCTCCTGGGGAGGTCTGATGGAATAGACAGGCCCCCGTCCTCTATGCAGCATCTGTCTCATGTGAAGGTCTGATGGGATAGACAGACCCCTGCCCTAGAAGTATCATCTGTCTCCAAGGGATTTTTGATGGGATAAACAGACCCCTGCCCTAGAAGTAACACTGTCTCCTGGGGAGGTCTGATGGGACAGACAGACCCCTGCCCTAGAAGTAGCATCTGTCTCCTGGCGAGGTTTGATGGGATGGACAGACCCCTGCCCTAGAAGTAGCATCTGTCTCCTGGGGAGGTTTGATGGGATGGACAGACCCCTGCCCTAGAAGTAGCATCTGTCTCCTGGGGAGGCCTGATGGGATAGACAGACCCCAATGGGAAAGACAGACCCCTGCCATAGAAGTAGCATCTGTCTCCAGAGGAGGCCTGATGGGACGGACAGACACCTGCACTAGAAGTAGAATCTGTTTCTTCGGGAGGTTTGATGGGATAGACAGACCCCTCCCCTAGAAGTAGCATCTGTCTCCTGGGGAGGCCTGATGGGACAGACAGTCCCCTGGGCTATAAGTAGCATCTGTCTCCTGGGGAGGTCTGATGGGAGAGACAGACACCTGCCCTAGAAGTAGCATCTGTCTCATGGAGAGGCCTGATGGGATAGACAGACCCCGATGGGACAGACAGACCCCTGCACTAGAGGTAGCATCTGTCTCCTGGGGAGGCCTGATGGGATTGGCAGACCCCTGCCCTTGAAGTAGCATCGGTCTCCTGGGTAGGCCTGATCGGACGGACAGACCCCTGCCCTAGAAGTAGCATCTGTCTCCTGTGGAGGTTTGATGGGATAGACAGACCCCGATGGGATAGACAGACCCCTGCCCTAGAAGTAGCATCTGTCTCCTGGGGAGGTCTGATGGGATAGACAGACCCCTGCACTAGAAGTAGCATCTGTCTCGTGGGGAGGTCTGATGGGCTAGACAGGCCCTTGCCTAGAAGTAGCATCTGTCTCCTGGGGAGGCCTGATGGGATAGACAGACCCCGATGGGATAGACAGACCCCTGCCCTAGAAGTAGCATCTGTCTCCTGGGGAGGTCTGATGGAATAGACAGGCCCCTGTCCTCTATGCAGCATCTGTCTCATGTGGAGGTCTGATGGGATAGACAGACCCCTGCCCTAGAAGTATCATCTGTCTCCAAGGGATTTTTGATGGGATAAACAGACCCCGATGGGATAGACAGACCCCTGCCCTAGAAGTAGCATCTGTTTCCTGGGAAGGTCTGATGGGACAGAGAGACCCCTGCCCTAGAAGTAGCATCTGTCTCCTGGGGAGGCCTGATGGGACGGACAGACCCCTGCCCTAGAAGTAGTATCTGTTTCCTGTGGAGGTCTGATGGGATAGACAGACCCAGATGGGATAGACAGACCCCTGCCCTAGAAGTAGCATCTGTCTCGTGGGGAGGTCTGATGGGCTAGACAGGCCCTTGCCTAGAAGTAGCATCTGTCTCCTGGGGAGGCCTGATGGGACAGACAGACCCCTGCGCTAGAAGTAGCATCTGTCTCCTGGGGAGGTCTGATGGGATAGAGAGACCCCAATGGGATAGACAGACCCCTGCCCTAGAAGTAGCATCTGTCTCCTGGGGAGGTCTGATGGGATAGACAGGCCCCTGTCCTAAAAGTAGCATCTGTCTCCTGGGGAGGTCTGATGGAATAGACAGGCCCCTGTCCTCTATGCAGCACCTGTCTCATGTGGAGGTCTGATGGGATAGACAGACCCCTGCCCTAGAAGTATCATCTGTCTCCTGGGGAGACCTGATGGGATAGACAGACCCCTGCGCTAGAAGTAGCATCTGTCTCATGTAGAGGCCTGATGGGATAGACAGAACCCGATGGGACAGACAGACCCCTGCCCTAGAAGTAGCATCTGTCTCCTGGGAGACCTGATGGGATTGACAGACCCCTGCACTAGAAGTAGCATCTGTCTCCTGGGGAGGTCTGATGAGACAGACAGACCCCTGCGCTAGAAGTAGCATCTGTCTCCTGGGGAGGCCGGATGGGACAGACAGACAACTGCCCTAGAAGTAGCCTCTGTCTCCTGGGGAGGCCTGATGGGATAGACAGGCCCCTGCCCTAGAAGTAGCATCCGTCTGCTGGGGAGGTCTGATGAGAGGGACAGACACCTGCCCTAGACTAGCATCTAGAGACCCATGCTACTCCTCACTGATGACGCCCAACAAGGCTGAAACATGTCTGGGGATGCTTGTGGTCTCGTGCAAAAGGGATGTGACCTAGCAGTTCGGGCTGGACGACCCCTTTGGGGGTGGGACCAAGCCTGATTTGCATATGGTTTTTCCCCTTTTGTAATGGCTTGGCAGGCGAAGAACGATGGTCTGGAGGGTTGCCCAGAGCAATGCCAGAGGTCAAGATTTATTCTAAACCTTCCAGCCATCAACTCCTTTGTTTTGCTATTGTCACCCCGAGTGGGAAGGGTATGCCCAGACGTGGGTCCCTTGCCTGCTGGGCCTAGAGACCCATGCTACTCCTCACTGATGACGCCCAACAAGGCTGAAACATGTCTGGGGATGCTTGTGGTCTCGTGCAAAAGGGATGTGACCTAGCAGTTCGGGCTGGACGACCCCTTTGGGGGTGGGACCAAGCCTGATTTGCATATGGTTTTTCCCCTTTTGTAATGGCTTGGCAGGCGAAGAACGATGGTCTGGAGGGTTGCCCAGAGCAATGCCAGAGGTCAAGATTTATTCTAAACCTTCCAGCCATCAACTCCTTTGTTTTGCTAGACTAGCATCTGTCTGCTCAGGAGGTTTGATGGGATAGACAGACCCCTGCCGTAGAAGTAGCATCTGTCTCCTGGCGAGGCTTGATGGGACAGACAGACCACGATGGGATAGACAGACCCCTGCCCTAGAAGTAGCATCTGTCTCCAGGGGAGGCCTGATGGGAGGGACAGACACCTGCCCTAGAAGTAGCATCTGTCTCCTCAGGAGGTTTGATGGGATAGACAGACCCCTGCCCTAGAAGTAGCATCTGTCTCATGGAGAGGCTTGATGGGATAGAGAGACCCCGATGGGATAGACAGACCCCTGTCCTAAAAGTAGCATCTGTCTCCTGGGGATGTCTGATGGGATAGACAGGCCCCTGTCCTAAAAGTAGCATCTGTCTACTGTGGAGGTCTGATGGGATAGACAGACCACTGCCCTAGAAGTAGCATCTGTCTCCTGGGGAGGTCTGATGGGACAGACAGTCACCTGCCCTAAAATTAGCACCTGTCTCCTGGGGAGGCCTGATGGGATAGACAGACCCCGATGGGATAGACAGACCCCTGAACCTGGGGAGGTCTAATGGGACAGACAGACCCCTGTCCTAGAAGTAGCATCTGTGTCCGGTGAGTCCTGATGGGGCAGACAGACCCCTTCCCTTGAACGACAGACAGACCCCTGCCCTAGAAGTAGCTTCTGTCTCCTGGGGAGGTTTGATGGGACGGACAGACCCCTACCCTAGAAGTGGCATCTGTCTCCTGGGGAGGCCTGATGGAATAGACAGGCCCCTGTCCTCTATGCTGCATCTGTCTCATGTGGAGGTCTGATGGGATAGACAGACCCCTGCCCTAGAAGTAGCATCTGTCTCCAAGGGATTTTTGATGGGATAAACAGACCCCTGCCCTAGAAGTAGCTTCTGTTTCCTGGGGAGGACATATGGGACAGACTGACCCCTACGCTAGAAGTAGCATCTGTCTCCTGGGGAGTCCTGATCGGATAGACAGACCCCGATGGGATAGACAGTCCCCTGCCCTAGAAGTAGCATCTGTCTCCTGGGGAGTCCTGATGGGACAGACAGACCCCGGCCCTAGAAGCAGCATCTGTTTCCTGGGGAGGCCTGATGGGACAGACAGACCCCGATGGGATAGACAGACCCCTGCCCTAGAAGTAGCATCTGTCTCCTGGGAAGGTCTGATGGGACAGACAGACCCCTGCCCTAGAAGTAACACTGTCTCCTGGGGAGGTCTGATGGGACAGACAGACCCCTGCCCCAGAAGTAACACTGTCTCCTGAGGAGTCCTGTTGGGATAGACAGACCCCGATGGGATAGACAGGCCCCTGTCCTCTATGCAGCATCTGTCTCATGTGGAGGTCTGATGGGATAGAGAGACCCCGATGGGATAGACAGACCCCTGCCCTAGAAGTAGCATCTGTCTCCTGGGGAGGTCTGATGGGATAGACAGGCCCCTGTCCTAAAAGTAGCATCTGTCTCCTGGGGAGGTCTGATGGAATAGACAGGCCGCTGTCCTCTATGCAGCATCTGTCTCATGTGGAGGTCTGATGGGATAGACAGACCCCTGCCCTAGAAGTATCATCTGTCTCCTGGGGAGGCCTGATGGGATAGACAGACCCCTGCGCTAGAAGTAGCATCTGTCTCCTGTAGAGGCCTGATGGGATAGACAGAACCCGATGGGACAGACAGACCCCTGCGCTAGAAGAAGCATCTGTCTCCTGGGGAGGCCTGATGGGATTGGCAGACCCCTGCCCTAGAAGTAGCATCTGTCTCCTGGGGAGGCCGGATGGGATAGACAGACACTGATGGGACAGACGGACCCCTGCCCTAGAAGTAGCATCTGTGTCCTGGGGAGGCCTGATGGGATAGACAGACCCCGATGGGATAGACAGACCCCTGAACCTGGGGTTGTCTAATGGGACAGACAGACCCCTGTCCTAGAAGTAGCATCTGTCTCCGGTGAGTACTGATCGGGCAGACAGACCCCTTCCCTAGAAGGACAGACAGACCCCTGCCCTAGAAGTAGCTTCTGTCTCCTGAGGAGGTTTGATGGGACAGACAGACCCGGCCCTAGAAGTAGGATCTGTCTCCTGGGGAGATCTGATGGGATAGACAGGCCCTTGTCCAGAAAGTAGCATCTGTTTCCTGTGGTGGTCTGATGGGATAGATAGACCCCTGCACTAGAAGTAGCATCTGTCTCGTGGGGAGGTCTGATGGGATAGACAGACCCCGGCCCTAGAAGTAGCGTCTGTCTGCTGGGGAGGTCTGATGGGATAGACAGACCCCTGCCCTAGAAGTAGCATCTGTCTCCTGGGGAGGCCTGATGGGATAGACAGACTCCTGCGCTAGAAGTAGCATCTGTCTCCTGGGTAGGCCTGATGGGACAGACAGACCCCTGCGCTAGAAGTAGCATCTGTCTCCTGGGGCGGCCTGATGGGATAGAGAGACCCCTGCGCTAGAAGTAGCATCTGTCTCCTGGGGAGGCCTGATGGGATAGAGAGACCCCGATGGGGTAGACAGACCCCTGCCCTAGAAGTAGCATCTGTCTCCTGGGGAGGTCTGATGGGATAGACAGGCCCCTGTCCTAAATGTAGCATCTGTCTCCTGGGGAGGTCTGATGGAATAGACAGGCCCCTGTCCTCTATGCAGCATCTGTCTCATGTGGAGGTTTGATGGGATAGACAGACCCCTGCGCTAGAAGTAGCATCTGTCGCCTGGGGAGGCCTGATGGGATAGAGAGACCCCGATGGGATAGACAGACCCCTGCCCTAGAAGTAGCATCTGTCTCCTGGGGAGGTCTGATGGGATATACAGGCCCCTGTCCTAAATGTAGCATCTGTCTCCTGGGGAGGTCTGATGGAAAAGACAGGCCCCTGTCCTCTATGCAGCATCTGTCTCATGTGGAGGTCTGATGGGATAGACAGACCCCTGCCCTAGAAGTATCATCTGTCTCCAAGGGATTTTTGATGGGATAAACAGACCCCTGCCCTAGAAGTAACACTGTCTCCTGGGGAGGTCTGATGGGACAGACAGACCCCTGCCCTAGAAGTAGCATCTGTTTCCTGGGAAGGTCTGATGGGGCAGAGAGACCCCTGCCCTAGAAGTAGCATCTGTCTCCTGGGGAGGTTTGATGGGATGGACAGACCCCTGCCCTAGAAGTGGCATCTGTCTCCTGGGGAGGCAAGATGGGATAGACAGACCCCAATGGGAAAGACAGACCCCTGCCATAGAAGTAGCATCTGTCTCCAGAGGAGGCCTGATGGGACGGACAGACACCTGCCCTAGAAGTAGAATCTGTCTCTTTGGGAGGTTTGATGGGGTAGACAGACCCCTGCCCTAAAAGTAGCATCTGTCTCCTGGGGAGGCCTGATGGGACAGACAGTCCCCTGGGCTATAAGTAGCATCTGTCTCCTGGGGAGGTCTGATGGGAGAGACAGAGACCTGCCCTAGAAGTAGCATCTGTCTCCTGGGGAGGCCTGATGGGACGGACAGACCCCTGCCCTAGAAGTAGCATCTGTCTCCTGTGGAGGTTTGATGGGATAGACAGACCCCGATGGGATAGACAGACCCCTGCACTAGAAGTAGCATCTGTCTCGTGGGGAGGTCTGATGGGCTAGACAGGCCCTTGCCTAGAAGTAGCATCTGTCTCCTGGGGAGGCCTGATGGGATAGACAGACCCCTGCGCTAGAAGTAGCATCTGACTCCTGGGTAGGCCTGATGGGACAGACAGACCGCTGCGCTAGAAGTAGCATCTGTCTCGTGGGGAGGTCTGATGGGCTAGAGAGACCCCGATGGGATAGACAGAGCCCTGCCCTAGAAGTAGCATCTGTCTCCTGGGGAGGTCTGATGGGATAGACAGGCCCCTGTCCTCTATGCAGCATCTGTCTCAAGTGGAGGTCTGATGGGATAGACAGACCCCTGCCCTAGAAGTAGCATCTGTCTCCTGGTGAGGTCTGATGGGACAGACAGACCACTGCACTAGAAGTAGCATCTGTCTCCTGGGGAGGCCTGATGGGACAGACAGACCCCTGTGCTAGAAGTAGCATCTGTCTCCTGTGGAGGTTTAATGGGATAGACAGACCCCGATGGGATAGACAGACCCCTGCCCTAGAAGTAGCATCTGTCTCCTGGGGAGGCCTGATGGGATTGACAGACCCCTGCACTAGAAGTAGCATCTGTCTCCTGGGGAGGTCTGATGAGACAGACAGACCACTGCGCTAGAAGTAGCATCTGTCTCCTGGGGAGGCCTGATGGGACAGACAACTGCCCTAGAAGTAGCCTCTGTCTCCTGGGGAGGCCTGATGGGATAGACAGGCCCCTGCCCTAGAAGTAGCATCCGTCTGCTGGGGAGGTCTGATGAGAGGGACAGACACCTGCCCTAGACTAGCATCTGTCTGCTCAGGAGGTTTGATGGGATAGACAGACCCCTGCCGTAGAAGTAGCATCTGTCTCCTGGGGAGGCTGGATGGGACAGACAGACCACGATGGGATAGACAGACCCCTGCCCTAGAAGTAGCATCTGTCTCCAGGGGAGGCCTGATGGGAGGGACAGACACCTGCCCTAGAAGTAGCATCTGTCTCCTCAGGAGGTTTGATGGGATAGACAGACCCCTGCCCTAGATGTAGTATCTGTCTCCTGGGGAGGTCTGATGGGATGGACAGGCCCCTGTCCTAAAAGTAGCATCTGTCTCCTGGGGATGTCTGATGGGATAGACAGACCCCTGCCCTAGAAGTAGCATCTGTCTCCTGGGGAGGTCTGATGGGACAGACAGTCACCTGCCCTAAAATTAGCACCTGTCTCCTGGGGAGGCCTGATGGGATAGACAGACCCCGATGGGATAGACAGACCCCTGAACCTGGGGAGGTCTAATGGGACAGACAGACCCCTGTCCTAGAAGTAGCATCTGTGTCCGGTGAGTCCTGATGGGGCAGACAGACCCCTTCCCTTGAACGACAGACAGACCCCTGCCCTAGAAGTAGCTTCTGTCTCCTGGGAAGGTCTGATGGAATAGACAGGCCCCTGTCCTCTATGCTGCATCTGTCTCATGTGGAGGTCTGATGGGATAGACAGACCCCTGCCCTAGAAGTAGCATCTGTCTCCAAGGGATTTTTGATGGGATAAACAGACCCCTGCCCTAGAAGTAGCTTCTGTTTCCTGGGGAGGACATATGGGACAGACTGACCCCTACGCTAGAAGTAGCATCTGTCTCCTGGGGAGTCCTGATCGGATAGACAGACCCCGATGGGATAGACAGTCCCCTGCCCTAGAAGTAGCATCTGTCTCCTGGGGAGTCCTGATGGGACAGACAGACCCCGGCCCTAGAAGCAGCATCTGTTTCCTGGGGAGGCCTGATGGGACAGACAGACCCCGATGGGATAAACAGACCCCTGCCCTAGAAGTAACACTGTCTCCTGGGGAGGTCTGATGGGACAGACAGACCCCTGCCCTAGAAGTAGCATCTGTCTCCTGGCGAGGTTTGATGGGATGGACAGACCCCTGCCCTAGAAGTAGCATCTGTCTCCTGGGGAGGTTTGATGGGATGGACAGACCCCTGCCCTAGAAGTAGCATCTGTCTCCTGGGGAGGCCTGATGGGATAGACAGACCCCAATGGGAAAGACAGACCCCTGCCATAGAAGTAGCATCTGTCTCCAGAGGAGGCCTGATGGGACGGACAGACACCTGCACTAGAAGTAGAATCTGTTTCTTCGGGAGGTTTGATGGGATAGACAGACCCCTCCCCTAGAAGTAGCATCTGTCTCCTGGGGAGGCCTGATGGGACAGACAGTCCCCTGGGCTATAAGTAGCATCTGTCTCATGGGGAGGTCTGATGGGAGAGACAGACACCTGCCCTAGAAGTAGCATCTGTCTCATGGAGAGGCCTGATGGGATAGACAGACCCCGATGGGACAGACAGACCCCTGCACTAGAGGTAGCATCTGTCTCCTGGGGAGGCCTGATGGGATTGGCAGACCCCTGCCCTTGAAGTAGCATCGGTCTCCTGGGTAGGCCTGATCGGACGGACAGACCCCTGCCCTAGAAGTAGCATCTGTCTCCTGTGGAGGTTTGATGGGATAGACAGACCCCGATGGGATAGACAGACCCCTGCCCTAGAAGTAGCATCTGTCTCCTGGGGAGGTCTGATGGGATAGACAGACCCCTGCACTAGAAGTAGCATCTGTCTCGTGGGGAGGTCTGATGGGCTAGACAGGCCCTTGCCTAGAAGTAGCATCTGTCTCCTGGGGAGGCCTGATGGGATAGACAGACCCCGATGGGATAGACAGACCCCTGCCCTAGAAGTAGCATCTGTCTCCTGGGGAGGTCTGATGGAATAGACAGGCCCCTGTCCTCTATGCAGCATCTGTCTCATGTGGAGGTCTGATGGGATAGACAGACCCCTGCCCTAGAAGTATCATCTGTCTCCAAGGGATTTTTGATGGGATAAACAGACCCCGATGGGATAGACAGACCCCTGCCCTAGAAGTAGCATCTGTTTCCTGGGAAGGTCTGATGGGACAGAGAGACCCCTGCCCTAGAAGTAGCATCTGTCTCCTGGGGAGGCCTGATGGGACGGACAGACCCCTGCCCTAGAAGTAGTATCTGTTTCCTGTGGAGGTCTGATGGGATAGACAGACCCAGATGGGATAGACAGACCCCTGCCCTAGAAGTAGCATCTGTCTCGTGGGGAGGTCTGATGGGCTAGACAGGCCCTTGCCTAGAAGTAGCATCTGTCTCCTGGGGAGGCCTGATGGGACAGACAGACCCCTGCGCTAGAAGTAGCATCTGTCTCCTGGGGAGGTCTGATGGGATAGAGAGACCCCGATGGGATAGACAGACCCCTGCCCTAGAAGTAGCATCTGTCTCCTGGGGAGGTCTGATGGGATAGACAGGCCCCTGTCCTAAAAGTAGCATCTGTCTCCTGGGGAGGTCTGATGGAATAGACAGGCCCCTGTCCTCTATGCAGCACCTGTCTCATGTGGAGGTCTGATGGGATAGACAGACCCCTGCCCTAGAAGTATCATCTGTCTCCTGGGGAGACCTGATGGGATAGACAGACCCCTGCGCTAGAAGTAGCATCTGTCTCATGTAGAGGCCTGATGGGATAGACAGAACCCGATGGGACAGACAGACCCCTGCCCTAGAAGTAGCATCTGTCTCCTGGGAGACCTGATGGGATTGACAGACCCCTGCACTAGAAGTAGCATCTGTCTCCTGGGGAGGTCTGATGAGACAGACAGACCCCTGCGCTAGAAGTAGCATCTGTCTCCTGGGGAGGCCGGATGGGACAGACAGACAACTGCCCTAGAAGTAGCCTCTGTCTCCTGGGGAGGCCTGATGGGATAGACAGGCCCCTGCCCTAGAAGTAGCATCCGTCTGCTGGGGAGGTCTGATGAGAGGGACAGACACCTGCCCTAGACTAGCATCTGTCTGCTCAGGAGGTTTGATGGGATAGACAGACCCCTGCCGTAGAAGTAGCATCTGTCTCCTGGCGAGGCTTGATGGGACAGACAGACCACGATGGGATAGACAGACCCCTGCCCTAGAAGTAGCATCTGTCTCCAGGGGAGGCCTGATGGGAGGGACAGACACCTGCCCTAGAAGTAGCATCTGTCTCCTCAGGAGGTTTGATGGGATAGACAGACCCCTGCCCTAGAAGTAGCATCTGTCTCATGGAGAGGCTTGATGGGATAGAGAGACCCCGATGGGATAGACAGACCCCTGTCCTAAAAGTAGCATCTGTCTCCTGGGGATGTCTGATGGGATAGACAGGCCCCTGTCCTAAAAGTAGCATCTGTCTACTGTGGAGGTCTGATGGGATAGACAGACCACTGCCCTAGAAGTAGCATCTGTCTCCTGGGGAGGTCTGATGGGACAGACAGTCACCTGCCCTAAAATTAGCACCTGTCTCCTGGGGAGGCCTGATGGGATAGACAGACCCCGATGGGATAGATAGACCCCTGAACCTGGGGAGGTCTAATGGGACAGACAGACCCCTGTCCTAGAAGTAGCATCTGTGTCCGGTGAGTCCTGATGGGGCAGACAGACCCCTTCCCTAGAAGGACAGACAGACCCCTGCCCTAAAAGTAGCATCTGTCTCCTGGGGAGGTCTGATGGGATAGACAGGCCCCTGTCCTGAAAGTAGCATCTGTCTCCTGGGGAGGTCTGATGGAATAGACAGGCCCCTGTCCTCTATGCTGCATCTGTCTCATGTGGAAGTCTGATGGGATAGACAGACCCCTGCCCTAGAAGTAGCATCTGTCTCCAAGGGATTTTTGATGGGATAAACAGACCCCTGCCCTAGAAGTAGCTTCTGTTTCCTGCGGAGGACAGATGGGACAGACTGACCCTTGCGCTAGAAGTACCATCTGTCTCCTGGGGAGTCCTGATGGGATAGACAGACCCCGATGGGATAGACAGTCCCCTGCCCTAGAAGTAGCATCCGTCTCCTGGAGAGGCCTGATGGGATAGACAGACCCCTGCGCTAGAAGTAGCATCTGTCTCCTGGGGAGGTCTGATGGGATAGACAGACCCAGATGGGATAGACAGACCCCTGAACCTGGGAGGTCTGATGGGACAGACAGACCCCGGCCCTAGAAGCAGCATCTGTTTCCTGGGGAGGCCTGATGGGACAGACAGACCCCGATGGGATAGACAGACCCCTGCCCTAGAAGTAGCATCTGTCTCCTGGGAAGGTCTGATGGACAGACAGACCCCTGCCCTAGAAGTAACACTGTCTCCTGGGGAGGTCTGATGGGACAGACAGACCCCTGCCCCAGAAGTAACACTGTCTCCTGAGGAGTCCTGATGGGATAGACAGACCCCGATGGGATAGACAGACCCCTGCCCTAGAAGTAACACTGTCTCCTGGGGAGGTCTGATGGGACAGACAGACCCCTGCCCTAGAAGTAGCATCTGTCTCCTGGGAAGGTCTGATGGGACAGACAGACCCCTGCCCTAGAAGTAGCATCTGTCTCCTGGGGAGGTTTGATGGGACGGACAGACCCCTACCCTAGAAGTGGCATCTGTCTCCTGGGGAGGCCTGATGGGATAGACAGACCCCGATGGGAAAGACAGACCCCTGCCCTAGAAGTAGCATCTGTCTCCAGAGGAGGCCTGATGGGACGGACAGACACCTGCCCTAGAAGTAGAATCTGTCTCTTCGGGAGATTTGATGGGATAGACAGACCCCTGCCCTAGAAGTAGCATCTGTCTCCTGGGGAGGCCTGATGGGACAGACAGTCCCCTGGGCTATAAGTAGCATCTGTCTCCTGGGGAGGTCTGATTGGAGAGACAGACACCTGCCCTAGAAGTAGCATCTGTCTCCTGGGGAGGCCTGATGGGATTGGCAGACCCCTGCCCTTGAAGTAGCATCGGTCTCCTGGGTAGGCCTGATGGAACAGACAGACCCCTGCCCTAGAAGTAACACTGTCTCCTGAGGAGCCCTGATGGGATAGACAGACCCCGATGGGATAGACAGACCCCTGCCCTAGAAGTAGCATCTGGATCCAGGGGAGGTCTGATGGGATAGACAGACCCCCATGGGATAGACAAACCCCTGAACATGGGGAGGTCTGATGCGACAGACAGACCCCTGTCCTAGAAGTAGCATCTGTCTCCTGGGGAGGCCTGATGGAACAGACAGGCCCAGATGGGATAGAAAGACCCATGAACCTGGGGAGGTCTAATGGGACAGACAGACCCCTGTCCTAGAAGTAGAATCTGTCTAATGGGGAGGGTTAATGGGAAAGACAGACCCCTGTCCTAGAAGTAGCATCTGTGTCCTGGGAGGCCTGATGGGACAGACAGTCACCTGCCCTAAAAGTAGCATTTGTCTCCTGGAGAGGCCTGATGGGACAGACAGACTCCTGCCCTAGAAGGATAGACAGACCCCTGCCCTAGAAGTAGCGACTGTGTCCTGGGGATGTCTGATGGGATAGACTTCCCCCTGCCCTAGAAATAGGTTCTGTTTCCTGGGGAGGACAGATGGGATAGAAAGACCCCCATGGGACAGACAGACCACTGTACTAGAAGTAGCATCTGTCTCCTGGGGAGGCCTGATGGGACAGACAGACCCCTGACCTAGAAGTAGCATCTGTCTCCTGTGGAGGTCTGATGGGACAGACAGACCCCTGCCTTAGAAGTAACATCTGTCTCCTGGGAGGTCTGATGGGACAGACAGACCCCTGCCCTAGAAGTAACATCTGTCTCCTGGGAGGTCTGATGGGACAGACAGACCCCTGCCCTAGAAGTAGCATCTTTCTCCTGGGGAGGTCTGATGGGACAGACAGACCCCTGCCCTAGAAGTAGCATCTGTCTCCTGGGAAGGTCTGATGGGACAGACAGACCCCTGCCCTAGAAGTAACCCTGTCTCTTGAGGAGGTCTGATGGGACAGAAAGACCCCTGCCCTAGAAGTAGCATCTGTCTCCTGGGGAAGATTGATGGGACAGACCCCTCCCCTAGACGTAGCATCTGTCTCCTGGGGAGGCCTGATGGGACAGTCACCTGCCCTATAAGTAGCATATGTCTCATGGAGAGGCCTGATGGGATAGAGAGACCCTGATGGGATAGACAGACCCCTGCCTTAGAAGTAGTATCTGTCTCCTGGGAGGTCTGATGGGATAGACAGGCCCCTGTCCTAAAAGTAGCATCTGTCTCCTGGGGAGGTCTGATGGAATAGACAGGCCCCTGTCCTCTATGCAGCATCTGTCTCATGTGGAGGTCTGATGGGATAGACAGACCCCTGCCCTAGAAGTAGCATCTGTCTCCAAGGGATTTTTGATGGGATAAACAGACCCCTGCCCTAGAAGTAGCTTCTGTTTCCTGCGGAGGACAGATGGGACAGACTGACCCTTGCGCTAGAAGTACCATCTGTCTCCTGGGGAGTCCTGATGGGATAGACAGACCCCGATGGGATAGACAGTCCCCTGCCCTAGAAGTAGCATCCGTCTCCTGGAGAGGCCTGATGGGATAGACAGACCCCTGCGCTAGAAGTAGCATCTGTCTCCTGGGGAGGTCTGATGGGATAGACAGACCCAGATGGGATAGACAGACCCCTGAACATGGGAGGTCTGATGGGACAGACAGACCCCGGCCCTAGAAGTAGCATCTGTCTCCTGGGGAGGCCTGATGGGACAGACAGACCCCGATGGGATAGACAGACCCTGCCCTAGAAGTAGCATCTGTCTCCTGGGAAGGTCTGATGGGACAGACAGACCCCTGCCCTAGAAGTAACACTGTCTCCTGGGGAGGTCTGGTGGGACAGACAGACCCCTGCCCCAGAAGTAACAAAAGTGACCTTGGGAGTCCTGATGGGATAGACAGACCCCGATGGGATAGACAGTCCCCTGCCCTAGATGTAGCATCTGTCTCCTGGGAAGGTCTGATGGGACAGACAGACCCCTGCCCTAGAAGTAACACTGTCTCCTGGGGAGGTCTGACGGGATAGACAGACCCCTGCCCTAGAAGTAGCATCTGTCTCCTGGGAAGGTCTGATGGGACAGACAGACACCTGCCCTAGAAGTAGCATCTGTCTCCTAGGGAGGTTTGATGGGACGGAGAGACCCCTGCCCTAGAAGTGGCATCTGTCTCCTGGGGAGGCCTGATGGAATAGACAGACCCCAATGGGAAAGACAGACCCCTGCCCTAGAAGTAGCATCTGTCTCCAGAGGAGGCCTGATGGGACGGACAGACACCTGCCCTAGAAGTAGAATCTGTCTCTTCGGGAGGTTTGATGGGATAGACAGACCCCTGCCCTAGAAGTAGCATCTGTCTCCTGGGGAGGCCTGATGGGACAGACACTCCCCTGGGCTATAAGTAACATCTGTCTCCTGGGGAGGTCTGATGGTAGAGACAGAGACCTGCCCTAGAAGTAGCATCTGTCTCTTTGGGAGGTTTGATGGGATAGACAGACCCCTGCCCTAGAAGTAGAATCTGTCTCTTCGGGAGGTTTGATGGGATAGACAGACCCCTGCCCTAGAAGTAGCATCTGTCTCCTGGGGAGGCCTGATGGGACAGACACTCCCCTGGGCTATAAGTAACATCTGCCTCCTGGGGAGGTCTGATGGGAGAGACAGAGACCTGCCCTAGAAGTAGCATCTGTCTCATGGAGAGGCCTGATGGGATAGACAGACCCCGATGGGACAGACAGACCCCTGAATTTGGCGCGGTATGATGGGACTGACAGACCCCTGTCCTAGAAGGAGCATCTGTCTCCTGGTGAGGTCTGATGGGACAGAAAGACCCCTGCTCTAGAAGTAGCATCTGTCTCCTGGGGAGGCCTGATGGGACAGACAGACCCCTGTGCTAGAAGTAGCATCTGTCTCCTGTGGAGGTCTGATGGGATAGACAGACCCCTGCCCTAGAAGTAGTATCTGGCTCCTGGAGAAGCCTGATGGGAATGACAGACCCCGCCCTAAAAGTAGCATCTGCCTCCTGGGGAGGTCAATGGGATAGACAGACCCCCATGGGATAAACAAACCCCTGAACCTGGGGAGGTCTGATGCGACAGACAGACCCCTGCCCTAGAAGTAGCATCTGTCTCCTGGGGAGACCTGATGGGATAGACAGACCCCGATGGGATAGACAGACCCCTGAATTTGGCGCGGTATGATGGGACAGACAGACCCCTGTCCTAGAAGTAGAATCTGTCTCCTGGGGAGGTTTGATGGGATAGACAGACCCCTGTCCTAGAAGTGGCATCTGTGTCCTGGGAGGCCTGATGGGACAGTCACCTGCCCTAAAAGTAGCATCTGTCTCCTGGAGAGGCCTGATGGGACAGACAGACCCCTGTCCTAGAAGAAGCATCTGTCTCCTGGAGAGGCCTGATGGGACAGACAGACCCCTGCCCTAGAAGTAGCATCTGTCTCCTGGGGAGACCTGATGGGATAGACAGACCCCGATTGGATAGACAGACCCCTGGACCTGGGGAGGTCTGATGGGACTGACAGACCCCTGTCCTAGAAGTAGCATCTGTCTCCTGGGGTGGCCTGATGGGGTAGACAGACCCTGATGGGACAGACAGACCCCTGAACCTGGGGAGGTCTGATGAGAGAGACAGATCCCTGTCCTAGAAGTAGCAACTGTGTCCTGGAAGGCCTGATGGGACAGACAGTCCCATCTGCCTCCTGGGGAGGTCAATGGGATAGACAGACCCCCATGGGATAAACAAACCCCTGCCCTAAAAGTAGCATCTGTCTCCGGGAGAGGCCTGATGGGATATATTGACCCCGATGGGATAGACAGGCCCCTGCCCTAGAAGTAGCATCTGTCTCCTGGGGAGACCTGATGGGATAGACAGACCCCGATGGGACAGACAGACCCCTGAACCTGGGGAGGTCTGATGAGAGAGACAGATCCCTGTCCTAGAAGTAGCAACTGTGTCCTGGAAGGTCTGATGGGACAGATAGACCCCTGTCCTAGAAGTAGCATATGTCTCCGGTGAGGTCTGATGGGAAAAACAGACCCCTGCCCTAGAAGGACAGACAGACCCCTGCCCTAGAAGTCGCATTTGTCTCCTGAGGAGGTTTGATGGGACAGACAGACCCGGCCCTAGAAGTAGCATCTGTCTCCTGGGGAGGCCTGAAGGGATAGACCGACCCCGATGGGACAGACAGACCCCTGAACCTTGGGAAGTCTGATGGGACTGACAGACCCCTGTCTTTGAAGTAGCATCTGTCTCCTGGGGAGGCCTGATGGGACAGACAGACCCCTGCCCTAGAAATAGTTTCTTTTTCCTGGGGAGGACAGATGGGATAGACAGACTCCGATGGGATATACAGTTCCCTTCCCTAGAAGTAGCATCTGTCTCCTGGGGAGGCCTGATGGGACAGACAGACAACTGCCCTAGAAGTAGCATCTGTCTCCTCGGGAGGCCTGATGGGATAGACAGGCCCCTGCCCTAGAAGTAGCATCTGTCTGCTGGGGAGGTCTGATGAGAGGGACAGACACCTGCCCTAGACTAGCATCTGTCTGCTCAGGAGGTTTGATGGGATAGACAGACCCCTGCCCTAGAAGTAGCATCTGTCTCCTGGGGAGGCTTGATGGGACAGACAGACCACGATGGGATAGACAGACCCCTGCCCTAGAAGTAGCATCTGTCTCCAGGGGAGGCCTGATGAGAGGGACAGACACCTGCCCTAGAAGTAGCATCTGTCTCCTCAGGAGGTTTGATGGGATAGACAGATCCCTGCCCTAGAAGTAGCATCTGTCTCATGGAGAGGCTTGATGGGATAGAGAGACCCCGATGGGATAGACAGACCCCTGCCCTAGATGTAGCATCTGTTTCCTGTGGAGGTCTGATGGGATAGACAGACCCCTGCACTAGAAGTAGTATCTGTCTCCTGGGTAGGCCTGATGGGACAGACAGACCCCTGCGCTAGAAGTAGCATCTGTCTCCTGGGGAGGCCTGATGGGATAGAGAGACACCGATGGGATAGACAGACCCCTGCCCTAGAAGTAGCATCTGTCTCCTGGGGAGGTCTGATGGGATAGACAGGCCCCTGTCCTAAAAGTAGCATCTGTCTCCTGGGGAGGTCTGATGGAATAGACAGGCCCCTGTCCTCTATGCAGCATCTGTCTCATGTGAAGGTCTGATGGGATAGACAGACCCCTGCCCTAGAAGTATCATCTGTCTCCAAGGGATTTTTGATGGGATAAACAGACCCCTGCCCTAGAAGTAACACTGTCTCCTGGGGAGGTCTGATGGGACAGACAGACCCCTGCCCTAGAAGTAGCATCTGTTTCCTGGGAAGGTCTGATGGGACAGAGAGACCCCTGCCCTAGAAGTAGCAACTGTCTCCTGGGGAGGTTTGATGGGATGGACAGACCCCTGCCCTAGAAGTAGCATCTGTCTCCTGGGGAGGCCTGATGGGATAGACAGACCCCAATGGGAAAGACAGACCCCTGCCATAGAAGTAGCATCTGTCTCCAGAGGAGGCCTGATGGGACGGACAGACACCTGCACTAGAAGTAGAATCTGTTTCTTCGGGAGGTTTGATGGGATAGACAGACCCCTGCCCTAGAAGTAGCATCTGTCTCCAGAGGAGGCCTGATGGGAGAGACAGACACCTGCCCTAGAAGTAGCATCTGTCTCATGGAGAGGCCTGATGGGATAGACAGACCCCGATGGGACAGACAGACCCCTGCCCTAGAAGTAGCATCTGTCTCCTGGGGAGGTCTGATGGGATAGACAGGCCCTTGATCAGAAAGTAGCATCTGTTTCCTGTGGTGGTCTGATGGGATAGATAGACCCCTGCACTAGAAGTAGCATCTGTCTCGTGGGGAGGTCTGATGGGATAGACAGACCCCGGCCCTAGAAGTAGCGTCTGTCTGCTGGGGAGGTCTGATGGGATAGACAGACCCCTGCCCTAGAAGTAGCATCTGTCTCCTGGGGAGGCCTGATGGGATAGACAGACTCCTGCGCTAGAAGTAGCATCTGTCTCCTGGGTAGGCCTGATGGGACAGACAGACCCCTGCGCTAGAAGTAGCATCTGTCTCCTGGGGCGGCCTGATGGGATAGAGAGACCCCTGCGCTAGAAGTAGCATCTGTCTCCTGGGGAGGCCTGATGGGATAGAGAGACCCCGATGGGATAGACAGACCCCTGCCCTAGAAGTAGCATCTGTCTCCTGGGGAGGTCTGATGGGATAGACAGGCCCCTGTCCTAAATGTAGCATCTGTCTCCTGGGGAGGTCTGATGGAAAAGACAGGCCCCTGTCCTCTATGCAGCATCTGTCTCATGTGGAGGTCTGATGGGATAGACAGACCCCTGCCCTAGAAGTATCATCTGTCTCCAAGGGATTTTTGATGGGATAAACAGACCCCTGCCCTAGAAGTAACACTGTCTCCTGGGGAGGTCTGATGGGACAGACAGACCCCTGCCCTAGAAGTAGCATCTGTTTCCTGGGAAGGTCTGATGGGGCAGAGAGACCCCTGCCCTAGAAGTAGCATCTGTCTCCTGGGGAGGTTTGATGGGATGGACAGACCCCTGCCCTAGAAGTGGCATCTGTCTCCTGGGGAGGCCTGATGGGATAGACAGACCCCAATGGGAAAGACAGACCCCTGCCATAGAAGTAGCATCTGTCTCCAGAGGAGGCCTGATGGGACGGACAGACACCTGCCCTAGAAGTAGAATCTGTCTCTTTGGGAGGTTTGATGGGGTAGACAGACCCCTGCCCTAAAAGTAGCATCTGTCTCCTGGGGAGGCCTGATGGGACAGACAGTCCCCTGGGCTATAAGTAGCATCTGTCTCCTGGGGAGGTCTGATGGGAGAGACAGAGACCTGCCCTAGAAGTAGCATCTGTCTCCTGGGGAGGCCTGATGGGACGGACAGACCCCTGCCCTAGAAGTAGCATCTGTCTCCTGTGGAGGTTTGATGGGATAGACAGACCCCGATGGGATAGACAGACCCCTGCACTAGAAGTAGCATCTGTCTCGTGGGGAGGTCTGATGGGCTAGACAGGCCCTTGCCTAGAAGTAGCATCTGTCTCCTGGGGAGGCCTGATGGGATAGACAGACCCCTGCGCTAGAAGTAGCATCTGACTCCTGGGTTGGCCTGATGGGACAGACAGACCGCTGCGCTAGAAGTAGCATCTGTCTCGTGGGGAGGTCTGATGGGCTAGAGAGACCCCGATGGGATAGACAGACCCCTGCCCTAGAAGTAGCATCTGTCTCCTGGGGAGGTCTGATGGGATAGACAGGCCCCTGTCCTCTATGCAGCATCTGTCTCATGTGGAGGTCTGATGGGATAGACAGACCCCTGCCCTAGAAGTAGCATCTGTCTCCTGGTGAGGTCTGATGGGACAGACAGACCACTGCACTAGAAGTAGCATCTGTCTCCTGGGGAGGCCTGATGGGACAGACAGACCCCTGTGCTAGAAGTAGCATCTGTCTCCTGTGGAGGTTTAATGGGATAGACAGACCCCGATGGGATAGACAGACCCCTGCCCTAGAAGTAGCATCTGTCTCCTGGGGAGGCCTGATGGGATTGACAGACCCCTGCACTAGAAGTAGCATCTGTCTCCTGGGGAGGTCTGATGAGACAGACAGACCACTGCGCTAGAAGTAGCATCTGTCTCCTGGGGAGGACTGATGGGACAGACAACTGCCCTAGAAGTAGCCTCTGTTTCCTGGGGAGGCCTGATGGGATAGACAGGCCCCTGCCCTAGAAGTAGCATCCGTCTGCTGGGGAGGTCTGATGAGAGGGACAGACACCTGCCCTAGACTAGCATCTGTCTGCTCAGGAGGTTTGATGGGATAGACAGACCCCTGCCGTAGAAGTAGCATCTGTCTCCTGGGGAGGCTGGATGGGACAGACAGACCACGATGGGATAGACAGACCCCTGCCCTAGAAGTAGCATCTGTCTCCAGGGGAGGCCTGATGGGAGGGACAGACACCTGCCCTAGAAGTAGCATCTGTCTCCTCAGGAGGTTTGATGGGATAGACAGACCCCTGCCCTAGATGTAGTATCTGTCTCCTGGGGAGGTCTGATGGGATGGACAGGCCCCTGTCCTAAAAGTAGCATCTGTCTCCTGGGGATGTCTGATGGGATAGACAGACCCCTGCCCTAGAAGTAGCATCTGTCTCCTGGGGAGGTCTGATGGGACAGACAGTCACCTGCCCTAAAATTAGCACCTGTCTCCTGGGGAGGCCTGATGGGATAGACAGACCCCGATGGGATAGACAGACCCCTGAACCTGGGGAGGTCTAATGGGACAGACAGACCCCTGTCCTAGAAGTAGCATCTGTGTCCGGTGAGTCCTGATGGGGCAGACAGACCCCTTCCCTTGAACGACAGACAGACCCCTGCCCTAGAAGTAGCTTCTGTCTCCTGGGGAGGTTTGATGGGACGGACAGACCCCTACCCTAGAAGTGGCATCTGTCTCCTGGGGAGGCCTGATGGAATAGACAGGCCCCTGTCCTCTATGCTGCATCTGTCTCATGTGGAGGTCTGATGGGATAGACAGACCCCTGCCCTAGAAGTAGCATCTGTCTCCAAGGGATTTTTGATGGGATAAACAGACCCCTGCCCTAGAAGTAGCTTCTGTTTCCTGGGGAGGACATATGGGACAGACTGACCCCTACGCTAGAAGTAGCATCTGTCTCCTGGGGAGTCCTGATCGGATAGACAGACCCCGATGGGATAGACAGTCCCCTGCCCTAGAAGTAGCATCTGTCTCCTGGGGAGTCCTGATGGGACAGACAGACCCCGGCCCTAGAAGCAGCATCTGTTTCCTGGGGAGGCCTGATGGGACAGACAGACCCCGATGGGATAGACAGACCCCTGCCCTAGAAGTAGCATCTGTCTCCTGGGAAGGTCTGATGGGACAGACAGACCCCTGCCCTAGAAGTAACACTGTCTCCTGGGGAGGTCTGATGGGACAGACAGACCCCTGCCCCAGAAGTAACACTGTCTCCTGAGGAGTCCTGTTGGGATAGACAGACCCCGATGGGATAGACAGGCCCCTGTCCTCTATGCAGCATCTGTCTCATGTGGAGGTCTGATGGGATAGAGAGACCCCGATGGGATAGACAGACCCCTGCCCTAGAAGTAGCATCTGTCTCCTGGGGAGGTCTGATGGGATAGACAGGCCCCTGTCCTAAAAGTAGCATCTGTCTCCTGGGGAGGTCTGATGGAATAGACAGGCCGCTGTCCTCTATGCAGCATCTGTCTCATGTGGAGGTCTGATGGGATAGACAGACCCCTGCCCTAGAAGTATCATTTGTCTCCTGGGGAGGCCTGATGGGATAGACAGACCCCTGCGCTAGAAGTAGCATCTGTCTCATGTAGAGGCCTGATGGGATAGACAGAACCCGATGGGACAGACAGACCCCTGCGCTAGAAGAAGCATCTGTCTCCTGGGGAGGCCTGATGGGATTGGCAGACCCCTGCCCTAGAAGTAGCATCTGTCTCCTGGGGAGGCCGGATGGGATAGACAGACACTGATGGGACAGACGGACCCCTGCCCTAGAAGTAGCATCTGTGTCCTGGGGAGGCCTGATGGGATAGACAGACCCCGATGGGATAGACAGACCCCTGAACCTGGGGTTGTCTAATGGGACAGACAGACCCCTGTCCTAGAAGTAGCATCTGTCTCCGGTGAGTACTGATCGGGCAGACAGACCCCTTCCCTAGAAGGACAGACAGACCCCTGCCCTAGAAGTAGCTTCTGTCTCCTGAGGAGGTTTGATGGGACAGACAGACCCGGCCCTAGAAGTAGGATCTGTCTCCTGGGGAGATCTGATGGGATAGACAGGCCCTTGTCCAGAAAGTAGCATCTGTTTCCTGTGGTGGTCTGATGGGATAGATAGACCCCTGCACTAGAAGTAGCATCTGTCTCGTGGGGAGGTCTGATGGGATAGACAGACCCCGGCCCTAGAAGTAGCGTCTGTCTGCTGGGGAGGTCTGATGGGATAGACAGACCCCTGCCCTAGAAGTAGCATCTGTCTCCTGGGGAGGCCTGATGGGATAGACAGACTCCTGCGCTAGAAGTAGCATCTGTCTCCTGGGTAGGCCTGATGGGACAGACAGACCCCTGCGCTAGAAGTAGCATCTGTCTCCTGGGGCGGCCTGATGGGATAGAGAGACCCCTGCGCTAGAAGTAGCATCTGTCTCCTGGGGAGGCCTGATGGGATAGAGAGACCCCGATGGGGTAGACAGACCCCTGCCCTAGAAGTAGCATCTGTCTCCTGGGGAGGTCTGATGGGATAGACAGGCCCCTGTCCTAAATGTAGCATCTGTCTCCTGGGGAGGTCTGATGGAATAGACAGGCCCCTGTCCTCTATGCAGCATCTGTCTCATGTGGAGGTTTGATGGGATAGACAGACCCCTGCGCTAGAAGTAGCATCTGTCTCCTGGGGAGGCCTGATGGGATAGAGAGACCCCGATGGGATAGACAGACCCCTGCCCTAGAAGTAGCATCTGTCTCCTGGGGAGGTCTGATGGGATATACAGTCCCCTGTCCTAAATGTAGCATCTGTCTCCTGGGGAGGTCTGATGGAAAAGACAGGCCCCTGTCCTCTATGCAGCATCTGTCTCATGTGGAGGTCTGATGGGATAGACAGACCCCTGCCCTAGAAGTATCATCTGTCTCCAAGGGATTTTTGATGGGATAAACAGACCCCTGCCCTAGAAGTAACACTGTCTCCTGGGGAGGTCTGATGGGACAGACAGACCCCTGCCCTAGAAGTAGCATCTGTTTCCTGGGAAGGTCTGATGGGGCAGAGAGACCCCTGCCCTAGAAGTAGCATCTGTCTCCTGGGGAGGTTTGATGGGATGGACAGACCCCTGCCCTAGAAGTGGCATCTGTCTCCTGGGGAGGCCTGATGGGATAGACAGACCCCAATGGGAAAGACAGACCCCTGCCATAGAAGTAGCATCTGTCTCCAGAGGAGGCCTGATGGGACGGACAGACACCTGCCCTAGAAGTAGAATCTGTCTCTTTGGGAGGTTTGATGGGGTAGACAGACCCCTGCCCTAAAAGTAGCATCTGTCTCCTGGGGAGCCCTGATGGGACAGACAGTCCCCTGGGCTATAAGTAGCATCTGTCTCCTGGGGAGGTCTGATGGGAGAGACAGAGACCAGCCCTAGAAGTAGCATCTGTCTACTGGGGAGGCCTGATGGGACGGACAGACCCCTGCCCTAGAAGTAGCATCTGTCTCCTGTGGAGGTTTGATGGGATAGACAGACCCCGATGGGATAGACAGACCCCTGCACTAGAAGTAGCATCTGTCTCGTGGGGAGGTCTGATGGGCTAGACAGGCCCTTGCCTAGAAGTAGCATCTGTCTCCTGGGGAGGCCTGATGGGATAGACAGACCCCTGCGCTAGAAGTAGCATCTGACTCCTGGGTAGGCCTGATGGGACAGACAGACCGCTGCGCTAGAAGTAGCATCTGTCTCGTGGGGAGGTCTGATGGGCTAGAGAGACCCCGATGGGATAGACAGAGCCCTGCCCTAGAAGTAGCATCTGTCTCCTGGGGAGGTCTGATGGGATAGACAGGCCCCTGTCCTCTATGCAGCATCTGTCTCATGTGGAGGTCTGATGGGATAGACAGACCCCTGCCCAGAAGTAGCATCTGTCTCCTGGTGAGGTCTGATGGGACAGACAGACCACTGCACTAGAATTAGCATCTGTCTCCTGGGGAGGCCTGATGGGACAGACAGACCCCTGTGCTAGAAGTAGCATCTGTCTCCTGTGGAGGTTTAATGGGATAGACAGACCCCGATGGGATAGACAGACCCCTGCCCTAGAAGTAGCATCTGTCTCCTGGGGAGGCCTGATGGGATTGACAGACCCCTGCACTAGAAGTAGCATCTGTCTCCTGGGGAGGTCTGATGAGACAGACAGACCACTGCGCTAGAAGTAGCATCTGTCTCCTGGGGAGGCCTGATGGGACAGACAACTGCCCTAGAAGTAGCCTCTGTCTCCTGGGGAGGCCTGATGGGATAGACAGGCCCCTGCCCTAGAAGTAGCATCCGTCTGCTGGGGAGGTCTGATGAGAGGGACAGACACCTGCCCTAGACTAGCATCTGTCTGCTCAGGAGGTTTGATGGGATAGACAGACCCCTGCCGTAGAAGTAGCATCTGTCTCCTGGGGAGGCTGGATGGGACAGACAGACCACGATGGGATAGACAGACCCCTGCCCTAGAAGTAGCATCTGTCTCCAGGGGAGGCCTGATGGGAGGGACAGACACCTGCCCTAGAAGTAGCATCTGTCTCCTCAGGAGGTTTGATGGGATAGACAGACCCCTGCCCTAGATGTAGTATCTGTCTCCTGGGGAGGTCTGATGGGATGGACTGGCCCCTGTCCTAAAAGTAGCATCTGTCTCCTGGGGATGTCTGATGGGATAGACAGACCCCTGCCCTAGAAGTAGCATCTGTCTCCTGGGGAGGTCTGATGGGACAGACAGTCACCTGCCCTAAAATTAGCACCTGTCTCCTGGGGAGGCCTGATGGGATAGACAGACCCCGATGGGATAGACAGACCCCTGAACCTGGGGAGGTCTAATGGGACAGACAGACCCCTGTCCTAGAAGTAGCATCTGTGTCCGGTGAGTCCTGATGGGGCAGACAGACCCCTTCCCTTGAACGACAGACAGACCCCTGCCCTAGAAGTAGCTTCTGTCTCCTGGGGAGGTCTGATGGAATAGACAGGCCCCTGTCCTCTATGCTGCATCTGTCTCATGTGGAGGTCTGATGGGATAGACAGACCCCTGCCCTAGAAGTAGCATCTGTCTCCAAGGGATTTTTGATGGGATAAACAGACCCCTGCCCTAGAAGTAGCTTCTGTTTCCTGGGGAGGACATATGGGACAGACTGACCCCTACGCTAGAAGTAGCATCTGTCTCCTGGGGAGTCCTGATCGGATAGACAGACCCCGATGGGATAGACAGTCCCCTGCCCTAGAAGTAGCATCTGTCTCCTGGGGAGTCCTGATGGGACAGACAGACCCCGGCCCTAGAAGCAGCATCTGTTTCCTGGGGAGGCCTGATGGGACAGACAGACCCCGATGGGATAAACAGACCCCTGCCCTAGAGGTAACACTGTCTCCTGGGGAGGTCTGATGGGACAGACAGACCCCTGCCCTAGAAGTAGCATCTGTCTCCTGGCGAGGTTTGATGGGATGGACAGACCCCTGCCCTAGAAGTAGCATCTGTCTCCTGGGGAGGTTTGATGGGATGGACAGACCCCTGCCCTAGAAGTAGCATCTGTCTCCTGGGGAGGCCTGATGGGATAGACAGACCCCAATGGGAAAGACAGACCCCTGCCATAGAAGTAGCATCTGTCTCCAGAGGAGGCCTGATGGGACGGACAGACACCTGCACTAGAAGTAGAATCTGTTTCTTCGGGAGGTTTGATGGGATAGACAGACCCCTCCCCTAGAAGTAGCATCTGTCTCCTGGGGAGGCCTGATGGGACAGACAGTCCCCTGGGCTATAAGTAGCATCTGTCTCCTGGGGAGGTCTGATGGGAGAGACAGACACCTGCCCTAGAAGTAGCATCTGTCTCATGGAGAGGCCTGATGGGATAGACAGACCCCGATGGGACAGACAGACCCCTGCACTAGAGGTAGCATCTGTCTCCTGGGGAGGCCTGATGGGATTGGCAGACCCCTGCCCTTGAAGTAGCATCGGTCTCCTGGGTAGGCCTGATCGGACGGACAGACCCCTGCCCTAGAAGTAGCATCTGTCTCCTGTGGAGGTTTGATGGGATAGACAGACCCCGATGGGATAGACAGACCCCTGCCCTAGAAGTAGCATCTGTCTCCTGGGGAGGTCTGATGGGATAGACAGACCCCTGCACTAGAAGTAGCATCTGTCTCGTGGGGAGGTCTGATGGGCTAGACAGGCCCTTGCCTAGAAGTAGCATCTGTCTCCTGGGGAGGCCTGATGGGATAGACAGACCCCGATGGGATAGACAGACCCCTGCCCTAGAAGTAGCATCTGTCTCCTGGGGAGGTCTGATGGAATAGACAGGCCCCTGTCCTCTATGCAGCATCTGTCTCATGTGGAGGTCTGATGGGATAGACAGACCCCTGCCCTAGAAGTATCATCTGTCTCCAAGGGATTTTTGATGGGATAAACAGACCCCGATGGGATAGACAGACCCCTGCCCTAGAAGTAGCATCTGTTTCCTGGGAAGGTCTGATGGGACAGAGAGACCCCTGCCCTAGAAGTAGCATCTGTCTCCTGGGGAGGCCTGATGGGACGGACAGACCCCTGCCCTAGAAGTAGTATCTGTTTCCTGTGGAGGTCTGATGGGATAGACAGACCCAGATGGGATAGACAGACCCCTGCCCTAGAAGTAGCATCTGTCTCGTGGGGAGGTCTGATGGGCTAGACAGGCCCTTGCCTAGAAGTAGCATCTGTCTCCTGGGGAGGCCTGATGGGACAGACAGACCCCTGCGCTAGAAGTAGCATCTGTCTCCTGGGGAGGTCTGATGGGATAGACAGGCCCCTGTCCTAAAAGTAGCATCTGTCTCCTGGGGAGGTCTGATGGAATAGACAGGCCCCTGTCCTCTATGCAGCACCTGTCTCATGTGGAGGTCTGATAGGATAGACAGACCCCTGCCCTAGAAGTATCATCTGTCTCCTGGGGAGACCTGATGGGATAGACAGACCCCTGCGCTAGAAGTAGCATCTGTCTCATGTAGAGGCCTGATGGGATAGACAGAACCCGATGGGACAGACAGACCCCTGCCCTAGAAGTAGCATCTGTCTCCTGGGAGACCTGATGGGATTGACAGACCCCTGCACTAGAAGTAGCATCTGTCTCCTGGGGAGGTCTGATGAGACAGACAGACCCCTGCGCTAGAAGTAGCATCTGTCTCCTGGAGAGGCCGGATGGGACAGACAGACAACTGCCCTAGAAGTAGCCTCTGTCTCCTGGGGAGGCCTGATGGGATAGAGAGGCCCCTGCCCTAGAAGTAGCATCCGTCTGCTGGGGAGGTCTGATGAGAGGGACAGACACCTGCCCTAGACTAGCATCTGTCTGCTCAGGAGGTTTGATGGGATAGACAGACCCCTGCCGTAGAAGTAGCATCTGTCTCCTGGCGAGGCTTGATGGGACAGACAGACCACGATGGGATAGACAGACCCCTGCCCTAGAAGTAGCATCTGTCTCCAGGGGAGGCCTGATGGGAGGGACAGACACCTGCCCTAGAAGTAGCATCTGTCTCCTCAGGAGGTTTGATGGGATAGACAGACCCCTGCCCTAGAAGTAGCATCTGTCTCATGGAGAGGCTTGATGGGATAGAGAGACCCCGATGGGATAGACAGACCCCTGTCCTAAAAGTAGCATCTGTCTCCTGGGGATGTCTGATGGGATAGACAGGCCCCTGTCCTAAAAGTAGCATCTGTCTACTGTGGAGGTCTGATGGGATAGACAGACCACTGCCCTAGAAGTAGCATCTGTCTCCTGGGGAGGTCTGATGGGACAGACAGTCACCTGCCCTAAAATTAGCACCTGTCTCCTGGGGAGGCCTGATGGGATAGACAGACCCCGATGGGATAGATAGACCCCTGAACCTGGGGAGGTCTAATGGGACAGACAGACCCCTGTCCTAGAAGTAGCATCTGTGTCCGGTGAGTCCTGATGGGGCAGACAGACCCCTTCCCTAGAAGGACAGACAGACCCCTGCCCTAGAAGTAGCATCTGTCTCCTGGGGAGGTCTGATGGGATAGACAGGCCCCTGTCCTGAAAGTAGCATCTGTCTCCTGGGGAGGTCTGATGGAATAGACAGGCCCCTGTCCTCTATGCTGCATCTGTCTCATGTGGAAGTCTGATGGGATAGACAGACCCCTGCCCTAGAAGTAGCATCTGTCTCCAAGGGATTTTTGATGGGATAAACAGACCCCTGCCCTAGAAGTAGCTTCTGTTTCCTGCGGAGGACAGATGGGACAGACTGACCCTTGCGCTAGAAGTACCATCTGTCTCCTGGGGAGTCCTGATGGGATAGACAGACCCCGATGGGATAGACAGTCCCCTGCCCTAGAAGTAGCATCCGTCTCCTGGAGAGGCCTGATGGGATAGACAGACCCCTGCGCTAGAAGTAGCATCTGTCTCCTGGGGAGGTCTGATGGGATAGACAGACCCAGATGGGATAGACAGACCCCTGAACCTGGGAGGTCTGATGGGACAGACAGACCCCGGCCCTAGAAGCAGCATCTGTTTCCTGGGGAGGCCTGATGGGACAGACAGACCCCGATGGGATAGACAGACCCCTGCCCTAGAAGTAGCATCTGTCTCCTGGGAAGGTCTGATGGACAGACAGACCCCTGCCCTAGAAGTAACACTGTCTCCTGGGGAGGTCTGATGGGACAGACAGACCCCTGCCCCAGAAGTAACACTGTCTCCTGAGGAGTCCTGATGGGATAGACAGACCCCGATGGGATAGACAGACCCCTGCCCTGGAAGTAACACTGTCTCCTGGGGAGGTCTGATGGGACAGACAGACCCCTGCCCTAGAAGTAGCATCTGTCTCCTGGGAAGGTCTGATGGGACAGACAGACCCCTGCCCTAGAAGTAGCATCTGTCTCCTGGGGAGGTTTGATGGGACGGACAGACCCCTACCCTAGAAGTGGCATCTGTCTCCTGGGGAGGCCTGATGGGATAGACAGACCCCGATGGGAAAGACAGACCCCTGCACTAGAAGTAGCATCTGTCTCCAGAGGAGGCCTGATGGGACGGACAGACACCTGCCCTAGAAGTAGAATCTGTCTCTTCGGGAGATTTGATGGGATAGACAGACCCCTGCCCTAGAAGTAGCATCTGTCTCCTGGGGAGGCCTGATGGGACAGACAGTCCCCTGGGCTATAAGTAGCATCTGTCTCCTGGGGAGGTCTGATTGGAGAGACAGACACCTGCCCTAGAAGTAGCATCTGTCTCCTGGGGAGGCCTGATGGGATTGGCAGACCCCTGCCCTTGAAGTAGCATCGGTCTCCTGGGTAGGCCTGATGGAACAGACAGACCCCTGCCCTAGAAGTAACACTGTCTCCTGAGGAGTCCTGATGGGATAGACAGACCCCGATGGGATAGACAGACCCCTGCCCTAGAAGTAGCATCTGGATCCAGGGGAGGTCTGATGGGATAGACAGACCCCCATGGGATAGACAAACCCCTGAACATGGGGAGGTCTGATGCGACAGACAGACCCCTGTCCTAGAAGTAGCATCTGTCTCCTGGGGAGGCCTGATGGAACAGACAGGCCCAGATGGGATAGAAAGACCCATGAACCTGGGGAGGTCTAATGGGACAGACAGACCCCTGTCCTAGAAGTAGAATCTGTCTAATGGGGAGGGTTAATGGGAAAGACAGACCCCTGTCCTAGAAGTAGCATCTGTGTCCTGGGAGGCCTGATGGGACAGACAGTCACCTGCCCTAAAAGTAGCATTTGTCTCCTGGAGAGGCCTGATGGGACAGACAGACTCCTGCCCTAGAAGGATAGACAGACCCCTGCCCTAGAAGTAGCGACTGTGTCCTGGGGATGTCTGATGGGATAGACTTCCCCCTGCCCTAGAAATAGGTTCTGTTTCCTGGGGAGGACAGATGGGATAGAAAGACCCCCATGGGACAGACAGACCACTGCACTAGAAGTAGCATCTGTCTCCTGGGGAGGCCTGATGGGACAGACAGACCCCTGCCCTAGAAGTAGCATCTGTCTCCTGTGGAGGTCTGATGGGACAGACAGACCCCTGCCTTAGAAGTAACATCTGTCTCCTGGGAGGTCTGATGGGACAGACAGACCCCTGCCCTAGAAGTAACATCTGTCTCCTGGGAGGTCTGATGGGACAGACAGACCCCTGCCCTAGAAGTAGCATCTTTCTCCTGGGGAGGTCTGATGGGACAGACAGACCCCTGCCCTAGAAGTAGCATCTGTCTCCTGGGAAGGTCTGATGGGACAGACAGACCCCTGCCCTAGAAGTAACCCTGTCTCTTGAGGAGGTCTGATGGGACAGAAAGACCCCTGCCCTAGAAGTAGCATCTGTCTCCTGGGGAAGATTGATGGGACAGACCCCTCCCCTAGACGTAGCATCTGTCTCCTGGGGAGGCCTGATGGGACAGTCACCTGCCCTATAAGTAGCATATGTCTCATGGAGAGGCCTGATGGGATAGAGAGACCCTGATGGGATAGACAGACCCCTGCCTTAGAAGTAGTATCTGTCTCCTGGGGAGGTCTGATGGGATAGACAGGCCCCTGTCCTAAAAGTAGCATCTGTCTCCTGGGGAGGTCTGATGGAATAGACAGGCCCCTGTCCTCTATGCAGCATCTGTCTCATGTGGAGGTCTGATGGGATAGACAGACCCCTGCCCTAGAAGTAGCATCTGTCTCCAAGGGATTTTTGATGGGATAAACAGACCCCTGCCCTAGAAGTAGCTTCTGTTTCCTGTTGAGGACAGATGGGACAGACTGACCCTTGCGCTAGAAGTACCATCTGTCTCCTGGGGAGTCCTGATGGGATAGACAGACCCCGATGGGATAGACAGTCCCCTGCCCTAGAAGTAGCATCCGTCTCCTGGAGAGGCCTGATGGGATAGACAGACCCCTGCGCTAGAAGTAGCATCTGTCTCCTGGGGAGGTCTGATGGGATAGACAGACCCAGATGGGATAGACAGACCCCTGAACCTGGGAGGTCTGATGGGACAGACAGACCCCGGCCCTAGAAGTAGCATCTGTCTCCTGGGGAGGCCTGATGGGACAGACAGACCCCGATGGGATAGACAGACCCTGCCCTAGAAGTAGCATCTGTCTCCTGGGAAGGTCTGATGGGACAGACAGACCCCTGCCCTAGAAGTAACACTGTCTCCTGGGGAGGTCTGGTGGGACAGACAGACCCCTGCCCCAGAAGTAACAAAAGTGACCTTGGGAGTCCTGATGGGATAGACAGACCCCGATGGGATAGACAGTCCCCTGCCCTAGATGTAGCATCTGTCTCCTGGGAAGGTCTGATGG
Organism: Ambystoma mexicanum; assembly: GCF_040938575.1. Taxonomy (NCBI): domain Eukaryota; kingdom Metazoa; phylum Chordata; class Amphibia; order Caudata; family Ambystomatidae; genus Ambystoma; species Ambystoma mexicanum. Next base: position 1,469,111,889 of record NC_090924.1, on the reverse strand, counting down.
GACAGACAGACCCCTGCCCTAGAAGTAACACTGTCTCCTGGGGAGGTCTGACGGGATAGACAGACCCCTGCCCTAGAAGTAGCATCTGTCTCCTGGGAAGGTCTGATGGGACAGACAGACACCTGCCCTAGAAGTAGCATCTGTCTCCTAGGGAGGTTTGATGGGACGGAGAGACCCCTGCCCTAGAAGTGGCATCTGTCTCCTGGGGAGGCCTGATGGAATAGACAGACCCCAATGGGAAAGACAGACCCCTGCCCTAGAAGTAGCATCTGTCTCCAGAGGAGGCCTGATGGGACGGACAGACACCTGCCCTAGAAGTAGAATCTGTCTCTTCGGGAGGTTTGATGGGATAGACAGACCCCTGCCCTAGAAGTAGCATCTGTCTCCTGGGGAGGCCTGATGGGACAGACACTCCCCTGGGCTATAAGTAACATCTGTCTCCTGGGGAGGTCTGATGGTAGAGACAGAGACCTGCCCTAGAAGTAGCATCTGTCTCTTTGGGAGGTTTGATGGGATAGACAGACCCCTGCCCTAGAAGTAGAATCTGTCTCTTCGGGAGGTTTGATGGGATAGACAGACCCCTGCCCTAGAAGTAGCATCTGTCTCCTGGGGAGGCCTGATGGGACAGACACTCCCCTGGGCTATAAGTAACATCTGCCTCCTGGGGAGGTCTGATGGGAGAGACAGAGACCTGCCCTAGAAGTAGCATCTGTCTCATGGAGAGGCCTGATGGGATAGACAGACCCCGATGGGACAGACAGACCCCTGAATTTGGCGCGGTATGATGGGACAGACAGACCCCTGTCCTAGAAGGAGCATCTGTCTCCTGGTGAGGTCTGATGGGACAGACAGACCCCTGCTCTAGAAGTAGCATCTGTCTCCTGGGGAGGCCTGATGGGACAGACAGACCCCTGTGCTAGAAGTAGCATCTGTCTCCTGTGGAGGTCTGATGAGATAGACAGACCCCTGCCCTAGAAGTAGTATCTGGCTCCTGGAGAAGCCTGATGGGAATGACAGACCCCGCCCTAAAAGTAGCATCTGCCTCCTGGGGAGGTCAATGGGATAGACAGACCCCCATGGGATAAACAAACCCCTGAACCTGGGGAGGTCTGATGCGACAGACAGACCCCTGCCCTAGAAGTAGCATCTGTCTCCTGGGGAGACCTGATGGGATAGACAGACCCCGATGGGATAGACAGACCCCTGAATTTGGCGCGGTATGATGGGACAGACAGACCCCTGTCCTAGAAGTAGAATCTGTCTCCTGGGGAGGTTTGATGGGATAGACAGACCCCTGTCCTAGAAGTGGCATCTGTGTCCTGGGAGGCCTGATGGGACAGTCACCTGCCCTAAAAGTAGCATCTGTCTCCTGGAGAGGCCTGATGGGACAGACAGACCCCTGTCCTAGAAGAAGCATCTGTCTCCTGGAGAGGCCTGATGGGACAGACAGACCCCTGCCCTAGAAGTAGCATCTGTCTCCTGGGGAGACCTGATGGGATAGACAGACCCCGATTGGATAGACAGACCCCTGGACCTGGGGAGGTCTGATGGGACTGACAGACCCCTGTCCTAGAAGTAGCATCTGTCTCCTGGGGTGGCCTGATGGGGTAGACAGACCCTGATGGGACAGACAGACCCCTGAACCTGGGGAGGTCTGATGAGAGAGACAGATCCCTGTCCTAGAAGTAGCAACTGTGTCCTGGAAGGCCTGATGGGACAGACAGTCCCATCTGCCTCCTGGGGAGGTCAATGGGATAGACAGACCCCCATGGGATAAACAAACCCCTGCCCTAAAAGTAGCATCTGTCTCCGGGAGAGGCCTGATGGGATATATTGACCCCGATGGGATAGACAGGCCCCTGCCCAAGAAGTAGCATCTGTCTCCTGGGGAGACCTGATGGGATAGACAGACCCCGATGGGACAGACAGACCCCTGAACCTGGGGAGGTCTGATGAGAGAGACAGATCCCTGTCCTAGAAGTAGCAACTGTGTCCTGGAAGGTCTGATGGGACAGATAGACCCCTGTCCTAGAAGTAGCATATGTCTCCGGTGAGGTCTGATGGGACAAACAGACCCCTGCCCAAGAAGGACAGACAGACCCCTGCCCTAGAAGTAGCATTTGTCTCCTGAGGAGGTTTGATGGGACAGACAGACCCGGCCCTAGAAGTAGCATCTGTCTCCTGGGGAGGCCTGAAGGGATAGACCGACCCCGATGGGACAGACAGACCCCTGAACCTTGGGAAGTCTGATGGGACTGACAGACCCCTGTCTTTGAAGTAGCATCTGTCTCCTGGGGAGGCCTGATGGGACAGACAGACCCCTGCCCTAGAAATAGTTTCTTTTTCCTGGGGAGGACAGATGGGATAGACAGACTCCGATGGGATATACAGTTCCCTTCCCTAGAAGTAGCATCTGTCTCCTGGGGAGGCCTGATGGGACAGACAGACAACTGCCCTAGAAGTAGCATCTGTCTCCTCGGGAGGCCTGATGGGATAGACAGGCCCCTGCCCTAGAAGTAGCATCTGTCTGCTGGGGAGGTCTGATGAGAGGGACAGACACCTGCCCTAGACTAGCATCTGTCTGCTCAGGAGGTTTGATGGGATAGACAGACCCCTGCCCTAGAAGTAGAATCTGTCTCCTGGGGAGGCTTGATGGGACAGACAGACCACGATGGGATAGACAGACCCCTGCCCTAGAAGTAGCATCTGTCTCCAGGGGAGGCCTGATGAGAGGGACAGACACCTGCCCTAGAAGTAGCATCTGTCTCCTCAGGAGGTTTGATGGGATAGACAGATCCCTGCCCTAGAAGTAGCATCTGTCTCATGGAGAGGCTTGATGGGATAGAGAGACCCCGATGGGATAGACAGACCCCTGCCCTAGATGTAGCATCTGTTTCCTGTGGAGGTCTGATGGGATAGACAGACCCCTGCACTAGAAGTAGTATCTGTATCCTGGGTAGGCCTGATGGGACAGACAGACCCCTGCGCTAGAAGTAGCATCTGTCTCCTGGGGAGGCCTGATGGGATAGAGAGACCCCGATGGGATAGACAGACCCCTGCCCTAGAAGTAGCATCTGTCTCCTGGGGAGGTCTGATGGGATAGACAGGCCCCTGTCCTAAAAGTAGCATCTGTCTCCTGGGGAGGTCTGATGGAATAGACAGGCCCCTGTCCTCTATGCAGCATCTGTCTCATGTGAAGGTCTGATGGGATAGACAGACCCCTGCCCTAGAAGTATCATCTGTCTCCAAGGGATTTTTGATGGGATAAACAGACCCCTGCCCTAGAAGTAACACTGTCTCCTGGGGAGGTCTGATGGGACAGACAGACCCCTGCCCTAGAAGTAGCATCTGTTTCCTGGGAAGGTCTGATGGGACAGAGAGACCCCTGCCCTAGAAGTAGCATCTGTCTCCTGGGGAGGTTTGATGGGATGGACAGACCCCTGCCCTAGAAGTAGCATCTGTCTCCTGGGGAGGCCTGATGGGATAGACAGACCCCAATGGGAAAGACAGACCCCTGCCATAGAAGTAGCATCTGTCTCCAGAGGAGGCCTGATGGGACGGACAGACACCTGCACTAGAAGTAGAATCTGTTTCTTCGGGAGGTTTGATGGGATAGACAGACCCCTGCCCTAGAAGTAGCATCTGTCTCCTGGGGAGGCCTGATGGGACAGACAGTCCCCTGGGCTATAAGTAGCATCTGTCTCCTGGGGAGGTCTGATGGGAGAGACAGACACCTGCCCTAGAAGTAGCATCTGTCTCATGGAGAGGCCTGATGGGATAGACAGACCCCGATGGGACAGACAGACCCCTGCCCTAGAAGTAGCATCTGTCTCCTGGGGAGGTCTGATGGGATAGACAGGCCCTTGATCAGAAAGTAGCATCTGTTTCCTGTGGTGGTCTGATGGGATAGATAGACCCCTGCACTAGAAGTAGCATCTGTCTCGTGGGGAGGTCTGATGGGATAGACAGACCCCGGCCCTAGAAGTAGCGTCTGTCTGCTGGGGAGGTCTGATGGGATAGACAGACCCCTGCCCTAGAAGTAGCATCTGTCTCCTGGGGAGGCCTGATGGGATAGACAGACTCCTGCGCTAGAAGTAGCATCTGTCTCCTGGGTAGGCCTGATGGGACAGACAGACCCCTGCGCTAGAAGTAGCATCTGTCTCCTGGGGCGGCCTGATGGGATAGAGAGACCCCTGCGCTAGAAGTAGCATCTGTCTCCTGGGGAGGCCTGATGGGATAGAGAGACCCCGATGGGATAGGCAGACCCCTGCCCTAGAAGTAGCATCTGTCTCCTGGGGAGGTCTGATGGGATAGACAGGCCCCTGTCCTAAATGTAGCATCTGTCTCCTGGGGAGGTCTGATGGAATAGACAGGCCCCTGTCCTCTATGCAGCATCTGTCTCATGTGGAGGTCTGATGGGATAGACAGACCCCTGCCCTAGAAGTATCATCTGTCTCCAAGGGATTTTTGATGGGATAAACAGACCCCTGCCCTAGAAGTAACACTGTCTCCTGGGGAGGTCTGATGGGACAGACAGACCCCTGCCCTAGAAGTAGCATCTGTTTCCTGGGAAGGTCTGATGGGGCAGAGAGACCCCTGCCCTAGAAGTAGCATCTGTCTCCTGGGGAGGTTTGATGGGATGGACAGACCCCTGCCCTAGAAGTGGCATCTGTCTCCTGGGGAGGCCTGATGGGATAGACAGACCCCAATGGGAAAGACAGACCCCTGCCATAGAAGTAGCATCTGTCTCCAGAGGAGGCCTGATGGGACGGACAGACACCTGCCCTAGAAGTAGAATCTGTCTCTTTGGGAGGTTTGATGGGGTAGACAGACCCCTGCCCTAAAAGTAGCATCTGTCTCCTGGGGAGGCCTGATGGGACAGACAGTCCCCTGGGCTATAAGTAGCATCTGTCTCCTGGGGAGGTCTGATGGGAGAGACAGAGACCTGCCCTAGAAGTAGCATCTGTCTCCTGGGGAGGCCTGATGGGACGGACAGACCCCTGCCCTAGAAGTAGCATCTGTCTCCTGTGGAGGTTTGATGGGATAGACAGACCCCGATGGGATAGACAGACCCCTGCACTAGAAGTAGCATCTGTCTCGTGGGGAGGTCTGATGGGCTAGACAGGCCCTTGCCTAGAAGTAGCATCTGTCTCCTGGGGAGGTTTGATGGGATGGACAGACCCCTGCCCTAGAAGTAGCATCTGTCTCCTGGGGAGGTTTGATGGGATGGACAGACCCCTGCCCTAGAAGTAGCATCTGTCTCCTGGGGAGGCCTGATGGGATAGACAGACCCCAATGGGAAAGACAGACCCCTGCCATAGAAGTAGCATCTGTCTCCAGAGGAGGCCTGATGGGACGGACAGACACCTGCACTAGAAGTAGAATCTGTTTCTTCGGGAGGTTTGATGGGATAGACAGACCCCTGCCCTAGAAGTAGCATCTGTCTCCTGGGGAGGCCTGATGGGACAGACAGTCCCCTGGGCTATAAGTAGCATCTGTCTTCTGGGGAGGTCTGATGGGAGAGACAGACACCTGCCCTAGAAGTAGCATCTGTCTCATGGAGAGGCCTGATGGGATAGACAGACCCCGATGGGACAGACAGACCCCTGCCCTAGAAGTAGCATCTGTCTCCTGGGGAGGTCTGATGGGATAGACAGGACCTTGATCAGAAAGTAGCATCTGTTTCCTGTGGTGGTCTGATGGGATAGATAGACCCCTGCACTAGAAGTAGCATCTGTCTCGTGGGGAGGTCTGATGGGATAGACAGACCCCGGCCCTTGAAGTAGCGTCTGTCTGCTGGGGAGGTCTGATGGGATAGACAGACCCCTGCCCTAGAAGTAGCATCTGTCTCCTGGGGAGGCCTGATGGGATAGACAGACTCCTGCGCTAGAAGTAGCATCTGTCTCCTGGGTAGGCCTGATGGGACAGACAGACCCCTGCGCTAGAAGTAGCATCTGTCTCCTGGGGCGGCCTGATGGGATAGAGAGACCCCTGCGCTAGAAGTAGCATCTGTCTCCTGGGGAGGCCTGATGGGATAGAGAGACCCCGATGGGATAGACAGACCCCTGCCCTAGAAGTAGCATCTGTCTCCTGGGGAGGTCTGATGGGATAGACAGGCCCCTGTCCTAAATGTAGCATCTGTCTCCTGGGGAGGTCTGATGGAATAGACAGGCCCCTGTCCTCTATGCAGCATCTGTCTCATGTGGAGGTTTGATGGGATAGACAGACCCCTGCGCTAGAAGTAGCATCTGTCTCCTGGGGAGGCCTGATGGGATAGAGAGACCCCGATGGGATAGACAGACCCCTGCCCTAGAAGTAGCATCTGTCTCCTGGGGAGGTCTGATGGGATAGACAGGCCCCTGTCCTAAATGTAGCATCTGTCTCCTGGGGAGGTCTGATGGAAAAGACAGGCCCCTGTCCTCTATGCAGCATCTGTCTCATGTGGAGGTCTGATGGGATAGACAGACCCCTGCCCTAGAAGTATCATCTGTCTCCAAGGGATTTTTGATGGGATAAACAGACCCCTGCCCTAGAAGTAACACTGTCTCCTGGGGAGGTCTGATGGGACAGACAGACCCCTGCCCTAGAAGTAGCATCTGTTTCCTGGGAAGGTCTGATGGGGCAGAGAGACCCCTGCCCTAGAAGTAGCATCTGTCTCCTGGGGAGGTTTGATGGGATGGACAGACCCCTGCCCTAGAAGTGGCATCTGTCTCCTGGGGAGGCCTGATGGGATAGACAGACCCCAATGGGAAAGACAGACCCCTGCCATAGAAGTAGCATCTGTCTCCAGAGGAGGCCTGATGGGACGGACAGACACCTGCCCTAGAAGTAGAATCTGTCTCTTTGGGAGGTTTGATGGGGTAGACAGACCCCTGCCCTAAAAGTAGCATCTGTCTCCTGGGGAGGCCTGATGGGACAGACAGTCCCCTGGGCTATAAGTAGCATCTGTCTCCTGGGGAGGTCTGATGGGAGAGACAGAGACCTGCCCTAGAAGTAGCATCTGTATCCTGGGGAGGCCTGATGGGACGGACAGACCCCTGCCCTAGAAGTAGCATCTGTCTCCTGTGGAGGTTTGATGGGATAGACAGACCCCGATGGGATAGACAGACCCCTGCACTAGAAGTAGCATCTGTCTCGTGGGGAGGTCTGATGGGCTAGACAGGCCCTTGCCTAGAAGTAGCATCTGTCTCCTGGGGAGGCCTGATGGGATAGACAGACCCCTGCGCTAGAAGTAGCATCTGACTCCTGGGTAGGCCTGATGGGACAGACAGACCGCTGCGCTAGAAGTAGCATCTGTCTCGTGGGGAGGTCTGATGGGCTAGAGAGACCCCGATGGGATAGACAGAGCCCTGCCCTAGAAGTAGCATCTGTCTCCTGGGGAGGTCTGATGGGATAGACAGGCCCCTGTCCTCTATGCAGCATCTGTCTCATGTGGAGGTCTGATGGGATAGACAGACCCCTGCCCTAGAAGTAGCATCTGTCTCCTGGTGAGGTCTGATGGGACAGACAGATCACTGCACTAGAAGTAGCATCTGTCTCCTGGGGAGGCCTGATGGGACAGACAGACCCCTGTGCTAGAAGTAGCATCTGTCTCCTGTGGAGGTTTAATGGGATAGACAGACCCCGATGGGATAGACAGACCCCTGCCCTAGAAGTAGCATCTGTCTCCTGGGGAGGCCTGATGGGATTGACAGACCCCTGCACTAGAAGTAGCATCTGTCTCCTGGGGAGGTCTGATGAGACAGACAGACCACTGCGCTAGAAGTAGCATCTGTCTCCTGGGGAGGCCTGATGGGACAGACAACTGCCCTAGAAGTAGCCTCTGTCTCCTGGGGAGGCCTGATGGGATAGACAGGCCCCTGCCCTAGAAGTAGCATCCGTCTGCTGGGGAGGTCTGATGAGAGGGACAGACACCTGCCCTAGACTAGCATCTGTCTGCTCAGGAGGTTTGATGGGATAGACAGACCCCTGCCGTAGAAGTAGCATCTGTCTCCTGGGGAGGCTGGATGGGACAGACAGACCACGATGGGATAGACAGACCCCTGCCCTAGAAGTAGCATCTGTCTCCAGGGGAGGCCTGATGGGAGGGACAGACACCTGCCCTAGAAGTAGCATCTGTCTCCTCAGGAGGTTTGATGGGATAGACAGACCCCTGCCCTAGATGTAGTATCTGTCTCCTGGGGAGGTCTGATGGGATGGACAGGCCCCTGTCCTAAAAGTAGCATCTGTCTCCTGGGGATGTCTGATGGGATAGACAGACCCCTGCCCTAGAAGTAGCATCTGTCTCCTGGGGAGGTCTGATGGGACAGACAGTCACCTGCCCTAAAATTAGCACCTGTCTCCTGGGGAGGCCTGATGGGATAGACAGACCCCGATGGGATAGACAGACCCCTGAACCTGGGGAGGTCTAATGGGACAGACAGACCCCTGTCCTAGAAGTAGCATCTGTGTCCGGTGAGTCCTGATGGGGCAGACAGACCCCTTCCCTTGAACGACAGACAGACCCCTGCCCTAGAAGTAGCTTCTGTCTCCTGGGGAGGTCTGATGGAATAGACAGGCCCCTGTCCTCTATGCTGCATCTGTCTCATGTGGAGGTCTGATGGGATAGACAGACCCCTGCCCTAGAAGTAGCATCTGTCTCCAAGGGATTTTTGATGGGATAAACAGACCCCTGCCCTAGAAGTAGCTTCTGTTTCCTGGGGAGGACATATGGGACAGACTGACCCCTACGCTAGAAGTAGCATCTGTCTCCTGGGGAGTCCTGATCGGATAGACAGACCCCGATGGGATAGACAGTCCCCTGCCCTAGAAGTAGCATCTGTCTCCTGGGGAGTCCTGATGGGACAGACAGACCCCGGCCCTAGAAGCAGCATCTGTTTCCTGGGGAGGCCTGATGGGACAGACAGACCCCGATGGGATAGACAGACCCCTGCCCTAGAAGTAGCATCTGTCTCCTGGGAAGGTCTGATGGGACAGACAGACCCCTGCCCTAGAAGTAACACTGTCTCCTGGGGAGGTCTGATGGGACAGACAGACCCCTGCCCCAGAAGTAACACTGTCTCCTGAGGAGTCCTGTTGGGATAGACAGACCCCGATGGGATAGACAGGCCCCTGTCCTCTATGCAGCATCTGTCTCATGTGGAGGTCTGATGGGATAGAGAGACCCCGATGGGATAGACAGACCCCTGCCCTAGAAGTAGCATCTGTCTCCTGGGGAGGTCTGATGGGATAGACAGGCCCCTGTCCTAAAAGTAGCATCTGTCTCCTGGGGAGGTCTGATGGAATAGACAGGCCGCTGTCCTCTATGCAGCATCTGTCTCATGTGGAGGTCTGATGGGATAGACAGACCCCTGCCCTAGAAGTATCATCTGTCTCCTGGGGAGGCCTGATGGGATAGACAGACCCCTGCGCTAGAAGTAGCATCTGTCTCATGTAGAGGCCTGATGGGATAGACAGAACCCGATGGGACAGACAGACCCCTGCGCTAGAAGAAGCATCTGTCTCCTGGGGAGGCCTGATGGGATTGGCAGACCCCTGCCCTAGAAGTAGCATCTGTCTCCTGGGGAGGCCGGATGGGATAGACAGACACTGATGGGACAGACGGACCCCTGCCCTAGAAGTAGCATCTGTGTCCTGGGGAGGCCTGATGGGATAGACAGACCCCGATGGGATAGACAGACCCCTGAACCTGGGGTTGTCTAATGGGACAGACAGACCCCTGTCCTAGAAGTAGCATCTGTCTCCGGTGAGTACTGATCGGGCAGACAGACCCCTTCCCTAGAAGGACAGACAGACCCCTGCCCTAGAAGTAGCTTCTGTCTCCTGAGGAGGTTTGATGGGACAGACAGACCCGGCCCTAGAAGTAGGATCTGTCTCCTAGGGAGATCTGATGGGACAGACAGACCCATGCGCTAGAAGTAGCATCTGTCTCCTGGGGTGGCCTGATGGGATAGACAGACCCCGATGGGATAGACAGACCCCTGCCCTAGAAGTAGCATCTGTCTCCTGGGGAGGCCTGAAGGGATTGACAGACCCCTGCCCTAGAAGTGGCATCTGTCACCTCTGAAGGTCTGATGGGATATACAGTCCCCTGCCCTCGAAGTAGCATCTGTCTCCTGGGGAGGTTTGATGGGACAGACTGACGCTTGACCTAGAAGTAGCATTTGTCTCCTGGGAGGCCTGATGGGACAGACAGACCCCTGCCCTAGAAGTAGAATCTGTCTCCTGGGGAGGTTTGATGGGATAGACAGACCCCTGCCCTAGAAGTAGCATCTGTCTCCTGGGGAGGTTTGATGGGGTAGACAGACTCCTGCCCTAGAAGTAGCATCTGTGTCCTGGGATGCCTGATGGGACAGACAGTCACCTGCCCTAAAAGTAGCACCTGTCTCCTGGGGAGGCCTGATGGGATAGACAGACCCCGATGGGATATACAGTTCCCTGCCCTAGAAGTAGCATCTGTCTCCTGGGGAGGCCTGATGGGACAGACAGACAACTGCCCTAGAAGTAGCGTCTGTCTCCTGGGGAGGCCTGATGGGATAGACAGGCCCCTGCCCTAGAAGTAGCATCTGTCTGCTGGGGAGGTCTGATGAGAGGGACAGACACCTGCCCTAGAAGTAGCATCTGTCTCCTCAGGAGGTTTGATGGGATAGACAGACCCCTGCCCTAGAAGTAGCATCTGTCTCCTGGGAGGCTTGATGGGACAGACAGACCACGATGGGATAGACAGACCCCGATGGGATAGACAGACCCCTGAACCTGGGGAGGTCTAATGGGACAGACAGACCCCTGTCCTAGAAGTAGCATCTGTCTCTGGTGAGTCCTGAGGGGTCAGACAGACCCCTCTCCTAGAAGGACAGACAGAACCCTGCCCTAGAAGTAGCTTCTGTCTCCTGGGGAGGTCTGATGGGATAGACAGAACCCGATGGGATAGACAGACCCCTGAACCTGGGGAGGTCTGATGGGATAGACAGGCCCTTCCCTAGAAGTAGCATCTGTCTCCTGGGTAGGCCTAATGGGACAGACAGACCCCTGCGCTAGAAGTAGCATCTGTCTCCTGGGGAGGCCTGATGGGACAGACAGACCCCTGCGCTAGAAGTAGCAACTGTGTCCTGTGGAGGTTTGATGGGATAGACAGACCCCGATGGGATAGACAGACCCCTGCCCTAGAAGTTGCATCTATTTCCATGGGAGATCTGATGGGATAGACAGGCCCTTCCCTAGAAGTAGCATCTGTCTCCTGGGTAGGCCTGATGGGACAGACAGACCCCTGCGCTAGAAGTAGCATCTGTCTCCTGGGTAGGCCTGATGGGACAGACAGACCCCTGCGCTAGAAGTAGCATCTGTCTCCTGGGGAGGCCTGATGGGATAGACAGACCCCGATGGGATAGACAGACCCCTGAACCTGGGGTTGTCTAATGGGACAGACAGACTACTGTCCTAGAAGTAGCATCTGTCTCCGGTGAGTCCCGATGGGGCAGACAGACCCCTTCCCTCGAAGGACAGACAGACCCCTGCCCTAGAAGTAGCTTCTGTCTCCTGAGGTTGTTTGATGGGACAGACAGACCCGGCCCTAGAAGTAGGATCTGTCTCCTGGGGAGATCTGATGGGACAGACAGACCCATGCACTCTAGAAGTAGCATCTGTCTCCTGGGGTGGCCTGATGGGATAGACAGACCCTGATGGGATAGACAGACCCCTGCCCTAGAAGTAGCATCTGTCTCCTGGGGAGGTTTGATGGGGTAGACAGACTCCTGCCCTAGAAGTAGCATCTGTGTCCTGGGAGGCCTGATGGGACAGACAGTCACCTGCCCTAAAAGTAGCACCTGTCTCCTGGGGAGGCCGGATGAGGTAGACAGACACTGATGGGACAGACGGACCCCTGCCCTAGAAGTAGCATCTGTCTCCTGGGGAGGCCTGATGGGATTGACAGACCCCTGCCCTAGAAGTGGCATCTGTCTCCTGGGAAGGTTTGATGGGATAGACAGTCCCCTGCCCTAGAAGTAGCATCTGTCTCCTGGGGAGGTCTGATGGGACAGATCGACGCCTGACCTAGAAGTAGCATCTGTCTCCTGGGGAGGTTTGATGGGGTAGACAGACCCCTGCCCTAGAAGTAGCATCTGTGTCCTGGGGAGGCCTGATGGGATAGACAGACCCCGATGGGATAGACAGACCCCTGAACCTGGGGTTGTCTAATGGGACAGACAGACCCCTGTCCTAGAAGTAGCATCTGTCTCCGGTGAGTACTGATCGGGCAGACAGACCCCTTCCCTAGAAGGACAGACAGACCCCTGCCCTAGAAGTAGCTTCTGTCTCCTGAGGAGGTTGTGATGGGACAGACAGACCCGGCCCTAGAAGTAGGATCTGTCTCCTGGGGAGATCTGATGGGACAGACAGACCCCGATGGGATAGACAGACCCCTGCCCTAGAAGTAGCATCTGTCTCCTGGGGTGGCCTGATGGGATAGACAGACCCCGATGGGATAGACAGACCCCTGCCCTAGAAGTAGCATCTGTCTCCTGGGGAGGCCTGAAGGGATTGACAGACCCCTGCCCTAGAAGTGGCATCTGTCACCTCTGAAGGTCTGATGGGATAGACAGTCCCCTGCCCTAGAAGTAGCATCTGTCTCCTGGGGAGGTTTGATGGGACAGACTGACGCTTGCCCTAGAAGTAGCATCTGTCTCCTGGGAGGCCTGATGGGACAGACAGACCCCTGCCCTAGAAGTAGAATCTGTCTCCTGGGGAGGTTTGATGGGATAGACAGACCCCTGCATTAGAAGTAGCATCTGTCTCCTGGGGAGGTTTGATGGGGTAGACAGACTCCTGCCCTAGAAGTAGCATCTGTGTCCAGGGATGCCTGATGGGACAGACAGTCACCTGCCCTAAAAGTAGCACCTGTCTCCTGGGGAGGCCTGATGGGATAGACAGACCTCGATGGGATATACAGTTCCCTGCCCTAGAAGTAGCATCTGTCTCCTGGGGAGGCCTGATGGGATAGACAGACCCCGATGGGACAGACAGACCCTGATGGGATAACAATCCCCTGCCCTAGAAGTGGCATCTGTCTCCTGGGAAGGTTTGATGGGATAGACAGGCCCCTGCCCTAGAAGTAGCATCTGTCTGCTGGGGAGGTCTGATGAGAGGGACAGACACCTGCCCTAGAAGTAGCATCTGTCTCCTCAGGAGGTTTGATGGGATAGACAGACCCCTGCCCTAGAAGTAGCATCTGTCTCATGGAGAGGCTTGATGGGATAGACAGACCCCGATGGGATAGACAGACCCCTGCCCTAGATGTAGCATCTGTCTCCTGGGGAGGTCTGATGGGATAGACAGACCCCAACGCTAGAAGTAGCATCTGTCTCCTGTGGAGGTCTGATGGGATAGACAGACCCCTGCCCTAGAAGTAGCATCTGTCTTCGGGGGAGGTCTGATGGGAAAGACAGACCCCTGTGCTAGAAGTAGCATCTGTCTCCTGTGGAGGTTTGATGGGATAGACAGACCCCGATGGGATAGACAGACTCCTGCCCTAGAAGTAGCATCTGTCTCCTGGGGAGGTCTGATGGGATAGACAGACCCCTGCCCTAGAAGTAGCATCTGTCTCGTGGGGAGGTCTGATGGGCTAGACAGGCCCTTGCCTAGAAGTAGCATCTGTCTCCTGGGGAGGCCTGATGGGATAGACAGTCCCCTGCGCTAGAAGTAGCATCTGTCTCCTGGGTAGGCCTGATGGGACAGACAGACCCCTTTCCTAGAAGGACAGACAGAACCCTGCCCTAGAAGTAGCATCTGTCTCCTGGGGAGGTCTGATGGGATAGACAGAACCCGATGGGATAGACAGACCCCTGAACCTGGGGAGGTCTGATGGGATAGACAGGCCCTTCCCTAGAAGTAGCATCTGTCTCCTGGGTAGGCCTGATGGGACAGACAGACCCCTGCGCTAGAAGTAACATCTGTGTCCTGTGGAGGTTTGATGGGATAGACAGACCCCGATGGGATAGAAAGACCCCTGCCCTAGAAGTTGCATCTGTTTCCTGGGGAGATCTGATGGGATAGACAGGCCCTTCCCTAGAAGTAGCATCTGTCTCCTGGGTAGGCCTGATGGGACAGACAGACCCCTGCGCTAGAAGTAGCATCTGTCTCCTGGGGAGGCCTGATGGGATAGACAGACCCCGATGGGATAGACAGACCCCTGAACCTGGGGTCGTCTAATGGGACAGACAGACCCCTGTCCTAGAAGTAGCATCTGTCTCCGGTGAGCCCCGATGGGGCAGACAGACCCCTTCCCTAGAAGGACTGACAGACCCCTGCCCTAGAAGTAGCTTCTGTCTCCTGAGGTGGTTTGATGGGACAGACAGACCCGGCCCTAGAAGTAGGATCTGTCTCCTGGGGAGATCTGATGGGACAGACAGACCCCTGTCCTAGAAGTAGAATCTGTCTCCTGGGGAGGTTTGATGGGATAGACAGACCCCTGTCCTAGAAGTGGCATCTGTGTCCTGGGAGGCCTGATGGGACAGTCACCTGCCCTAAAAGTAGCATCTGTCTCCTGGAGAGGCCTGATGGGACAGACAGACCCCTGTCCTAGAAGAAGCATCTGTCTCCTGGAGAGGCCTGATGGGACAGACAGACCCCTGCCCTAGAAGTAGCATCTGTCTCCTGGGGAGACCTGATGGGATAGACAGACCCCGATTGGATAGACAGACCCCTGGACCTGGGGAGGTCTGATGGGACTGACAGACCCCTGTCCTAGAAGTAGCATCTGTCTCCTGGGGTGGCCTGATGGGGTAGACAGACCCTGATGGGACAGACAGACCCCTGAACCTGGGGAGGTCTGATGAGAGAGACAGATCCCTGTCCTAGAAGTAGCAACTGTGTCCTGGAAGGCCTGATGGGACAGACAGTCCCATCTGCCTCCTGGGGAGGTCAATGGGATAGACAGACCCCCATGGGATAAACAAACCCCTGCCCTAAAAGTAGCATCTGTCTCCGGGAGAGGCCTGATGGGATATATTGACCCCGATGGGATAGACAGGCCCCTGCCCAAGAAGTAGCATCTGTCTCCTGGGGAGACCTGATGGGATAGACAGACCCCGATGGGACAGACAGACCCCTGAACCTGGGGAGGTCTGATGAGAGAGACAGATCCCTGTCCTAGAAGTAGCAACTGTGTCCTGGAAGGTCTGATGGGACAGATAGACCCCTGTCCTAGAAGTAGCATATGTCTCCGGTGAGGTCTGATGGGACAAACAGACCCCTGCCCAAGAAGGACAGACAGACCCCTGCCCTAGAAGTAGCATTTGTCTCCTGAGGAGGTTTGATGGGACAGACAGACCCGGCCCTAGAAGTAGCATCTGTCTCCTGGGGAGGCCTGAAGGGATAGACCGACCCCGATGGGACAGACAGACCCCTGAACCTTGGGAAGTCTGATGGGACTGACAGACCCCTGTCTTTGAAGTAGCATCTGTCTCCTGGGGAGGCCTGATGGGACAGACAGACCCCTGCCCTAGAAATAGTTTCTTTTTCCTGGGGAGGACAGATGGGATAGACAGACTCCGATGGGATATACAGTTCCCTTCCCTAGAAGTAGCATCTGTCTCCTGGGGAGGCCTGATGGGACAGACAGACAACTGCCCTAGAAGTAGCATCTGTCTCCTCGGGAGGCCTGATGGGATAGACAGGCCCCTGCCCTAGAAGTAGCATCTGTCTGCTGGGGAGGTCTGATGAGAGGGACAGACACCTGCCCTAGACTAGCATCTGTCTGCTCAGGAGGTTTGATGGGATAGACAGACCCCTGCCCTAGAAGTAGAATCTGTCTCCTGGGGAGGCTTGATGGGACAGACAGACCACGATGGGATAGACAGACCCCTGCCCTAGAAGTAGCATCTGTCTCCAGGGGAGGCCTGATGAGAGGGACAGACACCTGCCCTAGAAGTAGCATCTGTCTCCTCAGGAGGTTTGATGGGATAGACAGATCCCTGCCCTAGAAGTAGCATCTGTCTCATGGAGAGGCTTGATGGGATAGAGAGACCCCGATGGGATAGACAGACCCCTGCCCTAGATGTAGCATCTGTTTCCTGTGGAGGTCTGATGGGATAGACAGACCCCTGCACTAGAAGTAGTATCTGTATCCTGGGTAGGCCTGATGGGACAGACAGACCCCTGCGCTAGAAGTAGCATCTGTCTCCTGGGGAGGCCTGATGGGATAGAGAGACCCCGATGGGATAGACAGACCCCTGCCCTAGAAGTAGCATCTGTCTCCTGGGGAGGTCTGATGGGATAGACAGGCCCCTGTCCTAAAAGTAGCATCTGTCTCCTGGGGAGGTCTGATGGAATAGACAGGCCCCTGTCCTCTATGCAGCATCTGTCTCATGTGAAGGTCTGATGGGATAGACAGACCCCTGCCCTAGAAGTATCATCTGTCTCCAAGGGATTTTTGATGGGATAAACAGACCCCTGCCCTAGAAGTAACACTGTCTCCTGGGGAGGTCTGATGGGACAGACAGACCCCTGCCCTAGAAGTAGCATCTGTTTCCTGGGAAGGTCTGATGGGACAGAGAGACCCCTGCCCTAGAAGTAGCATCTGTCTCCTGGGGAGGTTTGATGGGATGGACAGACCCCTGCCCTAGAAGTAGCATCTGTCTCCTGGGGAGGCCTGATGGGATAGACAGACCCCAATGGGAAAGACAGACCCCTGCCATAGAAGTAGCATCTGTCTCCAGAGGAGGCCTGATGGGACGGACAGACACCTGCACTAGAAGTAGAATCTGTTTCTTCGGGAGGTTTGATGGGATAGACAGACCCCTGCCCTAGAAGTAGCATCTGTCTCCTGGGGAGGCCTGATGGGACAGACAGTCCCCTGGGCTATAAGTAGCATCTGTCTCCTGGGGAGGTCTGATGGGAGAGACAGACACCTGCCCTAGAAGTAGCATCTGTCTCATGGAGAGGCCTGATGGGATAGACAGACCCCGATGGGACAGACAGACCCCTGCCCTAGAAGTAGCATCTGTCTCCTGGGGAGGTCTGATGGGATAGACAGGCCCTTGATCAGAAAGTAGCATCTGTTTCCTGTGGTGGTCTGATGGGATAGATAGACCCCTGCACTAGAAGTAGCATCTGTCTCGTGGGGAGGTCTGATGGGATAGACAGACCCCGGCCCTAGAAGTAGCGTCTGTCTGCTGGGGAGGTCTGATGGGATAGACAGACCCCTGCCCTAGAAGTAGCATCTGTCTCCTGGGGAGGCCTGATGGGATAGACAGACTCCTGCGCTAGAAGTAGCATCTGTCTCCTGGGTAGGCCTGATGGGACAGACAGACCCCTGCGCTAGAAGTAGCATCTGTCTCCTGGGGCGGCCTGATGGGATAGAGAGACCCCTGCGCTAGAAGTAGCATCTGTCTCCTGGGGAGGCCTGATGGGATAGAGAGACCCCGATGGGATAGGCAGACCCCTGCCCTAGAAGTAGCATCTGTCTCCTGGGGAGGTCTGATGGGATAGACAGGCCCCTGTCCTAAATGTAGCATCTGTCTCCTGGGGAGGTCTGATGGAATAGACAGGCCCCTGTCCTCTATGCAGCATCTGTCTCATGTGGAGGTCTGATGGGATAGACAGACCCCTGCCCTAGAAGTATCATCTGTCTCCAAGGGATTTTTGATGGGATAAACAGACCCCTGCCCTAGAAGTAACACTGTCTCCTGGGGAGGTCTGATGGGACAGACAGACCCCTGCCCTAGAAGTAGCATCTGTTTCCTGGGAAGGTCTGATGGGGCAGAGAGACCCCTGCCCTAGAAGTAGCATCTGTCTCCTGGGGAGGTTTGATGGGATGGACAGACCCCTGCCCTAGAAGTGGCATCTGTCTCCTGGGGAGGCCTGATGGGATAGACAGACCCCAATGGGAAAGACAGACCCCTGCCATAGAAGTAGCATCTGTCTCCAGAGGAGGCCTGATGGGACGGACAGACACCTGCCCTAGAAGTAGAATCTGTCTCTTTGGGAGGTTTGATGGGGTAGACAGACCCCTGCCCTAAAAGTAGCATCTGTCTCCTGGGGAGGCCTGATGGGACAGACAGTCCCCTGGGCTATAAGTAGCATCTGTCTCCTGGGGAGGTCTGATGGGAGAGACAGAGACCTGCCCTGGAAGTAGCATCTGTCTCCTGGGGAGGCCTGATGGGACGGACAGACCCCTGCCCTAGAAGTAGCATCTGTCTCCTGTGGAGGTTTGATGGGATAGACAGACCCCGATGGGATAGACAGACCCCTGCACTAGAAGTAGCATCTGTCTCGTGGGGAGGTCTGATGGGCTAGACAGGCCCTTGCCTAGAAGTAGCATCTGTCTCCTGGGGAGGTTTGATGGGATGGACAGACCCCTGCCCTAGAAGTAGCATCTGTCTCCTGGGGAGGTTTGATGGGATGGACAGACCCCTGCCCTAGAAGTAGCATCTGTCTCCTGGGGAGGCCTGATGGGATAGACAGACCCCAATGGGAAAGACAGACCCCTGCCATAGAAGTAGCATCTGTCTCCAGAGGAGGCCTGATGGGACGGACAGACACCTGCACTAGAAGTAGAATCTGTTTCTTCGGGAGGTTTGATGGGATAGACAGACCCCTGCCCTAGAAGTAGCATCTGTCTCCTGGGGAGGCCTGATGGGACAGACAGTCCCCTGGGCTATAAGTAGCATCTGTCTTCTGGGGAGGTCTGATGGGAGAGACAGACACCTGCCCTAGAAGTAGCATCTGTCTCATGGAGAGGCCTGATGGGATAGACAGACCCCGATGGGACAGACAGACCCCTGCCCTAGAAGTAGCATCTGTCTCCTGGGGAGGTCTGATGGGATAGACAGGACCTTGATCAGAAAGTAGCATCTGTTTCCTGTGGTGGTCTGATGGGATAGATAGACCCCTGCACTAGAAGTAGCATCTGTCTCGTGGGGAGGTCTGATGGGATAGACAGACCCCAGCCCTTGAAGTAGCGTCTGTCTGCTGGGGAGGTCTGATGGGATAGACAGACCCCTGCCCTAGAAGTAGCATCTGTCTCCTGGGGAGGCCTGATGGGATAGACAGACTCCTGCGCTAGAAGTAGCATCTGTCTCCTGGGTAGGCCTGATGGGACAGACAGACCCCTGCGCTAGAAGTAGCATCTGTCTCCTGGGGCGGCCTGATGGGATAGAGAGACCCCTGCGCTAGAAGTAGCATCTGTCTCCTGGGGAGGCCTGATGGGATAGAGAGACCCCGATGGGATAGACAGACCCCTGCCCTAGAAGTAGCATCTGTCTCCTGGGGAGGTCTGATGGGATAGACAGGCCCCTGTCCTAAATGTAGCATCTGTCTCCTGGGGAGGTCTGATGGAATAGACAGGCCCCTGTCCTCTATGCAGCATCTGTCTCATGTGGAGGTTTGATGGGATAGACAGACCCCTGCGCTAGAAGTAGCATCTGTCTCCTGGGGAGGCCTGATGGGATAGAGAGACCCCGATGGGATAGACAGACCCCTGCCCTAGAAGTAGCATCTGTCTCCTGGGGAGGTCTGATGGGATAGACAGGCCCCTGTCCTAAATGTAGCATCTGTCTCCTGGGGAGGTCTGATGGAAAAGACAGGCCCCTGTCCTCTATGCAGCATCTGTCTCATGTGGAGGTCTGATGGGATAGACAGACCCCTGCCCTAGAAGTATCATCTGTCTCCAAGGGATTTTTGATGGGATAAACAGACCCCTGCCCTAGAAGTAACACTGTCTCCTGGGGAGGTCTGATGGGACAGACAGACCCCTGCCCTAGAAGTAGCATCTGTTTCCTGGGAAGGTCTGATGGGGCAGAGAGACCCCTGCCCTAGAAGTAGCATCTGTCTCCTGGGGAGGTTTGATGGGATGGACAGACCCCTGCCCTAGAAGTGGCATCTGTCTCCTGGGGAGGCCTGATGGGATAGACAGACCCCAATGGGAAAGACAGACCCCTGCCATAGAAGTAGCATCTGTCTCCAGAGGAGGCCTGATGGGACGGACAGACACCTGCCCTAGAAGTAGAATCTGTCTCTTTGGGAGGTTTGATGGGGTAGACAGACCCCTGCCCTAAAAGTAGCATCTGTCTCCTGGGGAGGCCTGATGGGACAGACAGTCCCCTGGGCTATAAGTAGCATCTGTCTCCTGGGGAGGTCTGATGGGAGAGACAGAGACCTGCCCTAGAAGTAGCATCTGTATCCTGGGGAGGCCTGATGGGACGGACAGACCCCTGCCCTAGAAGTAGCATCTGTCTCCTGTGGAGGTTTGATGGGATAGACAGACCCCGATGGGATAGACAGACCCCTGCACTAGAAGTAGCATCTGTCTCGTGGGGAGGTCTGATGGGCTAGACAGGCCCTTGCCTAGAAGTAGCATCTGTCTCCTGGGGAGGCCTGATGGGATAGACAGACCCCTGCGCTAGAAGTAGCATCTGACTCCTGGGTAGGCCTGATGGGACAGACAGACCGCTGCGCTAGAAGTAGCATCTGTCTCGTGGGGAGGTCTGATGGGCTAGAGAGACCCCGATGGGATAGACAGAGCCCTGCCCTAGAAGTAGCATCTGTCTCCTGGGGAGGTCTGATGGGATAGACAGGCCCCTGTCCTCTATGCAGCATCTGTCTCATGTGGAGGTCTGATGGGATAGACAGACCCCTGCCCTAGAAGTAGCATCTGTCTCCTGGTGAGGTCTGATGGGACAGACAGATCACTGCACTAGAAGTAGCATCTGTCTCCTGGGGAGGCCTGATGGGACAGACAGACCCCTGTGCTAGAAGTAGCATCTGTCTCCTGTGGAGGTTTAATGGGATAGACAGACCCCGATGGGATAGACAGACCCCTGCCCTAGAAGTAGCATCTGTCTCCTGGGGAGGCCTGATGGGATTGACAGACCCCTGCACTAGAAGTAGCATCTGTCTCCTGGGGAGGTCTGATGAGACAGACAGACCACTGCGCTAGAAGTAGCATCTGTCTCCTGGGGAGGCCTGATGGGACAGACAACTGCCCTAGAAGTAGCCTCTGTCTCCTGGGGAGGCCTGATGGGATAGACAGGCCCCTGCCCTAGAAGTAGCATCCGTCTGCTGGGGAGGTCCGATGAGAGGGACAGACACCTGCCCTAGACTAGCATCTGTCTGCTCAGGAGGTTTGATGGGATAGACAGACCCCTGCCGTAGAAGTAGCATCTGTCTCCTGGGGAGGCTGGATGGGACAGACAGACCACGATGGGATAGACAGACCCCTGCCCTAGAAGTAGCATCTGTCTCCAGGGGAGGCCTGATGGGAGGGACAGACACCTGCCCTAGAAGTAGCATCTGTCTCCTCAGGAGGTTTGATGGGATAGACAGACCCCTGCCCTAGATGTAGTATCTGTCTCCTGGGGAGGTCTGATGGGATGGACAGGCCCCTGTCCTAAAAGTAGCATCTGTCTCCTGGGGATGTCTGATGGGATAGACAGACCCCTGCCCTAGAAGTAGCATCTGTCTCCTGGGGAGGTCTGATGGGACAGACAGTCACCTGCCCTAAAATTAGCACCTGTCTCCTGGGGAGGCCTGATGGGATAGACAGACCCCGATGGGATAGACAGACCCCTGAACCTGGGGAGGTCTAATGGGACAGACAGACCCCTGTCCTAGAAGTAGCATCTGTGTCCGGTGAGTCCTGATGGGGCAGACAGACCCCTTCCCTTGAACGACAGACAGACCCCTGCCCTAGAAGTAGCTTCTGTCTCCTGGGGAGGTCTGATGGAATAGACAGGCCCCTGTCCTCTATGCTGCATCTGTCTCATGTGGAGGTCTGATGGGATAGACAGACCCCTGCCCTAGAAGTAGCATCTGTCTCCAAGGGATTTTTGATGGGATAAACAGACCCCTGCCCTAGAAGTAGCTTCTGTTTCCTGGGGAGGACATATGGGACAGACTGACCCCTACGCTAGAAGTAGCATCTGTCTCCTGGGGAGTCCTGATCGGATAGACAGACCCCGATGGGATAGACAGTCCCCTGCCCTAGAAGTAGCATCTGTCTCCTGGGGAGTCCTGATGGGACAGACAGACCCCGGCCCTAGAAGCAGCATCTGTTTCCTGGGGAGGCCTGATGGGACAGACAGACCCCGATGGGATAGACAGACCCCTGCCCTAGAAGTAGCATCTGTCTCCTGGGAAGGTCTGATGGGACAGACAGACCCCTGCCCTAGAAGTAACACTGTCTCCTGGGGAGGTCTGATGGGACAGACAGACCCCTGCCCCAGAAGTAACACTGTCTCCTGAGGAGTCCTGTTGGGATAGACAGACCCCGATGGGATAGACAGGCCCCTGTCCTCTATGCAGCATCTGTCTCATGTGGAGGTCTGATGGGATAGAGAGACCCCGATGGGATAGACAGACCCCTGCCCTAGAAGTAGCATCTGTCTCCTGGGGAGGTCTGATGGGATAGACAGGCCCCTGTCCTAAAAGTAGCATCTGTCTCCTGGGGAGGTCTGATGGAATAGACAGGCCGCTGTCCTCTATGCAGCATCTGTCTCATGTGGAGGTCTGATGGGATAGACAGACCCCTGCCCTAGAAGTATCATCTGTCTCCTGGGGAGGCCTGATGGGATAGACAGACCCCTGCGCTAGAAGTAGCATCTGTCTCATGTAGAGGCCTGATGGGATAGACAGAACCCGATGGGACAGACAGACCCCTGCGCTAGAAGAAGCATCTGTCTCCTGGGGAGGCCTGATGGGATTGGCAGACCCCTGCCCTAGAAGTAGCATCTGTCTCCTGGGGAGGCCGGATGGGATAGACAGACACTGATGGGACAGACGGACCCCTGCCCTAGAAGTAGCATCTGTGTCCTGGGGAGGCCTGATGGGATAGACAGACCCCGATGGGATAGACAGACCCCTGAACCTGGGGTTGTCTAATGGGACAGACAGACCCCTGTCCTAGAAGTAGCATCTGTCTCCGGTGAGTACTGATCGGGCAGACAGACCCCTTCCCTAGAAGGACAGACAGACCCCTGCCCTAGAAGTAGCTTCTGTCTCCTGAGGAGGTTTGATGGGACAGACAGACCCGGCCCTAGAAGTAGGATCTGTCTCCTAGGGATATCTGATGGGACAGACAGACCCATGCGCTAGAAGTAGCATCTGTCTCCTGGGGTGGCCTGATGGGATAGACAGACCCCGATGGGATAGACAGACCCCTGCCCTAGAAGTAGCATCTGTCTCCTGGGGAGGCCTGAAGGGATTGACAGACCCCTGCCCTAGAAGTGGCATCTGTCACCTCTGAAGGTCTGATGGGATATACAGTCCCCTGCCCTCGAAGTAGCATCTGTCTCCTGGGGAGGTTTGATGGGACAGACTGACGCTTGACCTAGAAGTAGCATTTGTCTCCTGGGAGGCCTGATGGGACAGACAGACCCCTGCCCTAGAAGTAGAATCTGTCTCCTGGGGAGGTTTGATGGGATAGACAGACCCCTGCCCTAGAAGTAGCATCTGTCTCCTGGGGAGGTTTGATGGGGTAGACAGACTCCTGCCCTAGAAGTAGCATCTGTGTCCTGGGATGCCTGATGGGACAGACAGTCACCTGCCCTAAAAGTAGCACCTGTCTCCTGGGGAGGCCTGATGGGATAGACAGACCCCGATGGGATATACAGTTCCCTGCCCTAGAAGTAGCATCTGTCTCCTGGGGAGGCCTGATGGGACAGACAGACAACTGCCCTAGAAGTAGCGTCTGTCTCCTGGGGAGGCCTGATGGGATAGACAGGCCCCTGCCCTAGAAGTAGCATCTGTCTGCTGGGGAGGTCTGATGAGAGGGACAGACACCTGCCCTAGAAGTAGCATCTGTCTCCTCAGGAGGTTTGATGGGATAGACAGACCCCTGCCCTAGAAGTAGCATCTGTCTCCTGGGAGGCTTGATGGGACAGACAGACCACGATGGGATAGACAGACCCCGATGGGATAGACAGACCCCTGAACCTGGGGAGGTCTAATGGGACAGACAGACCCCTGTCCTAGAAGTAGCATCTGTCTCTGGTGAGTCCTGAGGGGTCAGACAGACCCCTTTCCTAGAAGGACAGACAGAACCCTGCCCTAGAAGTAGCTTCTGTCTCCTGGGGAGGTCTGATGGGATAGACAGAACCCGATGGGATAGACAGACCCCTGAACCTGGGGAGGTCTGATGGGATAGACAGGCCCTTCCCTAGAAGTAGCATCTGTCTCCTGGGGAGGCCTGATGGGATAGACAGACTCCTGCGCTAGAAGTAGCATCTGTCTCCTGGGTAGGCCTGATGGGACAGACAGACCCCTGCGCTAGAAGTAGCATCTGTCTCCTGGGGCGGCCTGATGGGATAGAGAGACCCCTGCGCTAGAAGTAGCATCTGTCTCCTGGGGAGGCCTGATGGGATAGAGAGACCCCGATGGGATAGACAGACCCCTGCCCTAGAAGTAGCATCTGTCTCCTGGGGAGGTCTGATGGGATAGACAGGCCCCTGTCCTAAATGTAGCATCTGTCTCCTGGGGAGGTCTGATGGAATAGACAGGCCCCTGTCCTCTATGCAGCATCTGTCTCATGTGGAGGTTTGATGGGATAGACAGACCCCTGCGCTAGAAGTAGCATCTGTCTCCTGGGGAGGCCTGATGGGATAGAGAGACCCCGATGGGATAGACAGACCCCTGCCCTAGAAGTAGCATCTGTCTCCTGGGGAGGTCTGATGGGATAGACAGGCCCCTGTCCTAAATGTAGCATCTGTCTCCTGGGGAGGTCTGATGGAAAAGACAGGCCCCTGTCCTCTATGCAGCATCTGTCTCATGTGGAGGTCTGATGGGATAGACAGACCCCTGCCCTAGAAGTATCATCTGTCTCCAAGGGATTTTTGATGGGATAAACAGACCCCTGCCCTAGAAGTAACACTGTCTCCTGGGGAGGTCTGATGGGACAGACAGACCCCTGCCCTAGAAGTAGCATCTGTTTCCTGGGAAGGTCTGATGGGGCAGAGAGACCCCTGCCCTAGAAGTAGCATCTGTCTCCTGGGGAGGTTTGATGGGATGGACAGACCCCTGCCCTAGAAGTGGCATCTGTCTCCTGGGGAGGCCTGATGGGATAGACAGACCCCAATGGGAAAGACAGACCCCTGCCATAGAAGTAGCATCTGTCTCCAGAGGAGGCCTGATGGGACGGACAGACACCTGCCCTAGAAGTAGAATCTGTCTCTTTGGGAGGTTTGATGGGGTAGACAGACCCCTGCCCTAAAAGTAGCATCTGTCTCCTGGGGAGGCCTGATGGGACAGACAGTCCCCTGGGCTATAAGTAGCATCTGTCTCCTGGGGAGGTCTGATGGGAGAGACAGAGACCTGCCCTAGAAGTAGCATCTGTATCCTGGGGAGGCCTGATGGGACGGACAGACCCCTGCCCTAGAAGTAGCATCTGTCTCCTGTGGAGGTTTGATGGGATAGACAGACCCCGATGGGATAGACAGACCCCTGCACTAGAAGTAGCATCTGTCTCGTGGGGAGGTCTGATGGGCTAGACAGGCCCTTGCCTAGAAGTAGCATCTGTCTCCTGGGGAGGCCTGATGGGATAGACAGACCCCTGCGCTAGAAGTAGCATCTGACTCCTGGGTAGGCCTGATGGGACAGACAGACCGCTGCGCTAGAAGTAGCATCTGTCTCGTGGGGAGGTCTGATGGGCTAGAGAGACCCCGATGGGATAGACAGAGCCCTGCCCTAGAAGTAGCATCTGTCTCCTGGGGAGGTCTGATGGGATAGACAGGCCCCTGTCCTCTATGCAGCATCTGTCTCATGTGGAGGTCTGATGGGATAGACAGACCCCTGCCCTAGAAGTAGCATCTGTCTCCTGGTGAGGTCTGATGGGACAGACAGATCACTGCACTAGAAGTAGCATCTGTCTCCTGGGGAGGCCTGATGGAACAGACAGACCCCTGTGCTAGAAGTAGCATCTGTCTCCTGTGGAGGTTTAATGGGATAGACAGACCCCGATGGGATAGACAGACCCCTGCCCTAGAAGTAGCATCTGTCTCCTGGGGAGGCCTGATGGGATTGACAGACCCCTGCACTAGAAGTAGCATCTGTCTCCTGGGGAGGTCTGATGAGACAGACAGACCACTGCGCTAGAAGTAGCATCTGTCTCCTGGGGAGGCCTGATGGGACAGACAACTGCCCTAGAAGTAGCCTCTGTCTCCTGGGGAGGCCTGATGGGATAGACAGGCCCCTGCCCTAGAAGTAGCATCCGTCTGCTGGGGAGGTCTGATGAGAGGGACAGACACCTGCCCTAGACTAGCATCTGTCTGCTCAGGAGGTTTGATGGGATAGACAGACCCCTGCCGTAGAAGTAGCATCTGTCTCCTGGGGAGGCTGGATGGGACAGACAGACCACGATGGGATAGACAGACCCCTGCCCTAGAAGTAGCATCTGTCTCCAGGGGAGGCCTGATGGGAGGGACAGACACCTGCCCTAGAAGTAGCATCTGTCTCCTCAGGAGGTTTGATGGGATAGACAGACCCCTGCCCTAGATGTAGTATCTGTCTCCTGGGGAGGTCTGATGGGATGGACAGGCCCCTGTCCTAAAAGTAGCATCTGTCTCCTGGGGATGTCTGATGGGATAGACAGACCCCTGCCCTAGAAGTAGCATCTGTCTCCTGGGGAGGTCTGATGGGACAGACAGTCACCTGCCCTAAAATTAGCACCTGTCTCCTGGGGAGGCCTGATGGGATAGACAGACCCCGATGGGATAGACAGACCCCTGAACCTGGGGAGGTCTAATGGGACAGACAGACCCCTGTCCTAGAAGTAGCATCTGTGTCCGGTGAGTCCTGATGGGGCAGACAGACCCCTTCCCTTGAACGACAGACAGACCCCTGCCCTAGAAGTAGCTTCTGTCTCCTGGGGAGGTCTGATGGAATAGACAGGCCCCTGTCCTCTATGCTGCATCTGTCTCATGTGGAGGTCTGATGGGATAGACAGACCCCTGCCCTAGAAGTAGCATCTGTCTCCAAGGGATTTTTGATGGGATAAACAGACCCCTGCCCTAGAAGTAGCTTCTGTTTCCTGGGGAGGACATATGGGACAGACTGACCCCTACGCTAGAAGTAGCATCTGTCTCCTGGGGAGTCCTGATCGGATAGACAGACCCCGATGGGATAGACAGTCCCCTGCCCTAGAAGTAGCATCTGTCTCCTGGGGAGTCCTGATGGGACAGACAGACCCCGGCCCTAGAAGCAGCATCTGTTTCCTGGGGAGGCCTGATGGGACAGACAGACCCCGATGGGATAGACAGACCCCTGCCCTAGAAGTAGCATCTGTCTCCTGGGAAGGTCTGATGGGACAGACAGACCCCTGCCCTAGAAGTAACACTGTCTCCTGGGGAGGTCTGATGGGACAGACAGACCCCTGCCCCAGAAGTAACACTGTCTCCTGAGGAGTCCTGTTGGGATAGACAGACCCCGATGGGATAGACAGGCCCCTGTCCTCTATGCAGCATCTGTCTCATGTGGAGGTCTGATGGGATAGAGAGACCCCGATGGGATAGACAGACCCCTGCCCTAGAAGTAGCATCTGTCTCCTGGGGAGGTCTGATGGGATAGACAGGCCCCTGTCCTAAAAGTAGCATCTGTCTCCTGGGGAGGTCTGATGGAATAGACAGGCCGCTGTCCTCTATGCAGCATCTGTCTCATGTGGAGGTCTGATGGGATAGACAGACCCCTGCCCTAGAAGTATCATCTGTCTCCTGGGGAGGCCTGATGGGATAGACAGACCCCTGCGCTAGAAGTAGCATCTGTCTCATGTAGAGGCCTGATGGGATAGACAGAACCCGATGGGACAGACAGACCCCTGCGCTAGAAGAAGCATCTGTCTCCTGGGGAGGCCTGATGGGATTGGCAGACCCCTGCCCTAGAAGTAGCATCTGTCTCCTGGGGAGGCCGGATGGGATAGACAGACACTGATGGGACAGACGGACCCCTGCCCTAGAAGTAGCATCTGTGTCCTGGGGAGGCCTGATGGGATAGACAGACCCCGATGGGATAGACAGACCCCTGAACCTGGGGTTGTCTAATGGGACAGACAGACCCCTGTCCTAGAAGTAGCATCTGTCTCCGGTGAGTACTGATCGGGCAGACAGACCCCTTCCCTAGAAGGACAGACAGACCCCTGCCCTAGAAGTAGCTTCTGTCTCCTGAGGAGGTTTGATGGGACAGACAGACCCGGCCCTAGAAGTAGGATCTGTCTCCTAGGGAGATCTGATGGGACAGACAGACCCATGCGCTAGAAGTAGCATCTGTCTCCTGGGGTGGCCTGATGGGATAGACAGACCCCGATGGGATAGACAGACCCCTGCCCTAGAAGTAGCATCTGTCTCCTGGGGAGGCCTGAAGGGATTGACAGACCCCTGCCCTAGAAGTGGCATCTGTCACCTCTGAAGGTCTGATGGGATATACAGTCCCCTGCCCTCGAAGTAGCATCTGTCTCCTGGGGAGGTTTGATGGGACAGACTGACGCTTGACCTAGGAGTAGCATTTGTCTCCTGGGAGGCCTGATGGGACAGACAGACCCCTGCCCTAGAAGTAGAATCTGTCTCCTGGGGAGGTTTGATGGGATAGACAGACCCCTGCCCTAGAAGTAGCATCTGTCTCCTGGGGAGGTTTGATGGGGTAGACAGACTCCTGCCCTAGAAGTAGCATCTGTGTCCTGGGATGCCTGATGGGACAGACAGTCACCTGCCCTAAAAGTAGCACCTGTCTCCTGGGGAGGCCTGATGGGATAGACAGACCCCGATGGGATATACAGTTCCCTGCCCTAGAAGTAGCATCTGTCTCCTGGGGAGGCCTGATGGGACAGACAGACAACTGCCCTAGAAGTAGCGTCTGTCTCCTGGGGAGGCCTGATGGGATAGACAGGCCCCTGCCCTAGAAGTAGCATCTGTCTGCTGGGGAGGTCTGATGAGAGGGACAGACACCTGCCCTAGAAGTAGCATCTGTCTCCTCAGGAGGTTTGATGGGATAGACAGACCCCTGCCCTAGAAGTAGCATCTGTCTCCTGGGAGGCTTGATGGGACAGACAGACCACGATGGGATAGACAGACCCCGATGGGATAGACAGACCCCTGAACCTGGGGAGGTCTAATGGGACAGACAGACCCCTGTCCTAGAAGTAGCATCTGTCTCTGGTGAGTCCTGAGGGGTCAGACAGACCCCTTTCCTAGAAGGACAGACAGAACCCTGCCCTAGAAGTAGCTTCTGTCTCCTGGGGAGGTCTGATGGGATAGACAGAACCCGATGGGATAGACAGACCCCTGAACCTGGGGAGGTCTGATGGGATAGACAGGCCCTTCCCTAGAAGTAGCATCTGTCTCCTGGGTAGGCCTAATGGGACAGACAGACCCCTGCGCTAGAAGTAGCATCTGTCTCCTGGGGAGGCCTGATGGGACAGACAGACCCCTGCGCTAGAAGTAGCAACTGTGTCCTGTGGAGGTTTGATGGGATAGACAGACCCCGATGGGATAGACAGACCCCTGCCCTAGAAGTTGCATCTATTTCCATGGGAGATCTGATGGGATAGACAGGCCCTTCCCTAGAAGTAGCATCTGTCTCCTGGGTAGGCCTGATGGGACAGACAGACCCCTGCGCTAGAAGTAGCATCTGTCTCCTGGGTAGGCCTGATGGGACAGACAGACCCCTGCGCTAGAAGTAGCATCTGTCTCCTGGGGAGGCCTGATGGGATAGACAGACCCCGATGGGATAGACAGACCCCTGAACCTGGGGTTGTCTAATGGGACAGACAGACTACTGTCCTAGAAGTAGCATCTGTCTCCGGTGAGTCCCGATGGGGCAGACAGACCCCTTCCCTCGAAGGACAGACAGACCCCTGCCCTAGAAGTAGCTTCTGTCTCCTGAGGTTGTTTGATGGGACAGACAGACCCGGCCCTAGAAGTAGGATCTGTCTCCTGGGGAGATCTGATGGGACAGACAGACCCATGCACTCTAGAAGTAGCATCTGTCTCCTGGGGTGGCCTGATGGGATAGACAGACCCTGATGGGATAGACAGACCCCTGCCCTAGAAGTAGCATCTGTCTCCTGGGGAGGTTTGATGGGGTAGACAGACTCCTGCCCTAGAAGTAGCATCTGTGTCCTGGGAGGCCTGATGGGACAGACAGTCACCTGCCCTAAAAGTAGCACCTGTCTCCTGGGGAGGCCGGATGAGGTAGACAGACACTGATGGGACAGACGGACCCCTGCCCTAGAAGTAGCATCTGTCTCCTGGGGAGGCCTGATGGGATTGACAGACCCCTGCCCTAGAAGTGGCATCTGTCTCCTGGGAAGGTTTGATGGGATAGACAGTCCCCTGCCCTAGAAGTAGCATCTGTCTCCTGGGGAGGTCTGATGGGACAGATCGACGCCTGACCTAGAAGTAGCATCTGTCTCCTGGGGAGGTTTGATGGGGTAGACAGACCCCTGCCCTAGAAGTAGCATCTGTGTCCTGGGGAGGCCTGATGGGATAGACAGACCCCGATGGGATAGACAGACCCCTGAACCTGGGGTTGTCTAATGGGACAGACAGACCCCTGTCCTAGAAGTAGCATCTGTCTCCGGTGAGTACTGATCGGGCAGACAGACCCCTTCCCTAGAAGGACAGACAGACCCCTGCCCTAGAAGTAGCTTCTGTCTCCTGAGGAGGTTGTGATGGGACAGACAGACCCGGCCCTAGAAGTAGGATCTGTCTCCTGGGGAGATCTGATGGGACAGACAGACCCCGATGGGATAGACAGACCCCTGCCCTAGAAGTAGCATCTGTCTCCTGGGGTGGCCTGATGGGATAGACAGACCCCGATGGGATAGACAGACCCCTGCCCTAGAAGTAGCATCTGTCTCCTGGGGAGGCCTGAAGGGATTGACAGACCCCTGCCCTAGAAGTGGCATCTGTCACCTCTGAAGGTCTGATGGGATAGACAGTCCCCTGCCCTAGAAGTAGCATCTGTCTCCTGGGGAGGTTTGATGGGACAGACTGACGCTTGCCCTAGAAGTAGCATCTGTCTCCTGGGAGGCCTGATGGGACAGACAGACCCCTGCCCTAGAAGTAGAATCTGTCTCCTGGGGAGGTTTGATGGGATAGACAGACCCCTGCATTAGAAGTAGCATCTGTCTCCTGGGGAGGTTTGATGGGGTAGACAGACTCCTGCCCTAGAAGTAGCATCTGTGTCCAGGGATGCCTGATGGGACAGACAGTCACCTGCCCTAAAAGTAGCACCTGTCTCCTGGGGAGGCCTGATGGGATAGACAGACCTCGATGGGATATACAGTTCCCTGCCCTAGAAGTAGCATCTGTCTCCTGGGGAGGCCTGATGGGATAGACAGACCCCGATGGGACAGACAGACCCTGATGGGATAACAATCCCCTGCCCTAGAAGTGGCATCTGTCTCCTGGGAAGGTTTGATGGGATAGACAGGCCCCTGCCCTAGAAGTAGCATCTGTCTGCTGGGGAGGTCTGATGAGAGGGACAGACACCTGCCCTAGAAGTAGCATCTGTCTCCTCAGGAGGTTTGATGGGATAGACAGACCCCTGCCCTAGAAGTAGCATCTGTCTCATGGAGAGGCTTGATGGGATAGACAGACCCCGATGGGATAGACAGACCCCTGCCCTAGATGTAGCATCTGTCTCCTGGGGAGGTCTGATGGGATAGACAGACCCCAACGCTAGAAGTAGCATCTGTCTCCTGTGGAGGTCTGATGGGATAGACAGACCCCTGCCCTAGAAGTAGCATCTGTCTTCGGGGGAGGTCTGATGGGAAAGACAGACCCCTGTGCTAGAAGTAGCATCTGTCTCCTGTGGAGGTTTGATGGGATAGACAGACCCCGATGGGATAGACAGACTCCTGCCCTAGAAGTAGCATCTGTCTCCTGGGGAGGTCTGATGGGATAGACAGACCCCTGCCCTAGAAGTAGCATCTGTCTCGTGGGGAGGTCTGATGGGCTAGACAGGCCCTTGCCTAGAAGTAGCATCTGTCTCCTGGGGAGGCCTGATGGGATAGACAGTCCCCTGCGCTAGAAGTAGCATCTGTCTCCTGGGTAGGCCTGATGGGACAGACAGACCCCTTTCCTAGAAGGACAGACAGAACCCTGCCCTAGAAGTAGCATCTGTCTCCTGGGGAGGTCTGATGGGATAGACAGAACCCGATGGGATAGACAGACCCCTGAACCTGGGGAGGTCTGATGGGATAGACAGGCCCTTCCCTAGAAGTAGCATCTGTCTCCTGGGTAGGCCTGATGGGACAGACAGACCCCTGCGCTAGAAGTAACATCTGTGTCCTGTGGAGGTTTGATGGGATAGACAGACCCCGATGGGATAGAAAGACCCCTGCCCTAGAAGTTGCATCTGTTTCCTGGGGAGATCTGATGGGATAGACAGGCCCTTCCCTAGAAGTAGCATCTGTCTCCTGGGTAGGCCTGATGGGACAGACAGACCCCTGCGCTAGAAGTAGCATCTGTCTCCTGGGGAGGCCTGATGGGATAGACAGACCCCGATGGGATAGACAGACCCCTGAACCTGGGGTCGTCTAATGGGACAGACAGACCCCTGTCCTAGAAGTAGCATCTGTCTCCGGTGAGCCCCGATGGGGCAGACAGACCCCTTCCCTAGAAGGACTGACAGACCCCTGCCCTAGAAGTAGCTTCTGTCTCCTGAGGTGGTTTGATGGGACAGACAGACCCGGCCCTAGAAGTAGGATCTGTCTCCTGGGGAGATCTGATGGGACAGACAGACCCCTGTCCTAGAAGTAGAATCTGTCTCCTGGGGAGGTTTGATGGGATAGACAGACCCCTGTCCTAGAAGTGGCATCTGTGTCCTGGGAGGCCTGATGGGACAGTCACCTGCCCTAAAAGTAGCATCTGTCTCCTGGAGAGGCCTGATGGGACAGACAGACCCCTGTCCTAGAAGAAGCATCTGTCTCCTGGAGAGGCCTGATGGGACAGACAGACCCCTGCCCTAGAAGTAGCATCTGTCTCCTGGGGAGACCTGATGGGATAGACAGACCCCGATTGGATAGACAGACCCCTGGACCTGGGGAGGTCTGATGGGACTGACAGACCCCTGTCCTAGAAGTAGCATCTGTCTCCTGGGGTGGCCTGATGGGGTAGACAGACCCTGATGGGACAGACAGACCCCTGAACCTGGGGAGGTCTGATGAGAGAGACAGATCCCTGTCCTAGAAGTAGCAACTGTGTCCTGGAAGGCCTGATGGGACAGACAGTCCCATCTGCCTCCTGGGGAGGTCAATGGGATAGACAGACCCCCATGGGATAAACAAACCCCTGCCCTAAAAGTAGCATCTGTCTCCGGGAGAGGCCTGATGGGATATATTGACCCCGATGGGATAGACAGGCCCCTGCCCAAGAAGTAGCATCTGTCTCCTGGGGAGACCTGATGGGATAGACAGACCCCGATGGGACAGACAGACCCCTGAACCTGGGGAGGTCTGATGAGAGAGACAGATCCCTGTCCTAGAAGTAGCAACTGTGTCCTGGAAGGTCTGATGGGACAGATAGACCCCTGTCCTAGAAGTAGCATATGTCTCCGGTGAGGTCTGATGGGACAAACAGACCCCTGCCCAAGAAGGACAGACAGACCCCTGCCCTAGAAGTAGCATTTGTCTCCTGAGGAGGTTTGATGGGACAGACAGACCCGGCCCTAGAAGTAGCATCTGTCTCCTGGGGAGGCCTGAAGGGATAGACCGACCCCGATGGGACAGACAGACCCCTGAACCTTGGGAAGTCTGATGGGACTGACAGACCCCTGTCTTTGAAGTAGCATCTGTCTCCTGGGGAGGCCTGATGGGACAGACAGACCCCTGCCCTAGAAATAGTTTCTTTTTCCTGGGGAGGACAGATGGGATAGACAGACTCCGATGGGATATACAGTTCCCTTCCCTAGAAGTAGCATCTGTCTCCTGGGGAGGCCTGATGGGACAGACAGACAACTGCCCTAGAAGTAGCATCTGTCTCCTCGGGAGGCCTGATGGGATAGACAGGCCCCTGCCCTAGAAGTAGCATCTGTCTGCTGGGGAGGTCTGATGAGAGGGACAGACACCTGCCCTAGACTAGCATCTGTCTGCTCAGGAGGTTTGATGGGATAGACAGACCCCTGCCCTAGAAGTAGAATCTGTCTCCTGGGGAGGCTTGATGGGACAGACAGACCACGATGGGATAGACAGACCCCTGCCCTAGAAGTAGCATCTGTCTCCAGGGGAGGCCTGATGAGAGGGACAGACACCTGCCCTAGAAGTAGCATCTGTCTCCTCAGGAGGTTTGATGGGATAGACAGATCCCTGCCCTAGAAGTAGCATCTGTCTCATGGAGAGGCTTGATGGGATAGAGAGACCCCGATGGGATAGACAGACCCCTGCCCTAGATGTAGCATCTGTTTCCTGTGGAGGTCTGATGGGATAGACAGACCCCTGCACTAGAAGTAGTATCTGTATCCTGGGTAGGCCTGATGGGACAGACAGACCCCTGCGCTAGAAGTAGCATCTGTCTCCTGGGGAGGCCTGATGGGATAGAGAGACCCCGATGGGATAGACAGACCCCTGCCCTAGAAGTAGCATCTGTCTCCTGGGGAGGTCTGATGGGATAGACAGGCCCCTGTCCTAAAAGTAGCATCTGTCTCCTGGGGAGGTCTGATGGAATAGACAGGCCCCTGTCCTCTATGCAGCATCTGTCTCATGTGAAGGTCTGATGGGATAGACAGACCCCTGCCCTAGAAGTATCATCTGTCTCCAAGGGATTTTTGATGGGATAAACAGACCCCTGCCCTAGAAGTAACACTGTCTCCTGGGGAGGTCTGATGGGACAGACAGACCCCTGCCCTAGAAGTAGCATCTGTTTCCTGGGAAGGTCTGATGGGACAGAGAGACCCCTGCCCTAGAAGTAGCATCTGTCTCCTGGGGAGGTTTGATGGGATGGACAGACCCCTGCCCTAGAAGTAGCATCTGTCTCCTGGGGAGGCCTGATGGGATAGACAGACCCCAATGGGAAAGACAGACCCCTGCCATAGAAGTAGCATCTGTCTCCAGAGGAGGCCTGATGGGACGGACAGACACCTGCACTAGAAGTAGAATCTGTTTCTTCGGGAGGTTTGATGGGATAGACAGACCCCTGCCCTAGAAGTAGCATCTGTCTCCTGGGGAGGCCTGATGGGACAGACAGTCCCCTGGGCTATAAGTAGCATCTGTCTCCTGGGGAGGTCTGATGGGAGAGACAGACACCTGCCCTAGAAGTAGCATCTGTCTCATGGAGAGGCCTGATGGGATAGACAGACCCCGATGGGACAGACAGACCCCTGCCCTAGAAGTAGCATCTGTCTCCTGGGGAGGTCTGATGGGATAGACAGGCCCTTGATCAGAAAGTAGCATCTGTTTCCTGTGGTGGTCTGATGGGATAGATAGACCCCTGCACTAGAAGTAGCATCTGTCTCGTGGGGAGGTCTGATGGGATAGACAGACCCCGGCCCTAGAAGTAGCGTCTGTCTGCTGGGGAGGTCTGATGGGATAGACAGACCCCTGCCCTAGAAGTAGCATCTGTCTCCTGGGGAGGCCTGATGGGATAGACAGACTCCTGCGCTAGAAGTAGCATCTGTCTCCTGGGTAGGCCTGATGGGACAGACAGACCCCTGCGCTAGAAGTAGCATCTGTCTCCTGGGGCGGCCTGATGGGATAGAGAGACCCCTGCGCTAGAAGTAGCATCTGTCTCCTGGGGAGGCCTGATGGGATAGAGAGACCCCGATGGGATAGGCAGACCCCTGCCCTAGAAGTAGCATCTGTCTCCTGGGGAGGTCTGATGGGATAGACAGGCCCCTGTCCTAAATGTAGCATCTGTCTCCTGGGGAGGTCTGATGGAATAGACAGGCCCCTGTCCTCTATGCAGCATCTGTCTCATGTGGAGGTCTGATGGGATAGACAGACCCCTGCCCTAGAAGTATCATCTGTCTCCAAGGGATTTTTGATGGGATAAACAGACCCCTGCCCTAGAAGTAACACTGTCTCCTGGGGAGGTCTGATGGGACAGACAGACCCCTGCCCTAGAAGTAGCATCTGTTTCCTGGGAAGGTCTGATGGGGCAGAGAGACCCCTGCCCTAGAAGTAGCATCTGTCTCCTGGGGAGGTTTGATGGGATGGACAGACCCCTGCCCTAGAAGTGGCATCTGTCTCCTGGGGAGGCCTGATGGGATAGACAGACCCCAATGGGAAAGACAGACCCCTGCCATAGAAGTAGCATCTGTCTCCAGAGGAGGCCTGATGGGACGGACAGACACCTGCCCTAGAAGTAGAATCTGTCTCTTTGGGAGGTTTGATGGGGTAGACAGACCCCTGCCCTAAAAGTAGCATCTGTCTCCTGGGGAGGCCTGATGGGACAGACAGTCCCCTGGGCTATAAGTAGCATCTGTCTCCTGGGGAGGTCTGATGGGAGAGACAGAGACCTGCCCTAGAAGTAGCATCTGTCTCCTGGGGAGGCCTGATGGGACGGACAGACCCCTGCCCTAGAAGTAGCATCTGTCTCCTGTGGAGGTTTGATGGGATAGACAGACCCCGATGGGATAGACAGACCCCTGCACTAGAAGTAGCATCTGTCTCGTGGGGAGGTCTGATGGGCTAGACAGGCCCTTGCCTAGAAGTAGCATCTGTCTCCTGGGGAGGTTTGATGGGATGGACAGACCCCTGCCCTAGAAGTAGCATCTGTCTCCTGGGGAGGTTTGATGGGATGGACAGACCCCTGCCCTAGAAGTAGCATCTGTCTCCTGGGGAGGCCTGATGGGATAGACAGACCCCAATGGGAAAGACAGACCCCTGCCATAGAAGTAGCATCTGTCTCCAGAGGAGGCCTGATGGGACGGACAGACACCTGCACTAGAAGTAGAATCTGTTTCTTCGGGAGGTTTGATGGGATAGACAGACCCCTGCCCTAGAAGTAGCATCTGTCTCCTGGGGAGGCCTGATGGGACAGACAGTCCCCTGGGCTATAAGTAGCATCTGTCTTCTGGGGAGGTCTGATGGGAGAGACAGACACCTGCCCTAGAAGTAGCATCTGTCTCATGGAGAGGCCTGATGGGATAGACAGACCCCGATGGGACAGACAGACCCCTGCCCTAGAAGTAGCATCTGTCTCCTGGGGAGGTCTGATGGGATAGACAGGACCTTGATCAGAAAGTAGCATCTGTTTCCTGTGGTGGTCTGATGGGATAGATAGACCCCTGCACTAGAAGTAGCATCTGTCTCGTGGGGAGGTCTGATGGGATAGACAGACCCCAGCCCTTGAAGTAGCGTCTGTCTGCTGGGGAGGTCTGATGGGATAGACAGACCCCTGCCCTAGAAGTAGCATCTGTCTCCTGGGGAGGCCTGATGGGATAGACAGACTCCTGCGCTAGAAGTAGCATCTGTCTCCT
This sequence comes from Ambystoma mexicanum, assembly GCF_040938575.1. Lineage (NCBI taxonomy): Eukaryota > Metazoa > Chordata > Amphibia > Caudata > Ambystomatidae > Ambystoma > Ambystoma mexicanum. Next base: position 1,469,074,500 of record NC_090924.1, on the reverse strand, counting down.
GGGTAGGCCTGATGGGACAGACAGACCCCTGCGCTAGAAGTAGCATCTGTCTCCTGGGGCGGCCTGATGGGATAGAGAGACCCCTGCGCTAGAAGTAGCATCTGTCTCCTGGGGAGGCCTGATGGGATAGAGAGACCCCGATGGGATAGACAGACCCCTGCCCTAGAAGTAGCATCTGTCTCCTGGGGAGGTCTGATGGGATAGACAGGCCCCTGTCCTAAATGTAGCATCTGTCTCCTGGGGAGGTCTGATGGAATAGACAGGCCCCTGTCCTCTATGCAGCATCTGTCTCATGTGGAGGTTTGATGGGATAGACAGACCCCTGCGCTAGAAGTAGCATCTGTCTCCTGGGGAGGCCTGATGGGATAGAGAGACCCCGATGGGATAGACAGACCCCTGCCCTAGAAGTAGCATCTGTCTCCTGGGGAGGTCTGATGGGATAGACAGGCCCCTGTCCTAAATGTAGCATCTGTCTCCTGGGGAGGTCTGATGGAAAAGACAGGCCCCTGTCCTCTATGCAGCATCTGTCTCATGTGGAGGTCTGATGGGATAGACAGACCCCTGCCCTAGAAGTATCATCTGTCTCCAAGGGATTTTTGATGGGATAAACAGACCCCTGCCCTAGAAGTAACACTGTCTCCTGGGGAGGTCTGATGGGACAGACAGACCCCTGCCCTAGAAGTAGCATCTGTTTCCTGGGAAGGTCTGATGGGGCAGAGAGACCCCTGCCCTAGAAGTAGCATCTGTCTCCTGGGGAGGTTTGATGGGATGGACAGACCCCTGCCCTAGAAGTGGCATCTGTCTCCTGGGGAGGCCTGATGGGATAGACAGACCCCAATGGGAAAGACAGACCCCTGCCATAGAAGTAGCATCTGTCTCCAGAGGAGGCCTGATGGGACGGACAGACACCTGCCCTAGAAGTAGAATCTGTCTCTTTGGGAGGTTTGATGGGGTAGACAGACCCCTGCCCTAAAAGTAGCATCTGTCTCCTGGGGAGGCCTGATGGGACAGACAGTCCCCTGGGCTATAAGTAGCATCTGTCTCCTGGGGAGGTCTGATGGGAGAGACAGAGACCTGCCCTAGAAGTAGCATCTGTATCCTGGGGAGGCCTGATGGGACGGACAGACCCCTGCCCTAGAAGTAGCATCTGTCTCCTGTGGAGGTTTGATGGGATAGACAGACCCCGATGGGATAGACAGACCCCTGCACTAGAAGTAGCATCTGTCTCGTGGGGAGGTCTGATGGGCTAGACAGGCCCTTGCCTAGAAGTAGCATCTGTCTCCTGGGGAGGCCTGATGGGATAGACAGACCCCTGCGCTAGAAGTAGCATCTGACTCCTGGGTAGGCCTGATGGGACAGACAGACCGCTGCGCTAGAAGTAGCATCTGTCTCGTGGGGAGGTCTGATGGGCTAGAGAGACCCCGATGGGATAGACAGAGCCCTGCCCTAGAAGTAGCATCTGTCTCCTGGGGAGGTCTGATGGGATAGACAGGCCCCTGTCCTCTATGCAGCATCTGTCTCATGTGGAGGTCTGATGGGATAGACAGACCCCTGCCCTAGAAGTAGCATCTGTCTCCTGGTGAGGTCTGATGGGACAGACAGATCACTGCACTAGAAGTAGCATCTGTCTCCTGGGGAGGCCTGATGGGACAGACAGACCCCTGTGCTAGAAGTAGCATCTGTCTCCTGTGGAGGTTTAATGGGATAGACAGACCCCGATGGGATAGACAGACCCCTGCCCTAGAAGTAGCATCTGTCTCCTGGGGAGGCCTGATGGGATTGACAGACCCCTGCACTAGAAGTAGCATCTGTCTCCTGGGGAGGTCTGATGAGACAGACAGACCACTGCGCTAGAAGTAGCATCTGTCTCCTGGGGAGGCCTGATGGGACAGACAACTGCCCTAGAAGTAGCCTCTGTCTCCTGGGGAGGCCTGATGGGATAGACAGGCCCCTGCCCTAGAAGTAGCATCCGTCTGCTGGGGAGGTCCGATGAGAGGGACAGACACCTGCCCTAGACTAGCATCTGTCTGCTCAGGAGGTTTGATGGGATAGACAGACCCCTGCCGTAGAAGTAGCATCTGTCTCCTGGGGAGGCTGGATGGGACAGACAGACCACGATGGGATAGACAGACCCCTGCCCTAGAAGTAGCATCTGTCTCCAGGGGAGGCCTGATGGGAGGGACAGACACCTGCCCTAGAAGTAGCATCTGTCTCCTCAGGAGGTTTGATGGGATAGACAGACCCCTGCCCTAGATGTAGTATCTGTCTCCTGGGGAGGTCTGATGGGATGGACAGGCCCCTGTCCTAAAAGTAGCATCTGTCTCCTGGGGATGTCTGATGGGATAGACAGACCCCTGCCCTAGAAGTAGCATCTGTCTCCTGGGGAGGTCTGATGGGACAGACAGTCACCTGCCCTAAAATTAGCACCTGTCTCCTGGGGAGGCCTGATGGGATAGACAGACCCCGATGGGATAGACAGACCCCTGAACCTGGGGAGGTCTAATGGGACAGACAGACCCCTGTCCTAGAAGTAGCATCTGTGTCCGGTGAGTCCTCATGGGGCAGACAGACCCCTTCCCTTGAACGACAGACAGACCCCTGCCCTAGAAGTAGCTTCTGTCTCCTGGGGAGGTCTGATGGAATAGACAGGCCCCTGTCCTCTATGCTGCATCTGTCTCATGTGGAGGTCTGATGGGATAGACAGACCCCTGCCCTAGAAGTAGCATCTGTCTCCAAGGGATTTTTGATGGGATAAACAGACCCCTGCCCTAGAAGTAGCTTCTGTTTCCTGGGGAGGACATATGGGACAGACTGACCCCTACGCTAGAAGTAGCATCTGTCTCCTGGGGAGTCCTGATCGGATAGACAGACCCCGATGGGATAGACAGTCCCCTGCCCTAGAAGTAGCATCTGTCTCCTGGGGAGTCCTGATGGGACAGACAGACCCCGGCCCTAGAAGCAGCATCTGTTTCCTGGGGAGGCCTGATGGGACAGACAGACCCCGATGGGATAGACAGACCCCTGCCCTAGAAGTAGCATCTGTCTCCTGGGAAGGTCTGATGGGACAGACAGACCCCTGCCCTAGAAGTAACACTGTCTCCTGGGGAGGTCTGATGGGACAGACAGACCCCTGCCCCAGAAGTAACACTGTCTCCTGAGGAGTCCTGTTGGGATAGACAGACCCCGATGGGATAGACAGGCCCCTGTCCTCTATGCAGCATCTGTCTCATGTGGAGGTCTGATGGGATAGAGAGACCCCGATGGGATAGACAGACCCCTGCCCTAGAAGTAGCATCTGTCTCCTGGGGAGGTCTGATGGGATAGACAGGCCCCTGTCCTAAAAGTAGCATCTGTCTCCTGGGGAGGTCTGATGGAATAGACAGGCCGCTGTCCTCTATGCAGCATCTGTCTCATGTGGAGGTCTGATGGGATAGACAGACCCCTGCCCTAGAAGTATCATCTGTCTCCTGGGGAGGCCTGATGGGATAGACAGACCCCTGCGCTAGAAGTAGCATCTGTCTCATGTAGAGGCCTGATGGGATAGACAGAACCCGATGGGACAGACAGACCCCTGCGCTAGAAGAAGCATCTGTCTCCTGGGGAGGCCTGATGGGATTGGCAGACCCCTGCCCTAGAAGTAGCATCTGTCTCCTGGGGAGGCCGGATGGGATAGACAGACACTGATGGGACAGACGGACCCCTGCCCTAGAAGTAGCATCTGTGTCCTGGGGAGGCCTGATGGGATAGACAGACCCCGATGGGATAGACAGACCCCTGAACCTGGGGTTGTCTAATGGGACAGACAGACCCCTGTCCTAGAAGTAGCATCTGTCTCCGGTGAGTACTGATCGGGCAGACAGACCCCTTCCCTAGAAGGACAGACAGACCCCTGCCCTAGAAGTAGCTTCTGTCTCCTGAGGAGGTTTGATGGGACAGACAGACCCGGCCCTAGAAGTAGGATCTGTCTCCTAGGGAGATCTGATGGGACAGACAGACCCATGCGCTAGAAGTAGCATCTGTCTCCTGGGGTGGCCTGATGGGATAGACAGACCCCGATGGGATAGACAGACCCCTGCCCTAGAAGTAGCATCTGTCTCCTGGGGAGGCCTGAAGGGATTGACAGACCCCTGCCCTAGAAGTGGCATCTGTCACCTCTGAAGGTCTGATGGGATATACAGTCCCCTGCCCTCGAAGTAGCATCTGTCTCCTGGGGAGGTTTGATGGGACAGACTGACGCTTGACCTAGAAGTAGCATTTGTCTCCTGGGAGGCCTGATGGGACAGACAGACCCCTGCCCTAGAAGTAGAATCTGTCTCCTGGGGAGGTTTGATGGGATAGACAGACCCCTGCCCTAGAAGTAGCATCTGTCTCCTGGGGAGGTTTGATGGGGTAGACAGACTCCTGCCCTAGAAGTAGCATCTGTGTCCTGGGATGCCTGATGGGACAGACAGTCACCTGCCCTAAAAGTAGCACCTGTCTCCTGGGGAGGCCTGATGGGATAGACAGACCCCGATGGGATATACAGTTCCCTGCCCTAGAAGTAGCATCTGTCTCCTGGGGAGGCCTGATGGGACAGACAGACAACTGCCCTAGAAGTAGCGTCTGTCTCCTGGGGAGGCCTGATGGGATAGACAGGCCCCTGCCCTAGAAGTAGCATCTGCCTGCTGGGGAGGTCTGATGAGAGGGACAGACACCTGCCCTAGAAGTAGCATCTGTCTCCTCAGGAGGTTTGATGGGATAGACAGACCCCTGCCCTAGAAGTAGCATCTGTCTCCTGGGAGGCTTGATGGGACAGACAGACCACGATGGGATAGACAGACCCCGATGGGATAGACAGACCCCTGAACCTGGGGAGGTCTAATGGGACAGACAGACCCCTGTCCTAGAAGTAGCATCTGTCTCTGGTGAGTCCTGAGGGGTCAGACAGACCCCTTTCCTAGAAGGACAGACAGAACCCTGCCCTAGAAGTAGCTTCTGTCTCCTGGGGAGGTCTGATGGGATAGACAGAACCCGATGGGATAGACAGACCCCTGAACCTGGGGAGGTCTGATGGGATAGACAGGCCCTTCCCTAGAAGTAGCATCTGTCTCCTGGGTAGGCCTAATGGGACAGACAGACCCCTGCGCTAGAAGTAGCATCTGTCTCCTGGGGAGGCCTGATGGGACAGACAGACCCCTGCGCTAGAAGTAGCAACTGTGTCCTGTGGAGGTTTGATGGGATAGACAGACCCCGATGGGATAGACAGACCCCTGCCCTAGAAGTTGCATCTATTTCCATGGGAGATCTGATGGGATAGACAGGCCCTTCCCTAGAAGTAGCATCTGTCTCCTGGGTAGGCCTGATGGGACAGACAGACCCCTGCGCTAGAAGTAGCATCTGTCTCCTGGGTAGGCCTGATGGGACAGACAGACCCCTGCGCTAGAAGTAGCATCTGTCTCCTGGGGAGGCCTGATGGGATAGACAGACCCCGATGGGATAGACAGACCCCTGAACCTGGGGTTGTCTAATGGGACAGACAGACTACTGTCCTAGAAGTAGCATCTGTCTCCGGTGAGTCCCGATGGGGCAGACAGACCCCTTCCCTCGAAGGACAGACAGACCCCTGCCCTAGAAGTAGCTTCTGTCTCCTGAGGTTGTTTGATGGGACAGACAGACCCGGCCCTAGAAGTAGGATCTGTCTCCTGGGGAGATCTGATGGGACAGACAGACCCATGCACTCTAGAAGTAGCATCTGTCTCCTGGGGTGGCCTGATGGGATAGACAGACCCTGATGGGATAGACAGACACCTGCCCTAGAAGTAGCATCTGTCTCCTGGGGAGGTTTGATGGGGTAGACAGACTCCTGCCCTAGAAGTAGCATCTGTGTCCTGGGAGGCCTGATGGGACAGACAGTCACCTGCCCTAAAAGTAGCACCTGTCTCCTGGGGAGGCCGGATGAGGTAGACAGACACTGATGGGACAGACGGACCCCTGCCCTAGAAGTAGCATCTGTCTCCTGGGGAGGCCTGATGGGATTGACAGACCCCTGCCCTAGAAGTGGCATCTGTCTCCTGGGAAGGTTTGATGGGATAGACAGTCCCCTGCCCTAGAAGTAGCATCTGTCTCCTGGGGAGGTCTGATGGGACAGATCGACGCCTGACCTAGAAGTAGCATCTGTCTCCTGGGGAGGTTTGATGGGGTAGACAGACCCCTGCCCTAGAAGTAGCATCTGTGTCCTGGGGAGGCCTGATGGGATAGACAGACCCCGATGGGATAGACAGACCCCTGAACCTGGGGTTGTCTAATGGGACAGACAGACCCCTGTCCTAGAAGTAGCATCTGTCTCCGGTGAGTACTGATCGGGCAGACAGACCCCTTCCCTAGAAGGACAGACAGACCCCTGCCCTAGAAGTAGCTTCTGTCTCCTGAGGAGGTTGTGATGGGACAGACAGACCCGGCCCTAGAAGTAGGATCTGTCTCCTGGGGAGATCTGATGGGACAGACAGACCCCGATGGGATAGACAGACCCCTGCCCTAGAAGTAGCATCTGTCTCCTGGGGTGGCCTGATGGGATAGACAGACCCCGATGGGATAGACAGACCCCTGCCCTAGAAGTAGCATCTGTCTCCTGGGGAGGCCTGAAGGGATTGACAGACCCCTGCCCTAGAAGTGGCATCTGTCACCTCTGAAGGTCTGATGGGATAGACAGTCCCCTGCCCTAGAAGTAGCATCTGTCTCCTGGGGAGGTTTGATGGGACAGACTGACGCTTGCCCTAGAAGTAGCATCTGTCTCCTGGGAGGCCTGATGGGACAGACAGACCCCTGCCCTAGAAGTAGAATCTGTCTCCTGGGGAGGTTTGATGGGATAGACAGACCCCTGCATTAGAAGTAGCATCTGTCTCCTGGGGAGGTTTGATGGGGTAGACAGACTCCTGCCCTAGAAGTAGCATCTGTGTCCAGGGATGCCTGATGGGACAGACAGTCACCTGCCCTAAAAGTAGCACCTGTCTCCTGGGGAGGCCTGATGGGATAGACAGACCTCGATGGGATATACAGTTCCCTGCCCTAGAAGTAGCATCTGTCTCCTGGGGAGGCCTGATGGGATAGACAGACCCCGATGGGACAGACAGACCCTGATGGGATAACAATCCCCTGCCCTAGAAGTGGCATCTGTCTCCTGGGAAGGTTTGATGGGATAGACAGGCCCCTGCCCTAGAAGTAGCATCTGTCTGCTGGGGAGGTCTGATGAGAGGGACAGACACCTGCCCTAGAAGTAGCATCTGTCTCCTCAGGAGGTTTGATGGGATAGACAGACCCCTGCCCTAGAAGTAGCATCTGTCTCATGGAGAGGCTTGATGGGATAGACAGACCCCGATGGGATAGACAGACCCCTGCCCTAGATGTAGCATCTGTCTCCTGGGGAGGTCTGATGGGATAGACAGACCCCAACGCTAGAAGTAGCATCTGTCTCCTGTGGAGGTCTGATGGGATAGACAGACCCCTGCCCTAGAAGTAGCATCTGTCTTCGGGGGAGGTCAGATGGGAAAGACAGACCCCTGTGCTAGAAGTAGCATCTGTCTCCTGTGGAGGTTTGATGGGATAGACAGACCCCGATGGGATAGACAGACCCCTGCCCTAGAAGTAGCATCTGTCTCCTGGGGAGGTCTGATGGGATAGACAGACCCCTGCCCTAGAAGTAGCATCTGTCTCGTGGGGAGGTCTGATGGGCTAGACAGGCCCTTGCCTAGAAGTAGCATCTGTCTCCTGGGGAGGCCTGATGGGATAGACAGTCCCCTGCGCTAGAAGTAGCATCTGTCTCCTGGGTAGGCCTGATGGGACAGACAGACCCCTTTCCTAGAAGGACAGACAGAACCCTGCCCTAGAAGTAGCATCTGTCTCCTGGGGAGGTCTGATGGGATAGACAGAACCCGATGGGATAGACAGACCCCTGAACCTGGGGAGGTCTGATGGGATAGACAGGCCCTTCCCTAGAAGTAGCATCTGTCTCCTGGGTAGGCCTGATGGGACAGACAGACCCCTGCACTAGAAGTAGCATCTGTCTCCTGGGGAGGCCTGATGGGACAGACAGACCCCTGCGCTAGAAGTAACATCTGTGTCCTGTGGAGGTTTGATGGGATAGACAGACCCCGATGGGATAGAAAGACCCCTGCCCTAGAAGTTGCATCTGTTTCCTGGGGAGATCTGATGGGATAGACAGGCCCTTCCCTAGAAGTAGCATCTGTCTCCTGGGTAGGCCTGATGGGACAGACAGACCCCTGCGCTAGAAGTAGCATCTGTCTCCTGGGGAGGCCTGATGGGATAGACAGACCCCGATGGGATAGACAGACCCCTGAACCTGGGGTCGTCTAATGGGACAGACAGACCCCTGTCCTAGAAGTAGCATCTGTCTCCGGTGAGCCCCGATGGGGCAGACAGACCCCTTCCCTAGAAGGACTGACAGACCCCTGCCCTAGAAGTAGCTTCTGTCTCCTGAGGTGGTTTGATGGGACAGACAGACCCGGCCCTAGAAGTAGGATCTGTCTCCTGGGGAGATCTGATGGGACAGACAGACCCATGCACTAGAAGTAGCATCTGTCTCCTGGGGTGGCCTGATGGGATAGACAGACCCTGATGGGATAGACAGACCCCTGCCCTAGAAGTAGCATCTGTCTCCTGGGGAGGTTTGATGGGGTAGACAGACTCCTGCCCTAGAAGTAGCATCTGTGTCCTGTGGAGGTTTGATGGGATAGACAGACCCCGATGGGATAGACAGACCCCTGAACCTGCGGAGGTCTTATCGGACAGACAGACCCCTGCCCTAGAAGTAGCTTCTGTCTCCAGAGGAGGTTTGATGGGACAGACAGACCCGGCCCTAGAAGTAGGATCTGTCTCCTGTGGAAGTTTGTTGGGACAGACAGACCCCTGCCCTAGAAGTAGCATCTGTCTCCTGGGGAGGTCTGATTGGATAGACAGACCCTGATGGGATAGACAGACCCCTGAACCTGGGGAGGTCTGATGGCATAGACAGGCCCTTCCCTAGAAGTAGCATCTGTCTCCTGGGTAGGCCTGATGGGACAGACAGACCCCTGCGCTAGAAGTAGCATCTGTCTCCTGGGTTGGCCTGATGGGATAGACAGACCCCGATGGGATAGACAGACCCCTGTCCTAGAAGTAGCATCTGTCTCCTGGGGAGGTTTGATGGGATAGACAGACCCCTTCCCTAGAAGTAGCATCTGTCTCATGTGGAGGTTTGATGGGATAGACAGACCCCTGTTCTAGAAGTAGCATCTGTCTCCTGGGGAGGCCTGATGGGACAGACAGTCACCAGCCCTAAAAGTAGCACCTGTCTCCTTGGAGGCCTGATGGGACAGACAGACCCCTGCACTAGAAGTAGCATCTGTCTCCTGGGGAGGCCTGATGGGACAGACAGACCCCTGCGCTAGAAGTAGCATCTGCCTTCTGGGGAGGCCTGATGGGATAGACAGACCCCGATGGGATAGACAGACCCTTGAGGCTGGGGAGGTCTAATGGGACAGACAGACCCCTGTCCTAGAAGTAGCATCTGTGTCCGGTGAGTCCTGATGGGGCAGACAGACCCCTTCCCTAGAAGGACAGACTGACCACTGCACTAGAAGTAGCTTCTGTCTCCTGAGGAGGTTTGATGGGACGGATAGACCCCTGCCCTAGAAGTAGCATCTGTCTCCTGGGGAGGCCTGATGGGACAGACATACCCTTCTGCTAGAAGTAGCATCTGTCTTCTGGGTAGGCCTGATGGGACAGACAGACCCCTGCCCTAGAAGTAGCATCTGTCTTCTGGGGAGGCCTGATGGGACAGACAGACCCCTGCCCTAGAAGTAGCATCTGTCTCCTGGGGAGGCCTGATGGGACAGACAGACCCCTGCCCTAGAAGTATCATCTGTCTCCTGAGGAGGTTTGATGGGACGGACAGACCCCTGCCCTAGAAGTAGCATCTGTCTCCTGGGGAGGCCTGATGGGACAGACATACCCTTCTGCTAGAAGTAGCATCTGTCTTCTGGGGAGGCCTGATGGGACAGACAGACCCCTGCCCTAGAAGTAGCATCTGTCTTCTGGGGAGGCCTGATGGGACAGACAGACCCCTGCCCTAGAAGTAGCATCTGTCTTCTGGGGAGGCCTGATGGGACAGACAGACCCCTGCCCTAGAAGTAGAATCTGTCTTCTGGGGAGGCCTGATGGGACAGACAGACCCCTGTCCTAGAAGTAGCGACAGTGTCCTGGGGAGGTTTGATGGGATAGACAGACCCCTGTCCTAGAAGTAGCTTCTGTTTCCTTGGGAGGACAGATGGGATAGACAGACCCCCATGGGACAGACAGACCCCTGCCCTAGAAGTAGCATCTGTCTCCTGGGGAGGCCTGATGGGGCAGACAGTAACCTGCCCTAGAAGTAGCATCTGTCTCCTGGGGAGGTTTGATGGGACAGACAGACACCGATGGGATAGACAGACCCCCATGGGACAGACAGACCCCTGCCCTAGAAGTAGCATCTGTCTCCTGGGGAGGCCTGATGGGACAGACAGACCCCTGCCCTAGAAGTAGCATCTGTGTCCTGGGGAGGCCTGATGGGACAGACAGACCCCTGCCCTAGAAGTAGCATCTGTCTCCTGGGGAGGTCTGATGGGACAGTCACCTGCCCTAGAAGTAGCATCTGTCTCCTGGGGAGGTTTGATGGGACAGACAGACACCGATGGGATAGACAGACCCCTGCCCTAGAAGTAGCATCTGTCTCCTGGGGAGGCCTGATGGGACAGACAGACCCCTGCGCTAGAAGTAGCATCTGTGTCCTGTGGAGGTTTGATGGGATAGACAGACCCCGATGGGATAGACAGACCCCTGACCTAGAAGTTGCATCTGTCTCCTGGGGAGGCCTGATGGGATAGACAGACCTCTGCCCTAGAAGTAGCATCTGTCTCCTGGGGAGGCCTGATGGGATTGACAGACCCCTGCCCTAGAAGTGGAATCTGTCTCCTGGGAAGGTTTGATGGGATAAACAGTCCCCTGCCCTAGAAGTAGCATCTGTCTCCTGGGGAGGTCTGATGGGACAGACCGACGCCTGACCTAGAAGTAGCATCTGTCTACTGGGGAGGTTTGATGGGGTGGACAGACCCCTGCCCTAGAAGTAGCATCTGTGTCCTGGGGAGGCCTTATGGGATAGACAGACCCCGATGGGATAGACAGACCCCTGAAACTGGGGTGGTCTAATGGGACAGACAGACCCCTTTCCTAGAAGTAGCATCTGTCTCCGGTGAGTCCTGATGGGGCAGACAGACCCCTTCCCTTGAACGACAGACAGACCCCTGCCCTAGAAGTAGCTTCTGTCTCCTGAGGAGGTTTTATGGGACAGACAGACCCGGCCCTAGAAGTAGGATCTGTCTCCTGGGGAGATCTGATGGGACAGACAGACCCATGCGCTAGAAGTAGCATCTGTCTCCTGGGGAGGCCTGATGGGACTGACAGACCTCTGCCCTAGAAGTAGCATCTGTCTCCTGGGGAGGCCTGATGGGATTGACAGACCCCTGCCCTAGAAGTGGAATCTGTCTCCTGGGAAGGTTTGATGGGATAAACAGTCCCCTGCCCTAGAAGTAGCATCTGTCTCCTGGGGAGGTCTGATGGGACAGACCGACGCCTGACCTAGAAGTAGCATCTGTCTCCTGGGGAGGTTTGATGGGGTGGACAGACCCCTGCCCTAGAAGTAGCATCTGCCTCCCGGGGAGGCCTGATGGGACAGACAGACACAGATGGGATAGACAGACCCATGAACCTGGGGAGGTCTAATGGGACAGACAGACCCCTGTCCTAGAAGTAGCATCTGCCTCCCGGGGAGTCCTGATGGGACAGACAGACCCCTGCCCTAGAAGTAGAATCTGTCTCCTGGGGAGGCCTGGTGGGACGGACAGACCCCTGCGCTAGAAGTAGCATCTGTCTCCTGGGGATGTTTGATGGGATAGACAGACCCCTGCCCTAGAACTAGCATCTGTCTCCTGGGGAGGCCTCATGGGACAGACAGACCTCTGCCCTAGAAGTAGCATCTGTCTGCTGGGGAGGCCTGAATGGACAGACAGACCCCTGCCCTTGAAGTAGCATCTGTCTTCTGAGGAGGTCTGATGGGACAGACAGACCCCTGCCCTAGAAGTAGCATCTGTCTCCTGGGGAGGTTTGATGGGACAGACAGACCCCGATGGGATAGACAGACCCCTGCCCTATAAGTAGCATCTGTCTCCTGGGGAGGTCTGATGGGGAAGTCACCTGCCCTAGAAGTAGCGTCTGTCTCCTGGGGAGGCCTGATGGGATAGACAGACCCCGATGTGATAGACAGACCCCTGCCCTAGAAGTAGCATCTGTCTCCAGGGGAGGCCTGATGGGACTGACAGACACCTGCCCTAGAAGTAGCATCTGTCTCCAGGGGAGGCCTGATGGGACTGACAGACAACTACCCTAGAATTAACATCTGTCTCCTGGGGAGGTTTGATGGGATAGACAGACCCCTGCACTAGAAGTACATCTGTCTAAGGGGAAGGTTTGATGGGATAGACAGACCCCTGCACTAGAAGTAGCATCTGTCTCCTGGGGAGGCCTGATGGGACAGACAGACCCCTGGGCAAGAAGTAGCATCTGCCTTCTGGGAAGGCCTGATGGGATAGACAGACCCATATGGGATAGACAGACCCCTGAACCTGAGGAGGTCTGATGGGACAGACAGACCCCTGTCCTAGAAGTAGCAACTGCCTCCTGGGGAGGCCTGATGGGATAGACAGACCCAGATGGGATAGACAGACCCCTGAACCTGGGGAGGTCTAATGGGACAGACAGACCCCTGTCCTAGAAGTAGCATCTGTCTCCAGTGAGGCCTGATGGGACAGACAGACCCCTGCCCTAGAAGTAGCATCAGTCTCCTGAGGAGGTCTGATGGGACAGACAGACCCCTGCCCTATAAGTAGCATCTGTCTCCTGGGGAGGTCTGATGGGACAGTCACCTGCCCTAGAAGTAGCATCTGTCTCCTGGGGAGGCCTGATGGGATAGACAGACCCGATGTGATAGACAGACCTCTGCCCTAGAAGTAGCATCTGTCTCCAGGGGAGGCCTGATGGGACTGACAGACACCTGCCCTAGACGTAGCATCTGGCTCCAGGGGAGGCCTGATGGGACTGACAGACACCTACCCTAGAAGTAGCATCTGTCTCCTGGGGAGTCCTTATGGGACAGACAGTCCCCTGGGGTATAAGTAGCATCGGTCTCCTGGGGAGGTCTGATGGGATAGACAGACCCGATGTGATAGACAGACCTCTGCCCTAGAAGGAGCATCTGTCTCATGGAGAGGCCTGATGGGATAGACAGACCCCGATGGGATAGACAGACCCCTGCCCTAGAAGTAGCCTCTGTCTCCTGGGGAGGTCTGATGGGACAGACAGACCCCTGCACTTTAAGTAGCATCTGTCTCCTGGGGAGGCCTGATGGGATTGACAGACCCCTGCCCTAGAAGTAGCATCTGTCTCCTGGGGAGGTCTGATGGGACAGACAGACCCAAGCGCTAGAAGTAGCATCTGTCTCATGGGGAGGTCTGATGGGACAGACAGACACCTGCCCTAGAAGTAGCATCTGTCTCCTGGAGAGGCCGGATGGGATGGGCATACCCCGATGGGATAGACAGGCCCCTGCCCTAGAAGTAGCATCTGTCTCCTGGGGAGATCTGATGGGACAGACAGACCCCTGCTCCATATGGACAGACAGACCCCTTCCCTAAAAGTAGCATCTGTCTCCAGGGGAGGCCTGATGGGATAGACAGACCTCTGCCCTAGAAGTAGCATCTGTCTCCTGGGGAGGTTTGATGGGATAGACAGACCCCTGCCCTCGAAGTAGCATCTGTCTCCTGGGGAGGCCTGATGGGACAGACAGACCCCTGCGCTAGAAGTAGCATCTGCCTTCTGGGGAGGCCTGATGGGATAGACAGACCCATATGGGATAGACAGACCCATGAACCTGAGGAGGTCTGATGGGACAGACAGACCCCTGTCCTAGAAGTAGCATCTGTCTCCGGTGAGGCCTGATGGGATAGACAGACCCCTGCCCTAGAACTAGCATCTGTCTCCTGGGGAGGGCTGATGGGACAGACAGTCACCTGCCCTAGAAGTAGCATCTGCCTCCAGGGGAGGCTTGATGGGATAGACAGACCCAGATGGGATAGACAGACCCCTGAACCTGGGGAGGTCTAATGGGACAGACAGACCCCTGTCCTAGAAGTAGCATCTGTCTCCGGTGAGGCCTGATGGGATAGACAGACCCCTGCCCTAGAACTAGCATCTGTCTCCTGGGGAGGGCTGATGGGACAGACAGTCACCTGCCCTAGAAGTAGCATCTGTCTCCTGGGGAGGTGTGATGGGACCGACAGACCCCGATGGGATAGACAGACCCCTGCCCTAGAAGTAGCATCTGTCTCCAGGGGAGGCCTGGTGGGACTGACAGACACCTGCCCTAGAAGTAGCATCTGTCTCCTGGGGAGGTCTGATGGGACAGACAGACACCTGCCCTAGAAGTAGCATCTGTCTCCTGGGGAGGCCTTATGGGATAGGCAGACCCTGATGGGATGGACAGACCCCTGTCCTAGCAGTAGAATCCGTCTTCTGGGGAGGCCGGATGGGATAGACAGACCCATGCCCTAGAAGTAGCGACAGTGTCCTGGGGAGGCCTAATGGGACAGACAGACCACTGAAGTAGAAGGACAGACAGACCCCTGCCCTAGAAGTAGCATCTGTCTCTTGGGGAGGCCTGATGGGATACACAGACCCCTGCCCTAGAAGTAGCATATGTCTCCTGGGGAGGCCTGATGGGATTGACACATCCCTGCCCTAAAAGTAGCATCTCTTTCCTGGGGAGGTCTGATGGGACAGACAGACCCCTGTGCTAGAAGTAGCATCTGTCTCCTGGGGAGGCCTGATGGGATAGACAGACCCCGATGGGATAGACAGACCCCTGCCATAGAAGTAGCATTTGTCTCCTGGGGAGGTTTGATGGGATTGACAGACCCCTGCCCTAAAAGTAGCATCTCTCTCCTGGGGATGTCTGATGGGACAGACAGACCCCTGCCCAAGAAGTAGCATCTGTCTCCTGGGGAGGCCTGATGGGATAGACAGACCGCGATGGGATAGACAGACTCCTGAACCTGGGGAGGTCTGATGGGATTGACAGACCCCTGCCCTATAAGTAGCATCTGTCTCCTGGGGACGTCTGATGGGACAGACAGACCCCTGCCCAAGAAGTAGCATCTGTCTCCTGGGGAGGTCTGATGGAACAGACAGACCCCTGCCTTAGAAGTAGCATCTGTCTCCTGGGGAGGCCTGATGGGATAGACAGACCCCTGGACCTGGGGAGGTCTGATGGAACAGACAAACCCCTGTCCTAGAAGAAGCATCTGTCTCCTGGGGAGGCCTGATGGGATAGTCAGACCCCTGCCCCAGAAGGACAGACCCCTGCCCTAGAAGTAGCATCTGTGTCCTGGGAGGCCTGATGGGACAGACAGACCCCTGCCCCAGAAGGACAGACAGACCCCTGCCCTAGAAGTAGCATCTGTCTGCTGGGGAGGCCTGATGGGACAGACAGACCCCTGCCCTAGAAGTAGCATCTGTCCCCTGGAGAGGTTTAATGGGATAGACAGACCCCTGCCCTAGAAGTAGCATCTGTCTCCTGGGGTGGACTGATGGGATAGACAGACCCCTGCCCCCGAAGTAGCATCTGTATCCAGGGGAGGTTTAATGGGATAGACAGACCCCTGCCCTAGAAGTAGCATCTGTCTCCTGGGGAGGCCTGGTGGGACGGACAGACCCCTGCGCTAGAAGTAGCATCTGTCTTCTGGGGATGTTTGATGGGACAGACAGACCCCTGCCCTAGAAGTAGCATCTCTCTCCTCGTGAGGCCTGATGGGACAGACAGACCCCGGCCCTAGAAGTAGCATCTGTCTGCTGGGGAGGTCTGATGGGATAGGCAGACCCCTGCCCTAGAAGGACAGACAGACCCCTGCCCTAGAAGTAGCATCTGTTTCCTGGGGAGGCCTGATGGGATAGACAGACCCCTGCCCTAGAAGTAGCATCTGTCTCCTGGGGAGGCCTGATGGGATAGACAGACCCCTGCCCTAGAAGTAGCATCTGTCGCCTGGGGAGGTCTGATGGGATAGACAGACCCCTGCCCTAGAAGTAGCATCTGTCTCCTGGGGAGGTCTGATGGGACAGACAGACCCCTTACCTCGAAGTTGCATCTGTCTCATGTGGAAGTTTGATGGGATAGACAGACCCCGATGGGATCGACAGAACCGTGCGCTAGAAATAGCATCTGTCTTCTGGTGAGTCCTGATGGGACGGACAGACCCCTGCCCTAGAAGTAGCATCTGTCCCCTGGGGAGGTTTGATGGGATAGACAGACTCGGATGGGACAGACAGACCCCTGAATCTGGGGAGGTCTGATCGGACAGACAGACCCCTGCCCTAGAAGTAGCATCTGTCTAGTGGGAGGCCTGATGGGATAGACAGACTCGGATGGAACAGACAGACCCCTGAACCTGGGGAGGTCTGATGGGACAGACAGACCCCTGTCCTAGAAGTAGCATCTGTCTCCTGGGGAGGTTTGATGGGACAGACAGACCCCTGCCCTAGAAGTAGCATCTGTCTCCTGGGGAGGTTTGATGGGACAGACAGACCCCTGCCCTAGAAGTAGCATCTGTCTCCTGGGGAGGCCTGATGGGATAGACAGACTCGGATGGGACAGACAGACCCCTGACCCTGGGGAGGTCTGATGGGACAGACAGACCACTGTCCTAGAAGAAGCATCTGTCTCCTGGAGAGGCCTGATGGGACAGACAGACCCCTGCCCTAGAAGTAGCATTTGTCTCCTGGGGAGGTTTGATGGGATTGACAGACCCCTGCCCTAAAAGTAGCATCTCTCTCCTGGGGATGTCTGATGGGACAGACAGACCCCTGCCCAAGAAGTAGCATCTGTCTCCTGGGGAGGCCTGATGGGATAGACAGACCCCGATGGGATAGACAGACTCCTGAACCTGGGGAGGTTTGATGGGATTGACAGACCCCTGCCCTATAAGTAGCATCTGTCTCCTGGGGAGGTCTGATGGAACAGACAGACCCCTGCCTTAGAAGTAGCATCTGTCTCCTGGGGAGGCCTGATGGGATAGTCAGACCCCTGCCCCAGAAGGACAGACAGACCCCTGCCCTAGAAGTAGCATCTGTGTCCTGGGAGGCCTGATGGGACAGACAGACCCTTGCCCCAGAAGGACAGACAGACCCCTGCCCTAGAAGTTGCAATTATCTCCTGGGAGGCCTGATGGGATAAACAGACCCCGATGGGACAGACAGACCCCTGCCCTAGAAGTAGCATCTGTCTCCTGGAGAGGTTTAATGGGATAGACAGACCCCTGCGCTAGAAGTAGCATCTGTCTCCTGGGGAGGCCTGGTGGGACGGACAGACCCCTGCGCTAGAAGTAGCATCTGTCTCCTGGGGATGTTTGATGGGATAGACAGACCCCTGCCCTAGAAGTAGCATCGGTCTCCTGGTGAGGCCTGATGGAACAGACAGACCCCGGCCCTAGAAGTAGCATCTGTCTGCTGGGGAGGTCTGATGGGCTAGACAGACCCCTGCCCTAGAAGGACAGACAGACCCCTGCCCTAGAAGTAGCATCGGTCTCCTGGTGAGGCCTGATGGAACAGACAGACCCCGGCCCTAGAAGTAGCATCTGTCTGCTGGGGAGGTCTGATGGGCTAGACAGACCCCTGCCCTAGAAGGACAGACAGACCCCTGCCCTAGAAGTAGCATCTGTCTCCTGGGGAGGCCTGATGGGATAGACAGACCCCTGCCCTAGAAGTAGCATCTGTGTCCTGGGGAGGCCTGATGGAACAGACAGACCCCGGCCCTAGAAGTAGCATCTGTCTGCTGGGGAGGTCTGATGGGCTAGACAGACCCCTGCCCTAGAAGGACAGACAGACCCCTGCCCTAGAAGTAGCATCTGTCTCCTGGGGAGGCCTGATGGGATAGACAGACCCCTGCCCTAGAAGTAGCATCTGTCTCCTGGGGAGGTCTGATGGGGTAGACAGACCCCTGCCCTAGAAGTAGTATCTGTCTCCTGGGGAGGTCTGATGGGACAGACAGACCCCTGCGCTAGAAGTAGCATCTGTCTCCTGGTGAGTCCTGATGGGATAGACAGACCCCGATGGGATAGAGAGACCCCTGCGCTAGAAGTAGCATCTGTCTCCTGGTGAGTCCTGATGGGACAGACAGACCCCTGCGCTAGAAGTAGCATCTGTCTCCTGGGGAGGCCTGATGGGATAGACAGACCCCTGCGCTAGAAGTAGCATCTGTCTGCTGGTGAGTTCTGATGGGATAGACAGACCCCTGCGCTAGAAGTAGCATCTGTCTCCTGGGGAGGCCTGATGGGATAGACAGACCCCGATGGGATAGACAGACCCCTGCCCTAGAAGTAGCATTTGTCTCCTGGGGAGGTTTGATGGGATTGACAGACCCCTGCCCTAAAAATAGCATTTCTCTCCTGGGGAGGTCTGATGGGACAGACAGACCGCTGCCCTAGACGTAGCATCTGTGTCCTGGGGACGTCTGATGGGACAGACAGACCCCTGCCCAAGAAGTAGCATCTGTTTCCTGGGGAGGTCTGATGGGACAGACAGACCCCTGCCCTAGAAGTAGCATCATTCTCCTGGAGAGGCCTGATGGGATAGACAGACCCCTGAACCTGGGGAGGTCTGATGGGACAGACAGACCCCTGTCCTAGAAGTAGCATCTATCTCCTGGGGAGGACTGATGGGATAGACAGACCCCTGCTCTAGAAGTAGCATCTGTCTCCTGGGGAGGTTTGATGGGACAGACAGACCCCTGCCCTAGAAGTAGCATCAGAGGCCTGATGGGATAGACAGACTTGGATGGGACAGACGGACCCCTGAACCTGGGGAGGTCTGATGGGACAGACAGACCCCTGTCCTAGAAGAAACATCTGTCTCCTGGAGAGGCCTGATGGGACAGACAAACCCCTGTCCTAGAAGAAGCATCTGTCTCCTGGAGAGGCCTGATGGGACAGACAGACCCCTGCCCTAGAAGTAGCATCTGTCTCCTGGGGAGGTTTGATGGGATAGACAGACTCGGAGGGGACAGACAGACCCATGAACCTGGGGAGGTCTGATGGGACAGACAGACCCCTGCCCTAGAAGTAGCATCTGTCTCCTGGGGAGGCCTGATGGGATAGACAGACTCGGATGGGACAGGCAGACCCCTGAACCTGGGGAGGTCTGATAGGACAGACAGACCCCTGTCCTAGAAGTAGCATCTGTCTCCTGGGGAGGTTTGATGGGACAGACAGACCCCTGCCCTAGAAGTAGCATCTGTCTCCTGGGGAGGTTTGATGGGATAGACAGACTCGGATGGGACAGACAGACCCCTGAACCTGGGGAGGTCTGATGGGACAGACAGACCCCTGCCCTAGAAGTAGCATCTGTCTCCTGGGAAGGCCTGATGGGATAGACAGACTCGGATGGGACAGACATACCCCTGAACCTGGGGAGGTCTGATGGGACAGACAGACCCCTGTCCTAAAAGTAGCATCTGTCCCCTGGGGAGGTTTGATGGGACAGACAGACCCCTGCCCTAGAAGTAGCATCTGTCCCCTGGGGAGGTTTGATGGGATAGACAGACTCGGATGGGACAGACAGACCCCTGAACCTGGGGAGGTCTGATCGGACAGACAGACCCCTGCCCTAGAAGTATCATCTGTCTCCTGGGAAGGCCTGATGGGATAGACAGACTCGGATGGGACAGACAGACCCCTGAACCTTTGGAGGTCTGATGGGACAGACAGACCCCTGTCCTAAAAGAAGCATCTGTCTCCTGGAGAGGCCTGAAGGGACAGACAGATCCCTGTCCTAGAAGTAGCATCTGTCTCCTGGAGAGGCCTGATGGGACAGACAGACCCCTGCCCTAGAAGTAGCATCTGTCTCCTGGGGAGGCCTGATGGGACAGACATACCCTTCTGCTAGAAGTAGCTTCTGTCTTCTGGAGAGGCCTGATGGGAGAGACAGACCCCTGTCCTAGAAGTAGCGACAGTGTCCTGGGGAGGTTTGATGGGATAGACAGACCCCTGTCCTAGGAGTATCATCTGTCTCCTGTGGAGGTCTGATGGGATAGACAGACCCCTGCCCTAGAAGTAGCATCTGTCTAATGGGGAGGTCTGATGGGAAAGACAGACCCCTGCGCTAGAAGTAGCATCTGTCTCCTGTGGAGGTTTGATTGGATAGACAGACCCCGATGGGATAGACAGACCCCTGCCCTAGAAGTAGCATCTGTCTCCTGGGGAGGACTGATGGGATAGACAGACCCCTGAACCTGGGGAGGTCTGATGGGACAGACAGACCCCTGTCCTAGAAGTAGCATCTGTCTCCTGGGGAGGTCTGATGGGATAGACAGACCCCTGCCCTAGAAGTAGCATCTGTCTCCTGGGGAGGGCTGATGGGATAGACAGGCCCCTGTCCAGAAAGTAGCATCTGTCTCCTGTGGAGGTCTGATGGGATAGACAGACCCCTGCCCTAGAAGTAGCATCTGTCTCGTGGGGAGGTCTGATGGGCTAGACAGGCCCTTGCCTAGAAGTAGCATCTGTCTCCTGGGGAGGACTGATGGGATAGACAGGCCCCTGTCCAGAAAGTAGCATCTGTCTCCTGTGGAGGTCTGATGGGATAGACAGACCCCTGCCCTAGAAGTAGCATCTGTCTCCTGGGGAGGACTGATGGGATAGACAGGCCCCTGTCCAGAAAGTAGCATCTGTCTCCTGTGGAGGTCTGATGGGATAGACAGACCCCTGCCCTAGAAGTAGCATCTGTCTCGTGGGGAGGTCTGATGGGCTAGACAGGCCCTTGCCTAGAAGTAGCATCTGTCTCCTGGGGAGGCCTGATGGGATAGACAGACCGCTGTGCTAGAAGTAGCATCTGTGTCCTGTGGAGGTTTGATGGGATAGACAGACCCCGATGGGATAGACAGACCCCTGCCCTAGAAGTAGCATCTGTCTCCTGGGGAGGCCTGATGGGACAGACAGACCCCTGTGCTAGAAGTAGCATCTGTGTCCTGTGGAGGTTTGATGGGATAGACAGACCCCGATGGGATAGACAGACCCTTGCCCTAGAAGTAGAATCTGTCTCCTGGGGAGGTTTGATGGGATAGACAGGCCCCTGCCCTAGAAGTAGCATCTGTCTCCTGGGGAGGTCTGATGGGATAGACAGACCCCTGCCCTAGAAGTAGCATCTGTCTCCTGGGGAGGTTTGATGGGATAGACAGACCCCGATGGGATAGACAGACCCCTGCCCTAGAAGTAGAATCTGTCTCCTGGGGAGGTTTGATGGGATAGACAGGCCCCTGCCCTAGAAGTAGCATCTGTCTCCTGGGGAGGTCTGATGGGATAGACAGACCCCTGCCCTAGAAGTAGCATCTGTCTCCTGAGGAGGTCTGATAGGACAGACAGACCCCTGCCCTAGAAGTAGCATCTGTGTCCTGGGAGGCCTGATGGGATAGACAGACCCCGATGGGATAGACAGACCCCTGAACCTGGGGAGGTCTAATGGGACAGACAGTCCCCTTTCCTAGAAGTAGCATCTGTTTCTGGTGAGTCCTGATGGGGCAGACAGACACCTTCCCTAGAAGGACAGACAGACCCCTGCCCTAGAAGTAGCTTCTGTCTCCTGAGGAGGTTTGATGGGACAGACAGACCCGGCCCTAGAAGTAGGATCTGTCTCCTGTGGAAGTTTGTTGGGACAGACAGACCCCTGCCCTAGAAGTAGCATCTGTCTCTAGGAGAGGTATGATGGGATAGAGAGACCCCAATGGGATAAATAGACCCCTGAACCTGGGGAGGTCTGATGGGATTGACAGACCCCTGCCCTATAAGTAGCATCTCTTTCCTGTGGAGGCCTGATGGGATTGACAGACCCCTGCCCTATAAGTAGCATCTGTGTCCTGGGTAGGCCTGATGGGATAGACTGACCCCTGCGCTAGAAGTAGCATCTGTGTCCTGTGGAGGTTTGATGGGATAGACAGACCCCGATGGGATAGACAGACCCCTGACCTAGAAGTTGCATCTGTCTCCTGGGGAGATCTGATGGGACAGACAGACCCATGCGCTGGAAGTAGCATCTGTCTCTTTGGGAGGCGTGATCGGATGGACAGACCCCTGCCCTAGAAGTGGAATCTGTCTCCTGGGAAGGTTTGATGGGATAAGCAGTCCCCTGCCCTAGAAGTAGCATCTTTCTCCTGGGGAGGTCTGATGGGACAGACCGACGCCTGACCTAGAAGTAGCATCTGTCTCCTGGGGAGGTTTGATGGGGTGGACAGACCCCTGCCCTAGAAGTAGCATCTGTGTCCTGGGGAGGCCTTATGGGATAGACAGACCCCGATGGGATAGACAGACCCCTGAAACTGGGGTGGTCTAATGGGACAGACAGACCCCTGTCCTAGAAGTAGCATCTGTCTGCGGTGAGTCCTGATGGGGCAGACAGACCCCTTCCCTTGAACGACAGACAGACCCCTGACCTAGAAGTAGCTTCTGTCTCCTGAGGAGGTTTTATGGGACAGACAGACCCGGCCCTAGAAGTAGGATCTGTCTCCTGGGGAGATCTGATGGGACAGACAGACCCATGCGCTAGAAGTAGCATCTGTCTCCTGGGGAGGCGTGATCGGATAGACAGACCCTGATGGGATAGACAGACCTCTGCCCTAGAAGTAGCATCTGTCTCCTGGGGAGGTTTGATGGGATAGACAGACCTCTGCCCTAGAAGTAGCATCTGTCTCCTCGGGAGGCCTGATGGGATTGACAGACCCCTGCCCTAGAAGTGGAATCTGTCTCCTGGGAAGGTTTGATGGGATAAACAGTCCCCTGCCCTAGAAGTAGCATCTGTCTCCTGGGGAGGTCTGATGGGACAGACCGACGCCTGACCTAGAAGTAGCATCTGTCTCCTGGGGAGGTTTGATGGGGTGGACAGACCCCTGCCCTAGAAGTAGCATCTGTGTCCTGGGGAGGCCTTATGGGATAGACAGACCCCGATGGGATAGACAGACCCCTGAAACTGGGGTGGTCTAATGGGACAGACAGACCCCTGTCCTAGAAGTAGCATCTGTCTCCGGTGAGTCCTGATGGGGCAGACAGACCCCTTCCCTTGAACGACAGACAGACCCCTGCCCTAGAAGTAGCTTCTGTCTCCTGAGGAGGTTTTATGGGACAGACAGACCCGGCCCTAGAAGTAGGATCTGTCTCCTGGGGAGATCTGATGGGACAGACAGACCCATGCGCTAGAAGTAGCATCTGTCTCCTGGGTTGGCCTGATGGGATAGACAGACCCCGATGGGATAGACAGACCCCTGCCCTAGAAGTAGCATCTGTCTGCTGGGGAGGCCTCATGGGATTGACAGACCCCTGCCCTAGAAGTGGCATCTGTCTCCTGGGAAGGTCTGATGGGATAGACAGTCCCCTGCCCTAGAAGTGGCATCTGTCTCCTGGGTTGGCCTGATGGGATAGACAGACCCCGATGGGATAGACAGACCCCTGCCCTAGAAGTAGCATCTGTCTCCTGGGGAGGTTTGATGGGATAGACAGACCCCTTCCCTAGAAGTAGCATCTGTCTCATGTGGAGGTTTGATGGGATAGACAGACCCCTGTTCTAGAAGTAGCATCTGTCTCCTGGGGAGGCCTGATGGGACAGACAGTCACCAGCCCTAAAAGTAGCACCTGTCTCCTTGGAGGCCTGATGGGACAGACAGACCCCTGCACTAGAAGTAGCATCTGTCTCCTGGGGAGGCCTGATGGGACAGACAGATCCCTGCGCTAGAAGTAGCATCTGCCTTCTGGGGAGGCCTGATGGGATAGACAGACCCCGATGGGATAGACAGACCCTTGAGGCTGGGGAGGTCTAATGGGACAGACAGACCCCTGTCCTAGAAGTAGCATCTGTGTCCGGTGAGTCCTGATGGGGCAGACAGACCCCTTCCCTAGAAGGACAGACTGGCCACTGCACTAGAAGTAGCTTCTGTCTCCTGAGGAGGTTTGATGGGACAGACAGACCCCTGCCCTAGAAGTAGCATCTGTCTCCTGGGGAGGCCTGATGGGACAGACATACCCTTCTGCTAGAAGTAGCATCTGTCTTCTGGGGAGGCCTGATGGGACAGACAGACCCCTGCCCTAGAAGTAGCATCTGTCTTCTGGGGAGGCCTGATGGGACAGACAGACCCCTGCCCTAGAAGTAGCATCTGTCTCCTGGGGAGGCCTGATGGGACAGACATACCCTTCTGCTAGAAGTAGCATCTGTCTTCTGGGGAGGCCTGATGGGACAGACAGACCCCTGCCCTAGAAGTAGCATCTGTCTTCTGGGGAGGCCTGATGGGACAGACAGACCCCTGTCCTAGAAGTAGCGACAGTGTCCTGGGGAGGTTTGATGGGATAGACAGACCCCTGTCCTAGAAGTAGCTTCTGTTTCCTTGGGAGGACAGATGGGATAGACAGACCCCCATGGGACAGACAGACCCCTGCCCTAGAAGTAGCATCTGTCTCCTGGGGAGGCCTGATGGGGCAGACAGTAACCTGCCCTAGAAGTAGCATCTGTCTCCTGGGGAGGTTTGATGGGACAGACAGACACCGATGGGATAGACAGACCCCCATGGGACAGACAGACCCCTGCCCTAGAAGTAGCATCTGTCTCCTGGGGAGGCCTGATGGGACAGACAGACCCCTGCCCTAGAAGTAGCATCTGTCTCCTGGGGAGGTCTGATGGGACAGTCACCTGCCCTAGAAGTAGCATCTGTCTCCTGGGGAGGTTTGATGGGACAGACAGACACCGATGGGATAGACAGACCCCTGCCCTAGAAGTAGCATCTGTCTCCTGGGGAGGCCTGATGGGACAGACAGACCCCTGCGCTAGAAGTAGCATCTGTGTCCTGTGGAGGTTTGATGGGATAGACAGACCCCGATGGGATAGACAGACCCCTGACCTAGAAGTTGCATCTGTCTCCTGGGGAGGCCTGATGGGATAGACAGACCTCTGCCCTAGAAGTAGCATCTGTCTCCTGGGGAGGCCTGATGGGATTGACAGACCCCTGCCCTAGAAGGACAGACTGACCACTGCACTAGAAGTAGCTTCTGTCTCCTGAGGAGGTTTGATGGGACAGACAGACCCCTGCCCTAGAAGTAGCATCTGTCTCCTGGGGAGGCCTGATGGGACAGACATACCCTTCTGCTAGAAGTAGCATCTGTCTTCTGGGGAGGCCTGATGGGACAGACAGACCCCTGCCCTAGAAGTAGCATCTGTCTTCTGGGGAGGCCTGATGGGACAGACAGACCCCTGCCCTAGAAGTAGCATCTGTCTCCTGGGGAGGCCTGATGGGACAGACATACCCTTCTGCTAGAAGTAGCATCTGTCTTCTGGGGAGGCCTGATGGGACAGACAGACCTCTGCCCTAGAAGTAGCATCTGTCTTCTGGGGAGGCCTGATGGGACAGACAGACCCCTGTCCTAGAAGTAGCGACAGTGTCCTGGGGAGGTTTGATGGGATAGACAGACCCCTGTCCTAGAAGTAGCTTCTGTTTCCTTGGGAGGACAGATGGGATAGACAGACCCCCATGGGACAGACAGACCCCTGCCCTAGAAGTAGCATCTGTCTCCTGGGGAGGCCTGATGGGGCAGACAGTAACCTGCCCTAGAAGTAGCATCTGTCTCCTGGGGAGGTTTGATGGGACAGACAGACACCGATGGGATAGACAGACCCCCATGGGACAGACAGACCCCTGCCCTAGAAGTAGCATCTGTCTCCTGGGGAGGCCTGATGGGACAGACAGACCCCTGCCCTAGAAGTAGCATCTGTGTCCTGGGGAGGCCTGATGGGACAGACAGACCCCTGCCCTAGAAGTAGCATCTGTCTCCTGGGGAGGTCTGATGGGACAGTCACCTGCCCTAGAAGTAGCATCTGTCTCCTGGGGAGGTTTGATGGGACAGACAGACACCGATGGGATAGACAGACCCCTGCCCTAGAAGTAGCATCTGTCTCCTGGGGAGGCCTGATGGGACAGACAGACCCCTGCGCTAGAAGTAGCATCTGTGTCCTGTGGAGGTTTGATGGGATAGACAGACCCCGATGGGATAGACAGACCCCTGACCTAGAAGTTGCATCTGTCTCCTGGGGAGGCCTGATGGGATAGACAGACCTCTGCCCTAGAAGTAGCATCTGTCTCCTGGGGAGGCCTGATGGGATTGACAGACCCCTGCCCTAGAAGTGGAATCTGTCTCCTGGGAAGGTTTGATGGGATAAACAGTCCCCTGCCCTAGAAGTAGCATCTGTCTCCTGGGGAGGTCTGATGGGACAGACCGACGCCTGACCTAGAAGTAGCATCTGTCTCCTGGGGAGGTTTGATGGGGTGGACAGACCCCTGCCCTAGAAGTAGCATCTGTGTCCTGGGGAGGCCTTATGGGATAGACAGACCCCGATGGGATAGACAGACCCCTGAAACTGGGGTGGTCTAATGGGACAGACAGACCCCTTTCCTAGAAGTAGCATCTGTCTCCGGTGAGTCCTGATGGGGGCAGACAGACCCCTTCCCTTGAACGACAGACAGACCACTGCCCTAGAAGTAGCTTCTGTCTCCTGAGGAGGTTTTATGGGACAGACAGACCCGGCCCTAGAAGTAGGATCTGTCTCCTGGGGAGATCTGATGGGACAGACAGACCCATGCGCTAGAAGTAGCATCTGTCTCCTGGGGAGGCCTGATGGGACTGACAGACCTCTGCCCTAGAAGTAGCATCTGTCTCCTGGGGAGGCCTGATGGGATTGACAGACCCCTGCCCTAGAAGTGGAATCTGTCTCCTGGGAAGGTTTGATGGGATAAACAGTCCCCTGCCCTAGAAGTAGCATCTGTCTCCTGGGGAGGTCTGATGGGACAGACCGACGCCTGACCTAGAAGTAGCATCTGTCTCCTGGGGAGGTTTGATGGGGTGGACAGACCCCTGCCCTAGAAGTAGCATCTGTGTCCTGGGGAGGCCTTATGGGATAGACAGACCCCGATGGGATAGACAGACCCCTGAAACTGGGGTGGTCTAATGGGACAGACAGACCCCTGTCCTAGAAGTAGCATCTGTCTCTGGTGAGTCCTGATGGTGCAGACAGACCCCTTCCCTTGAACGACAGACAGACCCCTGCCCTAGAAGTAGCTTCTGTCTCCTGAGGAGGTTTTATGGGATAGACAGACCCGGCCCTAGAAGTAGGATCTGTCTCCTGGGGAGATCTGATGGGACAGACAGACCCATGCGCTAGAAGTAGCATCTGTCTGCTGGGGAGGCCTCATGGGATTGACAGACCCCTGCCGTAGAAGTGGCATCTGTCTCCTGGGAAGGTCTGATGGGATAGACAGTCCCCTGCCCTAGAAGTAGCATCTGTCTCCTGGGAGGCCTGATGGGACAGACAGACCCCTGCCCTAGAAGTAGAATCTGTCTCCTGGGGAGGCCTGATGGGACAGACAGTCACCAGCCCTAAAAGAAGCACCTGTCTCCTTGGAGGCCTGATGGGACAGACAGACCCCTGCGCTAGAAGTATCATCTGCCTTCTGGGGAGGCCTGATGGGATAGACAGACCCTGATGGGATAGACAGACCCTTGAAGCTGGGGAGGTCTAATGGGACAGACAGACCCCTGTCCTAGAAGTAGCATCTGTGTCCGGTGAGTCCTGATGGGGCAGACAGACCCCTTCCCTAGAAGGACAGACTGACCACTGCACTAGAAGTAGCTTCTGTCTCCTGAGGAGGTTTGATGGGACAGACAGACCCGGCCCTAGAAGTAGGATCTGTCTCCTGTGGAAGTTTGTTGGGACAGACAGACCCCTGCCCTAGAAGTAGCATCTGTCTCCTAGGGAGGCCTGATGGGACAGACAGACCCCTGCCCTAGAAGTAGCATCTGTCTTCTGGGGAGGCCTCATGGGACAGACAGACCCCTGTCCTAGATGTAGCGACAGTGTCCTGGGGAGGTTTGATGGGATAGACAGAACCCTGTCCTAGAAGTAGCTTCTGTTTCCTTGGGAGGACAGATGGGATAGACAGACCCCCATGGGACAGACAGACCCCTGCCCTAGAAGTAGCATCTGTGTCCTGGGGAGGCCTGATGGGACAGACAGACCCCTGCCCTAGAAGTATCATCTGTCTCCTGGGGAGGTCTGATGGGACAGTCACCTGCCCTAGAAGTAGCATCTGTCTTCTGGGGAGGTTTGATGGGATAGACAGTCCCCTCGGCTAAAAGTAGCATCTGTCTCCTGGGGAGGTCTGATGGGACAGACAGACCAATGCGCTAGAAGTAGCATCTGTCTCCTTGGCAGGCCTGATGGGATAGACAGACCCCGATGGGATAGACAGACCCCTGCGCTAGAAGTAGCATCTGTCTCCTGGGTAGGCCTGATGGGATAGACAGACCCCGATGGGATAGACAGACCCCTGCCCTAGAAGTAGCATCTGTCTCCTGGGGAGGTCTGATGGGACAGTCACCTGCCCTAGAAGTAGCATCTGTCTTCTGGGGAGGTTTGATGGGATAGACAGTCCCCTGGGCTATAAGTAGCATCTGTCTCCTGGGGAGGTCTGATGGGACAGACAGACCCATGCCCTAGAAGTGGCATCTGTCTCATTGAGAGGCATGATGGGATAGACAGACCCCGATGGGACAGACAGACCCCTGTGCTAGAAGAAGCATCTGTCTCCTGGCGAGGTCTGATGGGACAGACAGACCCATGCGCTAGAAGTAGCATCTGTCTCCTTGGCAGGCCTGATGGGATAGACAGACCCCGGTGGGATAGACAGACCCCTGACCTAGAAGTAGCATCTGTCTCCTGGGGAGGTTTGATGGCATAGACAGACCCCGATGGGATAGACAGACCCCTGCGCTAGAAGTAGCATCTGTCTCCTGGGGAGGCCTGATGGTATAGACAGACCCCGGTGGGATAGACAGACCTCTGACCTAGAAGTAGCATCTGTCTCCTGGGGAGGTTTGATGGCATAGACAGACCCCGATGGGATAGACAGGCCCCTGCCCTAGAAGTAGCATCTGTCTCCTGGGAGGCCTGATGGGATAGACACACCCTTGCCCCAGAAAGACAGACAGACCCCTTCCCTAGAAGTAGCATGTGTCTCCTGGGGAAGCCTGATGGGATAGACAGACCCCTGAACCTGGGGAGGACTGATGGGACAGACAGGCCCATGTCCTAGAAGGACAGACAGACCCCTTCCCTAGAAGTAGCATCTGTCTCCTGGGGAGGCCTGATAGGATATACAGACTCGGATGGAACAGACAGACCCCTGAACCTGGGGAGGTCTGATGGGACAGACAGACCCCTGTCCTAGAAGAAGCATCTGTCTCCTGGAGAGGCCTGATGGGACAGACAGACCCCTGTCCTAGAAGAAGCATCTGTCTCCTGGAGAGACCTGATGGGACAGACAGACCCCTGTCCTAGAAGTAGCATCTGTCTCCTGGAGAGGCCTGATGGGACAGACAGACTCCTGCCCTAGAAGTAGCATCTGTCTCTGGGGGAGGTTTGATGGGATGAACAGATCCCTGCCCTAGAAGTAGCATCTGTCTCCTGGGGAGGCCTGATGGGACAGACAGACCCCTGTCCTAGAAGTAGCATCTGCCTCCCGGGGAGGCCTGATGGGACAGACAGTCCCAGATGGGATAGACAGACCCATGAACCTGCGGAGGTCTGATGGGACAGACAGACCCCTGTCCCAGAAGTAGCATCTGCCTCCCGGGGAGGCCTAATGGGACAGACAGACCCCTGCCCTAGAAGTAGAATCTGTCTCCTGGGGAGGCCTGGTGGGACGGACAGACCCCTGCGCTAGAAGTAGCATCTGTCTCCTGGGGATGTTTGATGGGATAGACAGACCCCTGCCCTAAAACTAGCATCTGTATCCTGGGGAGGCCTTATGGGACAGACAGTCCCCTGGGCTATAAGTAGCATCGGTCTCCTGGGGAGGTCTGATGGGACAGACAGACACCTGCCCTAGAAGGAGCATCTGTCTCATGGAGAGGCCTGATGGGATAGACAGACTCCGATGGGATAGACAGACCCCTGCCCTAGAAGTAGCATCTGTCTCCTGGGGAGGCCTGATGGGATAGACAGACTCCTGCCCTAGAAGTAGCCTCTGTCTCCTGGGGAGGTCTGATGGGACAGACAGACCCCTGCACTAGAAGTAGCATCTGTCTCCTGGGGAGGCCTGATGGGATTGACAGACCCCTGCCCTAGAAGTAGCATCTGTCTCCTGGGGAGGTCTGATGGGACAGACAGACCCATGCGCTAGAAGTAGCATCTGTCTCCTGGGGAGGTCTGATGGGACAGACAGTCCCCTGGGCTATAAGTAGCATCTGTCTCATGGGGAGGTCTGATGGGACAGACAGACACCTGCCCTAGAAGTAGCATCTGTCTCATGGAGAGGCCTGATGTGATAGACAGACCCCGATGGGATAGACAGACCCCTGCACTAGAAGTAGCATCTGTCTCCTGGGGTGGCCTGATGGGATTGACAGACCCCTGCCCAAGAAGTAGCATCTGTCTCCTGGGGAGGTCTGATGGGATAGACAGACCCTGATGGGATAGACAGACCTCTGCGCTAGAAGTAGCATCGGTGTCCTGGGGAGGCCTGAATGGACAGACATACCCCTGCCCTAGAAGTAGCAACTGTCTCCTGGAGAGGCCGGATGGGATGGTCATACCCCGATGGGATA
Organism: Ambystoma mexicanum; assembly: GCF_040938575.1. NCBI lineage: Eukaryota > Metazoa > Chordata > Amphibia > Caudata > Ambystomatidae > Ambystoma > Ambystoma mexicanum. Next base: position 1,469,043,709 of record NC_090924.1, on the reverse strand, counting down.
GACAGACCCCTGCCCTAGAAGTAGCATCTGTCTCCTGGAGAGGCCTGATGGGATAGGCAGACCCCGATGGGATAGACAGGCCCCTGCCCTAGAAGTAGCATCTGCCTCCTGGGGAGGCCTGATGGGATAGACAGGCCCAGATGAGATAGACAGACCCCTGAACCTGGGGAGGTCTAATGGGACAGACAGACCCCTGTCCTAGAAGTAGCATCTGTCTCCGGTGAGGCATGATGGTGCTGACAGACCCCTGTCCTAGAAGTAGCATCTGCCTCCTGGGGAGGCTGGTGGGACGGACAGACCCCTGCGCTAGAAGTAGCATCTGTCTCCTGGAGAGGCCTGATGGGATAGGCAGACCCCGATGGGATAGACAGGCCCCTGCCCTAGAAGTAGCATCTGTCTCCTGGGGAGGCCTGATGGGAAAGACAGACCCCTGCCCCAGAAGGACAGACAGACCCCTTCCCTAGAAGTAGCATCTGCCTCCCGGGGAGGCCTGATGGGACAGACAGACACAGATGGGATAGACAGACCCATGAACCTGGGGAGGTCTGATGGGACAGACAGACCCCTGTCCTAGAAGTAGCATCTGCCTCCCGGGGAGGCCTGATGGGACAGACAGACCCCTGCCCTAGAAGTAGAATCTGTCTCCTGGGGAGGCCTGGTGGGACGGACAGACCCCTGCGCTAGAAGTAGCATCTGTCTCCTGGGGATGTTTGATGGGATAGACAGACCCCTGCCCTAGAACTAGCATCTGTCTCCTGGGGAGGCCTCATGGGACAGACAGACCTCTGCCCTAGAAGTAGCATCTGTCTGCTGGGGAGGCCTGAATGGACAGACAGACCCCTGCCCTTGAAGTAGCATCTGTCTTCTGAGGAGGTCTGATGGGACAGACAGACCCCTGCCCTAGAAGTAGCATCTGTCTCCTGGGGAGGTTTGATGGGACAGACAGACCCCGATGGGATAGACAGACCCCTGCCCTATAAGTAGCATCTGTCTCCTGGGGAGGTCTGATGGGGAAGTCACCTGCCCTAGAAGTAGCGTCTGTCTCCTGGGGAGGCCTGATGGGATAGACAGACCCTGATGTGATAGACAGACCCCTGCCCTAGAAGTAGCATCTGTCTCCAGGGGAGGCCTGATGGGACTGACAGACACCTGCCCTAGAAGTAGCATCTGTCTCCAGGGGAGGCCTGATGGGACTGACAGACAACTACCCTAGAATTAGCATCTGTCTCCTGGGGAGGTTTGATGGGATAGACAGACCCCTGCACTAGAAGTACATCTGTCTAAGGGGAAGGTTTGATGGGATAGACAGACCCCTGCACTAGAAGTAGCATCTGTCTCCTGGGGAGGCCTGATGGGACAGACAGACCCCTGGGCAAGAAGTAGCATCTGCCTTCTGGGAAGGCCTGATGGGATAGACAGACCCATATGGGATAGACAAACCCCTGAACCTGAGGAGGTCTGATGGGACAGACAGACCCCTGTCCTAGAAGTAGCAACTGCCTCCTGGGGAGGCCTGATGGGATAGACAGACCCAGATGGGATAGACAGACCCCTGAACCTGGGGAGGTCTAATGGGACAGACAGACCCCTGTCCTAGAAGTAGCATCTGTCTCCAGTGAGGCCTGATGGGACAGACAGACCCCTGCCCTAGAAGTAGCATCAGTCTCCTGAGGAGGTCTGATGGGACAGACAGACCCCTGCCCTATAAGTAGCATCTGTCTCCTGGGGAGGTCTGATGGGACAGTCACCTGCCCTAGAAGTAGCATCTGTCTCCTGGGGAGGCCTGATGGGATAGACAGACCCGATGTGATAGACAGACCTCTGCCCTAGAAGTAGCATCTGTCTCCAGGGGAGGCCTGATGGGACTGACAGACACCTGCCCTAGACGTAGCATCTGGCTCCAGGGGAGGCCTGATGGGACTGACAGACACCTACCCTAGAAGTAGCATCTGTCTCCTGGGGAGTCCTTATGGGACAGACAGTCCCCTGGGGTATAAGTAGCATCGGTCTCCTGGGGAGGTCTGATGGGATAGACAGACCCGATGTGATAGACAGACCTCTGCCCTAGAAGGAGCATCTGTCTCATGGAGAGGCCTGATGGGATAGACAGACCCCGATGGGATAGACAGACCCCTGCCCTAGAAGTAGCCTCTGTCTCCTGGGGAGGTCTGATGGGACAGACAGACCCCTGCACTTTAAGTAGCATCTGTCTCCTGGGGAGGCCTGATGGGATTGACAGACCCCTGCCCTAGAAGTAGCATCTGTCTCCTGGGGAGGTCTGATGGGACAGACAGACCCAAGCGCTAGAAGTAGCATCTGTCTCATGGGGAGGTCTGATGGGACAGACAGACACCTGCCCTAGAAGTAGCATCTGTCTCCTGGAGAGGCCGGATGGGATGGGCATACCCCGATGGGATAGACAGGCCCCTGCCCTAGAAGTAGCATCTGTCTCCTGGGGAGATCTGATGGGACAGACAGACCCCTGCTCCATATGGACAGACAGACCCCTTCCCTAAAAGTAGCATCTGTCTCCAGGGGAGGCCTGATGGGATAGACAGACCTCTGCCCTAGAAGTAGCATCTGTCTCCTGGGGAGGTTTGATGGGATAGACAGACCCCTGCCCTCGAAGTAGCATCTGTCTCCTGGGGAGGCCTGATGGGACAGACAGACCCCTGCGCTAGAAGTAGCATCTGCCTTCTGGGGAGGCCTGATGGGATAGACAGACCCATATGGGATAGACAGACCCATGAACCTGAGGAGGTCTGATGGGACAGACAGACCCCCATCCTAGAAGTAGCATCTGCCTCCAGGGGAGGCTTGATGGGATAGACAGACCCAGATGGGATAGACAGACCACTGAACCTGGGGAGGTCTAATGGGACAGACAGACCCCTGTCCTAGAAGTAGCATCTGTCTCCGGTGAGGCCTGATGGGATAGACAGACCCCTGCCCTAGAACTAGCATCTGTCTTCTGGGGAGGGCTGATGGGACAGACAGTCACCTGCCCTAGAAGTAGCATCTGTCTCCTGGGGAGGTGTGATGGGACCGACAGACCCCGATGGGATAGACAGACCCCTGCCCTAGAAGTAGCATCTGTCTCCAGGGGAGGCCTGGTGGGACTGACAGACACCTGCCCTAGAAGTAGCATCTGTCTCCTGGGGAGGTCTGATGGGACAGACAGACACCTGCCCTAGAAGTAGCATCTGTCTCCTGGGGAGGCCTTATGGGATAGGCAGACCCTGATGGGATGGACAGACCCCTGTCCTAGCAGTAGAATCCGTCTTCTGGGGAGGCCGGATGGGATAGACAGACCCATGCCGTAGAAGTAGCGACAGTGTCCTGGGGAGGCCTAATGGGACAGACAGACCACTGAAGTAGAAGGACAGACAGACCCCTGTCCTAGAAGTAGCATCTGTCTCTTGGGGAGGCCTGATGGGATAGACAGACCCCTGCCCTAGAAGTAGCATATGTCTCCTGGGGAGGCCTGATGGGATTGACACATCCCTGCCCTAAAAGTAGCATCTCTTTCCTGGGGAGGTCTGATGGGACAGACAGACCCCTGTGCTAGAAGTAGCATCTGTCTCCTGGGGAGGCCTGATGGGATAGACAGACCCCGATGGGATAGACAGACCCCTGCCATAGAAGTAGCATTTGTCTCCTGGGGAGGTTTGATGGGATTGACAGACCCCTGCCCTAAAAGTAACATCTCTCTCCTGGGGATGTCTGATGGGACAGACAGACCCCTGCCCAAGAAGTAGCATCTGTCTCCTGGGGAGGCCTGATGGGATAGACAGACCCCGATGGGATAGACAGACTCCTGAACCTGGGGAGGTCTGATGGGATTGACAGACCCCTGCCCTATAAGTAGCATCTGTCTCCTGGGGACGTCTGATGGGACAGACAGACCCCTGCCCAAGAAGTAGCATCTGTCTCCTGGGGAGGTCTGATGGAACAGACAGACCCCTGCCTTAGAAGTAGCATCTGTCTCCTGGGGAGGCCTGATGGGATAGACAGACCCCTGGACCTGGGGAGGTCTGATGGAACAGACAAACCCCTGTCCTAGAAGAAGCATCTGTCTCCTGGGGAGGCCTGATGGGATAGTCAGACCCCTGCCCCAGAAGGACAGACAGACCCCTGCCCTAGAAGTAGCATCTGTGTCCTGGGAGGCCTGATGGGACAGACAGACCCCTGCCCCAGAAGGACAGACAGACCCCATCCCTAGAAGTAGCATCTGTCTGCTGGGGAGGCCTGATGGGACAGACAGACCCCTGCCCTAGAAGTAGCATCTGTCCCCTGGAGAGGTTTAATGGGATAGACAGACCCCTGCCCTAGAAGTAGCATCTGTCTCCTGGGGTGGACTGATGGGATAGACAGACCCCTGCCCCCGAAGTAGCATCTGTATCCAGGGGAGGTTTAATGGGATAGACAGACCCCTGCCCTAGAAGTAGCATCTGTCTCCTGGGGAGGCCTGGTGGGACGGACAGACCCCTGCGCTAGAAGTAGCATCTGTCTTCTGGGGATGTTTGATGGGACAGACAGACCCCTGCCCTAGAAGTAGCATCTCTCTCCTCGTGAGGCCTGATGGGACAGACAGACCCCGGCCCTAGAAGTAGCATCTGTCTGCTGGGGAGGTCTGATGGGATAGGCAGACCCCTGACCTAGAAGGACAGACAGACCCCTGCCCTAGAAGTAGCATCTGTTTCCTGGGGAGGCCTGATGGGATAGACAGACCCCTGCCCTAGAAGTAGCATCTGTCTCCTGGGGAGGCCTGATGGGATAGACAGACCCCTGCCCTAGAAGTAGCATCTGTCGCCTGGGGAGGTCTGATGGGATAGACAGACCCCTGCCCTAGAAGTAGCATCTGTCTCCTGGGGAGGTCTGATGGGACAGACAGACCCCTTACCTCGAAGTTGCATCTGTCTCATGTGGAAGTTTGATGGGATAGACAGACCCCGATGGGATCGACAGAACCGTGCGCTAGAAATAGCATCTGTCTTCTGGTGAGTCCTGATGGGACGGACAGACCCCTGCCCTAGAAGTAGCATCTGTCCCCTGGGGAGGTTTGATGGGATAGACAGACTCGGATGGGACAGACAGACCCCTGAACCTGGGGAGGTCTGATCGGACAGACAGACCCCTGCCCTAGAAGTAGCATCTGTCTAGTGGGAGGCCTGATGGGATAGACAGACTCGGATGGAACAGACAGACCCCTGAACCTGGGGAGGTCTGATGGGACAGACAGACCCCTGTCCTAGAAGTAGCATCTGTCTCCTGGGGAGGTTTGATGGGAGAGACAGACCCCTGCCCTAGAAGTAGCATCTGTCTCCTGGGGAGGTTTGATGGGACAGACAGACCCCTGCCCTAGAAGTAGCATCTGTCTCCTGGGGAGGCCTGATGGGATAGACAGACTCGGATGGGACAGACAGACCCCTGACCCTGGGGAGGTCTGATGGGACAGACAGACCCCTGTCCTAGAAGAAGCATCTGTCTCCTGGAGAGGCCTGATGGGACAGACAGACCCCTGCCCTAGAAGTAGCATTTGTCTCCTGGGGAGGTTTGATGGGATTGACAGACCCCTGCCCTAAAAGTAGCATCTCTCTCCTGGGGATGTCTGATGGGACAGACAGACCCCTGCCCAAGAAGTAGCATCTGTCTCCTGGGGAGGCCTGATGGGATAGACAGACCCCGATGGGATAGACAGACTCCTGAACCTGGGGAGGTTTGATGGGATTGACAGACCCCTGCCCTATAAGTAGCATCTGTCTCCTGGGGAGGTCTGATGGAACAGACAGACCCCTGCCTTAGAAGTAGCATCTGTCTCCTGGGGAGGCCTGATGGGATAGTCAGACCCCTGCCCCAGAAGGACAGACAGACCCCTGCCCTAGAAGTAGCATCTGTGTCCTGGGAGGCCTGATGGGACAGACAGACCCTTGCCCCAGAAGGACAGACAGACCCCTGCCCTAGAAGTTGCAATTATCTCCTGGGAGGCCTGATGGGATAAACAGACCCCGATGGGACAGACAGACCCCTGCCCTAGAAGTAGCATCTGTCTCCTGGAGAGGTTTAATGGGATAGACAGACCCCTGCGCTAGAAGTAGCATCTGTCTCCTGGGGAGGCCTGGTGGGACGGACAGACCCCTGCGCTAGAAGTAGCATCTGTCTCCTGGGGATGTTTGATGAGATAGACAGACCCCTGCCCTAGAAGTAGCATCGGTCTCCTGGTGAGGCCTGATGGAACAGACAGACCCCGGCCCTAGAAGTAGCATCTGTCTGCTGGGGAGGTCTGATGGGCTAGACAGACCCCTGCCCTAGAAGGACAGACAGACCCCTGCCCTAGAAGTAGCATCTGTCTCCTGGGGAGGCCTGATGGGATAGACAGACCCCTGCCCTAGAAGTAGCATCTGTGTCCTGGGGAGGCCTGATGGGATAGACAGACCCCTGCCCTAGAAGTAGCATTTGTCTCCTGGGGAGGTTTGATGGGATTGACAGACCCCTGCCCTAAAAGTAGCATCTCTCTCCTGGGGATGTCTGATGGGACAGACAGACCCCTGACCCTGGGGAGGTCTGATGGGACAGACAGATCCCTGTCCTAGAAGAAGCATCTGTCTCCTGGAGAGGCCTGATGGGACAGACAGACCCCTGCCCTAGAAGTAGCATTTGTCTCCTGGGGAGGTTTGATGGGATTGACAGACCCCTGCCCTAAAAGTAGCATCTCTCTCCTGGGGATGTCTGATGGGACAGACAGACCCCTGCCCAAGAAGTAGCATCTGTCTCCTGGGGAGGTCTGATGGGATAGACAGACCCCGATGGGATAGACAGACTCCTGAACCTGGGGAGGTTTGATGGGATTGACAGACCCCTGCCCTATAAGTAGCATCTGTCTCCTGGGGAGGTCTGATGGAACAGACAGACCCCTGCCTTAGAAGTAGCATCTGTCTCCTGGGGAGGCCTGATGGGATAGTCAGACCCCTGCCCCAGAAGGACAGACAGACCCCTGCGCTAGAAGTAGCATCTGTCTCCTGGTGAGTCCTGATGGGATAGACAGACCCCGATGGGATAGAGAGACCCCTGCGCTAGAAGTAGCATCTGTCTCCTGGTGAGTCCTGATGGGACAGACAGACCCCTGCGCTAGAAGTAGCATCTGTCTCCTGGGGAGGCCTGATGGGATAGACAGACCCCTGCGCTAGAAGTAGTATCTGTCTGCTGGTGAGTTCTGATGGGATAGACAGACCCCTGCGCTAGAAGTAGCATCTGTCTCCTGGGGAGGCCTGATGGGATAGACAGACCCCGATGGGATAGACAGACCCCTGCCCTAGAAGTAGCATTTGTCTCCTGGGGAGGTTTGATGGGATTGACAGACCCCTGCCCTAAAAATAGCATTTCTCTCCTGGGGAGGTCTGATGGGACAGACAGACCGCTGCCCTAGACGTAGCATCTGTGTCCTGGGGACGTCTGATGGGACAGACAGACCCCTGCCCAAGAAGTAGCATCTGTTTCCTGGGGAGGTCTGATGGGACAGACAGACCCCTGCCCTAGAAGTAGCATCATTCTCCTGGAGAGGCCTGATGGGATAGACAGACCCCTGAACCTGGGGAGGTCTGATGGGACAGACAGACCCCTGTCCTAGAAGTAGCATCTATCTCCTGGGGAGGACTGATGGGATAGACAGACCCCTGCTCTAGAAGTAGCATCTGTCTCCTGGGGAGGTTTGATGGGACAGACAGACCCCTGCCCTAGAAGTAGCATCAGAGGCCTGATGGGATAGACAGACTTGGATGGGACAGACGGACCCCTGAACCTGGGGAGGTCTGATGGGACAGACAGACCCCTGTCCTAGAAGAAACATCTGTCTCCTGGAGAGGCCTGATGGGACAGACAAACCCCTGTCCTAGAAGAAGCATCTGTCTCCTGGAGAGGCCTGATGGGACAGACAGACCCCTGCCCTAGAAGTAGCATCTGTCTCCTGGGGAGGTTTGATGGGATAGACAGACTCGGAGGGGACAGACAGACCCATGAACCTGGGGAGGTCTGATGGGACAGACAGACCCCTGCCCTAGAAGTAGCATCTGTCTCCTGGGGAGGCCTGATGGGATAGACAGACTCGGATGGGACAGGCAGACCCCTGAACCTGGGGAGGTCTGATAGGACAGACAGACCCCTGTCCTAGAAGTAGCATCTGTCTCCTGGGGAGGTTTGATGGGACAGACAGACCCCTGCCCTAGAAGTAGCATCTGTCTCCTGGGGAGGTTTGATGGGATAGACAGACTCGGATGGGACAGACAGACCCCTGAACCTGGGGAGGTCTGATGGGACAGACAGACCCCTGCCCTAGAAGTAGCATCTGTCTCCTGGGAAGGCCTGATGGGATAGACAGACTCGGATGGGACAGACATACCCCTGAACCTGGGGAGGTCTGATGGGACAGACAGACCCCTGTCCTAAAAGTAGCATCTGTCCCCTGGGGAGGTTTGATGGGACAGACAGACCCCTGCCCTAGAAGTAGCATCTGTCCCCTGGGGAGGTTTGATGGGATAGACAGACTCGGATGGGACAGACAGACCCCTGAACCTGGGGAGGTCTGATCGGACAGACAGACCCCTGCCCTAGAAGTATCATCTGTCTCCTGGGAAGGCCTGATGGGATAGACAGACTCGGATGGGACAGACAGACCCCTGAACCTTTGGAGGTCTGATGGGACAGACAGACCCCTGTCCTAAAAGAAGCATCTGTCTCCTGGAGAGGCCTGATGGGACAGACAGACCCCTGTCCTAGAAGTAGCATCTGTCTCCTGGAGAGGCCTGATGGGACAGACAGACTCCTGCGCTAGAAGTAACATCTGTCTCCTGGGGATGCTTGATGGGATAGACAGACCCCTGCCCTAGAAGTAGCATCTGTCTCCTGGGGAGGTTTGATGGGACAGACAGACCCCTGTCCTAGAAGTAGCATCTGTCTCCTGGGGAGGCCTGATGGCATTGACACACCCCTGCCCTAGAAGTGGCATCTGTCTCCTGGGGAGGACTGATGGGACAGACAGACCCCTGCGCTAGAAGAAGCATCTGTCTCCTGGGGAGTCCTGATGGGATTGACAGACCCCTGCCCTAGAAGTAGCATTTGTCTCCTAGGGAGGTCTGATGGGACAGACAGACCCATGTGTTAGAAGTAGCATCTGTCTCCTTGGCAGGCCTGATGGGATAGACAGACCCCGATGGGATAGACAGACCCCTGCGCTAGAAGTAGCATCTGTCTCCTGGGGAGGTTTGATGGGATAGACAGACCCCTGACCTAGAAGTAGCATCTGTCTCCTGGGCAGGTTTGATGGGATAGGCAGACCCCGATGGGATAGACAGACCCCTGCCCTAGAAGTAGCATCTGTCTCCTGGAGAGGCCTGATGGGATAGACACACCCTTGCCCCAGAAGGACAGACAGACCCCTTCCCTAGAAGTAGCATGTGTCTCCTTGGGAAGCCTGATGGGATAGACAGATCCCTGAACCTGGGGAGGCCTGATGGGACAGACAGACCCCTGCCCTATAAGTAGCATCTGTCTCCTGGGGAGGCCTGGTGGGACGGACAGACCCCTGCGCTAGAAGTAGCATCTGTCTCCTGGGGAGGCCTGATGGGACAGACAGACCCCTGCCCTAGAAGTAGCATCTGTCTCCTGAGGAGGTCTGATGGGACAGACAGACCCCTGCCCTCGAAGTAGCATCTGTCTCCTGGAGAGGCCTGATGGGATAGGCAGAACCCGATGGGATAGACAGGCCCCTGCCCTAGAAGTAGCATCTGTCTCCTGGGGAAGCCTGATGGGATAGACAGACCCCTGAACCTGGGGAGGTCTGATGGGACAGACAGGCCCCTGTCCTAGAAGGACAGACAGACCCCTTCCCTACAAGTAGCATCTGTCTCCTGGGGAGGCCTGATGGGAAAGACAGACCACCGCCCCAGAAGGACTGAAAGACCCCTTCCCAAGAAGTAGCATCTGTCTCCTGGGGAGGCCTGATGGGATAGACAGACCTCGGCCCTAGAAGTAGCATCTGTCTCCTGGGCAGGTCTGATGGGATAGACAGACCCCTGCCCTAGAAGTAGTATCTGTCTCCTGGGGAGGTCTGATGGGACAGACAGACCCCTGCGCTAGAAGTAGCATCTATCTCCTGGTGAGTCCTGATGGGATAGACAGACCCCGATGGGATAGACAGACCCCTGCGCTAGAAGTAGCATCTGTCTCCTGGTGAGTCCTGATGGGATAGACAGACCCCGATGGGATAGACAGACCCCTTCCCTAGAAGTAGCATTTGTCTCCTGGGGAGGTTTGATGGGATTGACAGACCCCTGCCCTAAAAATAGCATCTCTCTCCTGGGGAGGTCTGATGGGACAGACAGACAGCTGCCCTAGACGTGGAATCTGTGTCTTGGGGACGTCTGATGGGACAGACAGACCCCTGCTCAAGAAGTAGCATCTGTTTCCTGGGGAGGTCTGATGGAACAGACAGACCAATGCCTTAGAAGTAGCATCTGTGTCCTGGGGAGGTCTGATGGGACAGGCAGACCCCTGCCCTAGAAGTAGCATCTTTCTCCTGGAGAGGCCTGATGGCATAGACAGACCCCTGAACCTGGGGACGTCTGATGGGACAGACAGACCCCTGTCCTAGAAGTAGCATCTGTCTCCTGGGGAGGACTGATGGGATAGACAGACCCCTGCCCTAGAAGTAGCATCTGTCTCCTGGTGAGGTTTGATGGGACAGACAGACCCCTGCCCTAGAAGTAGCATCGGAGGCCTGATGGGATAGACAGACTTGGATGGGACAGACAGACCCCTGAACCTTGGGAGGTCTGATGGGACAGACAGACCCCTGTCCTAGAAGAAACATCGGTCTCCTGGAGAGGCCTGATGGGACAGACAAACCCCTGTCCTAGAAGAAGTATCTGTCTCCTGGAGTGGCCTGATGGGACAGACAGACCCCTGCCCTAGAAGTAGCATCTGTCTCCTCGAGAGGTTTGATGGGATAGACAGACTCGGAGGGGACAGACAGACCCCTGAACCTGGGGAGGTCTGATGGGACAGACAGACACCTGCCCTAGAAGTAGCATCTGTCACCTGGGGAGGCCTGATGGGATAGACAGACTCGGATGGGACAGACAGACCCATGAACCTGGGGAGGTCTGATGGGACAGACAGACCCCTGTCCTAGAAGTAGCATCTGTCTCCTGGGGAGGTTTGATGGGACAGACAGACCCCTGCCCTAGAAGTAGCATCTGTCTCCTGGGGAGGTTTGATGGGATAGACAGACTCGGATGGGACAGACAGACCCCTGAACATGGGGAGGTCTGATGGGACAGACAGACCCCTGCCCTAGAAGTAGCATCTGTCTCCTGGGAAGGCCTGATGGGATAGACAGACTCGGATGGGACAGACAGACCCCTGAACCTGGGGAGGTCTGATGGGACAGACAGACCCCTGTCCTAGAAGTAGCATCTGTCCCCTGGGGAGGTTTGATGGGATAGACAGACTCGGATGGGACAGACAGACCCCTGAACCTGGGGAGGTCTGATGGGACAGACAGACCCCTGTCCTAGAAGTAGCATCTGTCTCCTGGGAGGCCTGATGGGATAGACAGACTCGGATGGAACAGACAGACCCCTGAACCTGGGGAGGTCTGATGGGACAGACAGACCCCTGTCCTAGAAGTAGCATCTGTCTCCTGGGGAGGTTTGATGGGACAGACAGACCCCTGCCCTAGAAGTAGCATCTGTCTCCTGGGGAGGTTTGATGGGACAGACAGACCCCTGCCCTAGAAGTAGCATCTGTCTCCTGGGGAGGCCTGATGGGATAGACAGACTCGGATGGGACAGACAGACCCCTGACCCTGGGGAGGTCTGATGGGACAGACAGACCCCTGTCCTAGAAGAAGCATCTGTCTCCTGGAGAGGCCTGATGGGACAGACAGGCCCCTGCCCTAGAAGTAGCATTTGTCTCCTGGGGAGGTTTGATCGGATTGACAGACCCCTGCCCTAAAAGTAGCATCTCTCTCCTGGGGATGTCTGATGGGACAGACAGACCCCTGCCCAAGAAGTAGCAACTGTCTTCTGGGGAGGCCTGATGGGATAGACAGACCCCGATGGGATAGACAGACTCCTGAACCTGGGGAGGTCTGATGGGATTGACAGACCCCTGCCCTATAAGTAGCATCTGTCTCCTGGGGACGTTTGATAGGACAGACAGACCCTTGCCCAAGAAGTAGCATCTGTCTCCTGGGGAGGTCTGATGGAACAGACAGACCCCTGCCTTAGAAGTAGCATCTGTCTCCTGGGGAGGCCTGATGGGATAGACAGACCCCTGGACCTGGGGAGTTCTGATGGAACAGACAAAACCCTGTCCTAGAAGAAGCATCTGTCTCCTGGGGAGGCCTGATGGGATAGTCAGACCTCTGCCCCAGAAGGACAGACAGACCCCTGCCCTAGAAGTAGCATCTGTGTCCTGGGAGGCCTGATGGGACAGACAGACCCCTGCCCCAGAAGGACAGACAGACCCCTGCCCTAGAAGTTGCAATTGTCTCCTGGGAGGCCTGATGGGATAAACAGACCCCGATGGGACAGACAGACCCCTGCCCTAGAAGTAGCATCTGTCTGCTGGGGAGGCCTGATGGGACAGACAGACCCCTGCCCTAGAAGTAGCATCTGTCTCCTGGAGAGGTTTAATGGGATAGACAGACCCCTGCCCTAGAAGTAGCATCTGTCTCCTGGGGAGGCTGGTGGGACGGACAGACCCCTGCGCTAGAAGTAGCATCTGTCTCCTGGGGATGTTTGATGGGATAGACAGACCCCTGCCCTAGAAGTAGCATCGGTCTCCTGGTGAGGCCTGATGGAACAGACAGACCCCGGCCCTAGAAGTAGCATCTGTCTGCTGGGGAGGTCTGATGGGATAGACAGACCCTTGCCCTAGAATGACAGACAGACCCCTGCCCTAGAAGTAG